>NC_072776.1:25919272-26519272 GCF_022539595.1 Amphiprion ocellaris | reverse complement strand
GCAAACCTCATATACAGGAGCAACACACAGCTATTTTCAGTGACAAACACATTGTACACCACCTTCTCAATGCTAAACAGATGACCAACAAATGTGAACATCTCATAGCTGAGCATTTAGCAGCTAAAGAGCCAGATGTATTTTTAAGAGCTGGTGAACAACAGAGAACAAAGAGTGAGGTATTTTTCTTGAGGTGGCCAGAAAGAAAGGAAACATTAACACTGTTCCATATCTGTTAGGTTTGTTAACAGGTTTGCTATGTTGTTACTGCTGCCGGGTTTATATTGCAGGTATATTATTTTTGATTTTAAACCATCCTCTGTGACAACCTTCTGTCTCATTATTGCATACATAGATGAATATGTTTTGATCAATACACATGCACTACTGTTCAAAAGTTTGGGCTCACCCAGACATGTTTTCCATGAAGCAATATACAACAGAAGGTAAATCTAAGCTAATGTTGATCAAGTTCTCCATTTCAAATTCTCAAATACTACAATGTTACAAAGTTTCAAGTGCATGAATAAAGAGCAAAGTGTAAGTATAACCGATTTCACTTTTATACCCTTTTCAGCACTTTATCTGTTTGTCTTAACGGGAAATCTGAGTTTTTTTTCCCCAAGACAATATCTTTTTTTCTTTTTTTGTCGTTCGAAAGTTTGTAGTCACTCAGGCAATTCTATGCTTTTCTTGAAAACTCACACTTTTATTCATGTGCTAAAAAAATTGCACAAGGGTTTTCTAATCATCAAATAGCCTTTTAACAAGATTAGCTAACACAATGTACCATTAGAACACAGGAGTGATAGTTGCTTGAAATGTTCCTCTGTATCCCTATGTAGATATTCCATCAAAAATCAGCCATTTCCAGCTAGAAAAGTCATTTACCACATTAACAATGTCTAGACTATACTTCTGGTTCATTTAATGTTGTCTTCATTGAAAAAAACTGTTTTTCTTTCAAAAATGGGGACATTTCTAAGTCACTCCAATTTTTTCAACAACAGTGTACATGGCACAATGGTAGTGTTACATACACCAAGCAGCCACAACATTAAAAGTAGGTAGGGAGAATCATCATCTCATCACAATACAATGTTCTGCTGAGAAACATTGCAATTCATGTGGATGTTACTTTGACATGTATCACCCACCTAAACATTGCTGCAAACCAAGCACAAGGGCAATGGCCCTCCCCAGTGCAAGAGGTCTCCCCAGCTATACTGCAAAAACTGCTCAGGCATGACTCAAGGAACATGACAAAGAATGCAAGGCATGAAATGGCCTCCAGGTTCTCTGGATCTCAATCTCAATTCAATTCAATTCAATTCAATTTTATTTATATAGCGCCAATTACAGTCAAATTGTCTCGAGACGCTTTACAGAACCCATATGCCTGAACCCCAGAGCAAGCCAGGAGGATCAATCCCCAGAGGCCCACAACCCACGTGGCTCAAAAGATCCACAGCCACTGAGTTGGTGATAGACACCACAGCAAAACCCCCAGAGGTCACATGGTCTTAGTGTTTTGTTTGATAGGTGTATCTCTTTACAGTGTGGTGTCCAGTAAAATGTGGATGTGTGTGGTTTTTTTTTTTTGCTTTGCCTCTGTTTTCTTCGCCCACCTATTTGTTGTACGCTTCTCTCTTTACATTCACCAACAAACCACTATGAAACTTCATGGTCTCACCAGGGTCTCCCTCCCTGCTTGCTTGCCTGACATTTAACCGTGACAGACCTGCATAGAATTGATCACTTGTGACTGTACAATGTATCCCAGATGCCACAACTGCGTGCTTTTAGGATTTGATGGGAAATGTTGACTTTTTATTGGTTTAGACTCAACAGTATTACATTTGATGGAAACGTCTCATTTTAGTTGAACTGCTTAGATTCAGATTTTAATTTTTCCAATTTTAAATGTTTTTTTTTTTCTGTGAGCAGAATAAATGTTGTGAGGTTGAAGCCAAAGTTTATCAGTGTCAGAGGCTGAAAACATTCAGATCATACTTCCAAAACTGTATACAGTAGCAGCTGGAATCCATGCATACAGTGACTTGTGTCAACAGTCCAGACTGCGACTGGTGGTTTAATTATGTGGGGAATGCTTTCTTGGCACAATTCAAGTCCCTTAATGCCATTCAGTTGTAGTCTATCTGAGTATTGTTGCTGACCATATGCGTTTTTTATGACAGTTTCACAGTTGAACATCTTATGTTGTTGTTTCCAGCAGGATAATGCTCACTGTCACCAAGATGAGAGCACAAATCAGCACCAGCACTTTCCAGGACAGGGTTTAGTGTTAGATATGGAACCATTATTGTTAGACATAAGTTTTGTGTACAGTTTTCCCTCACTGTTTGATTAGGTTTGGGTACCAAAATGATTTGGTTAGGTTTAGGAAAATATCCCAATTTTGGTTAATATATGAGCCTGTCACAACATGTTTGAAGCTTCTCGTCCATTAGCTGCTGATAAACCCTGCCCTATCTAATATATGACTGTTTTGGCTGAAAAGGAGCAATAGTAACACAATAAAATGAAACATGTTAAATAATATTCAACAAATATGTTGATTCAAAATGTTGTTGTGATACATCACAAACAACCACAATTAGCAGAAAAGACGTTTCACTCTAAATGTAACTGAGAATGCAGTATAGTTGTATAAGAACATTGTTTTAGGAGGCAGAATTAGAATTTGTTGCCTCAGACGCAGATTAACTACAATTACTACAGTCCTGAATGCACACAATCTCTGGAACATGGCAGTTTTAGCACAATGCTTGATAATTCCACTGTGTTGTATTTTTTATATTAGTATTTGTGATCTGTTTAGTGGCTGTTTCCAAATTCTATTAATTCATATGAAAGTTGATTTTTATTATCACAGTCTGATTAGGTACCAACATAGATTCTACTTCCTGAGACTTACTAGGATTTATACGCATATTACTGTAATACCAATAGCACAGTACGGCAGCATGCATTTGCTCTCTACCTCTACATTTCTGCAATGTTTCCTCAACTCACACTGGTGATGTCATGCTGAAGCAGGCCCTACTGTAACAGGGAAAACCTGCCAAGTCATTTTAGAAAGCCACAGCTTTGAAAAGATTAAGCGGATTAAAAACGGAACACAGTTTTGTCCAAACAGCAGAGCTTCAAATGGACAGCCCTGTTCTGACAGCGTTTGGACAATGTCCCCAGGGCCAAAATCAGTGCTGCCTGTCTTTCGTCTTTCAAGCGAGCAACAGAAGCAAAACAAGCTTTTTACATTCTCTCAGACTCATCTCCAATCTACCACTCTTTGTTGTCGATCTTACTCAAAATGCAGCACCTTGAGGCTGTGTTTGTCATCCTGCACTTAAAACCACACCACTCAGACTTCGCTGCTCTGCTCTGAGGCAGATTTTTCAGGACTCCAAGGCCTGAGCTAATTCGATCAGAGCATCAGGGTGTATTCATTCAGAGCATTTAGTGACTCCCCTGCTTTCTGAATCCTGGCTTATCATCCTGATGTGAATGATGATAATGCAAAAATGTCCCTACTGTATGCCCCTCACTTACTAAATTTAAATGGTAAATATGGTGGTGTTTGCACTTTATGTAGTATTCATTCCACACACGTGTCTGTACTTAACATGGCAAAGGCTTCATGGAATCCATCACCATAGTGACATGGCAGACATTTTCTTCATGCTGTTGCCATGACAACCTTTCAGATATAGAACATTTATTTATGTGCCAAAAGAGAGGAAAGCCTCCCCATGACTACTAACTCTACCACAGAGCTTTACTGTAAATGGACACAATCAAAATGGCACCACACACACACACACACACACACACACACACACACTGTGAAACATGTACATTAGCAGGTACACTTACTGCACATTCACAAGTACAAATACATATTTATTTAACACATTCTTTTCATAACTCTCTAAGTTCATTAGGATCACCTCTTCCCTTCTTTACTCCTTGTCTTGTCTTTCTTGTACCTACTCCCGCCTGTTGCCACCCACTTTGGCTAATTGAAGTATTTGCATTGAAAGACCTGGGGAAGGTTCTGAGAGGGGCTCCTTTAATGAAGTCTGATCTCATTAAAAGATACAGCAGCCAATGTGAGCGCAAAGGAAAAACACGCCAGGACAAAGGAAGAGAGGCCAGTGAGAGCGTCAGTAGGTTGTTCTTAACATAATGAAATACACAATGTGTGAATCACTGGATTAATAAATGGAGGAATGGGCATGCTCATTCAAATCTGCTTTCTCAAGGGCTGTTTGCTTCTGCACTTACAACGGCTACTGTCTATGTTTTCAAAATGTTTTGATTTAAACACATGGTGAAGAATCTGTGCATGGCAAGCCTTCAGCATCCAGCAAGGGTGTAGTTTCCATTGATAATTGGGGCAAACATGCCCTTCACCCTTCTAAAATTGTATATAAAAATGTTGATTTGCTCACATGACTTAGACTTAGACTTAGACAGACTTTATTCATCCACAAGGGACTTCCTGTCTGTTATTATGATGCAGTCACAGAAACAAACCTAAACAGTAACTCTGTTAATAAGCTCCTCTGTGGTTGAACGTCTCTTCACCTCTGACCGCAGCCATTACAAATGGGTCGCAGGGTCCCAAAGCACACTTGCACTTCTCTGCACCCAGGCGAGAAGTTAAGCTGCTTGGTTTTTACCCTTACCTTTGCCTCTCCAGCTGCCGTAAGCCCTGTTCGCTCAATACTAGTAATCCCCAACCCCCCCCCCTTTTTTGGTGACTAAAACACATGGGTTTAAGTGATTCCATCATAGACTAATTAAGAATGACATTATTCATTGAAAATTCAACACCGTCATGACTTACATGGTCTTTAAAAGTGAAAAACATTTGCTAATGACTGTATGCACACATCAGTCAAAGCATATGCAAGAGCTCTCTTTTAGAATGGATCTTACACTTACCAATAAAACTGTATGACCTAAAGTAAAGACATAAAGTAATAACATAGCACAGCAAAACAAATCAGTGTTATTAATTCATCAAACATCTGTGCAAGTCCTCGTTTTTCCACCTCAAACATATTGCCAAACTCCGTCCCACTCCCACCCTTTCTGATGCAGAGAAACTCGTCCACGCCTTTGTCTCCTCCAGGCTGGACTATTGCAATGCACTTCTCATCGGGTTCCCCAGCAAGAGCCTGCAAAAGCTCCAATATATTCAAAACAGCATGGCTAGGATCCTGATGAGAGTGCAGAAGTAAGACCACATCACAACCATCCTCCGATCACTCCACTGGCTCCCTGTCTCCTTCAGAATTCAGCACAAAATCGCTTTCCTGCATTCACGGCAATGCCCAAGACTATCTGAAAGAACTCCTCTGCCACCAATCATCCACATGAAACCTCCCAATAATTACCTCCTCCGCCTGCCCAGAACCAAGGTCCGGATCATGGGAGATCCCTCGCATCTGGAACTTCCTCCCTGATCAACAGAGAGATTCACAGATAGTGGATGTATTACAAATAATTACAAATAAAATGTATTATTAGTGTTATTTAAAATAATACTAAATACATTATTCAATAAAAAGCTCATCATAATGTTTCATTTGCTGGATGCATAAAAATGCAGGAATTAGGATCTTTGTTTGTCTGGTTAATTACCCCTATGGGCCTTTAAATAAGGTTAGCTGACTTCAGTGTAAAAAGATGGGATAAAGAGCAATGCATTATCATACTGCAATCATGCTTGAAGCTTTGTGAAAGTCAAGGCCAATCACACGATGTTGTTCTTCACATTTCCATACTGTACATCAGACTGTGACTGCATCATCTGAGGTTCAATCCCCAGCCAAGCAACATTTTCCACATCACACCTTTCTCCCTCTGCCTTTGTTTCATGTCTGTCTATGCAGCCAAACATCAAATAAAGACAAATATGTAAAACACAGAAACAACAACAACATTAAACATTTATTCAAATATCTTACAAGTTGTCTTGGTGATTTGATTACTTTTAGTGTTTTCAATACAAAATACAAAATGAACAAATAAAACATTTTGCACCAGCCAGTCAACAGTAAATCCATCCATTATCTCCACACCGCTTAATCCTCATTAGGGCCACAGGGGGCCTGGAGTCTATCCCAGCTGACTTAGGGTGAAGGCAGGGGACACTCTGGACAGGTCACCAATCTATCACCAGGCTACATATATAGACAAACAATCGCACTCGCATTTATACCTACAGACAATTTTGAATCACCAATTAACCTGAGCATGTGTTTGGACTGTGGGAGGAAGCTGGAGTACCTGGAGAAAACCCACACACGTACAAGGAGAACATGCAAACTCCATGCAGAAAGATCCCAGGAAGGCCGGGACAGGAACCTAGGGATCTTCTAGCTGCAAGGCGAAAGTGCTAACCACCAAGCCACTGTGCAGCTCTCAACAGTAAATCCCCATGCTAAAATACTGTGTACACACTACTGCAATGCATCAGTAACAGTACAATAGTAATGTAACAATATAACAGTCTGAAATGAGTCATTCTGCATTTTGAGTGCTGCATGCTGCTTGCTTTTTGGGTTGTTTTTTTTGTTGCTTGTTTGTTTGCATTTTCTTAGCATTTCAATAACATTGTGATATATTTGGTAAATTAATTCTGTTCTGCTGACATGTCAATGTATTATGAAACTGTGGTCATGTTATGGTTACTTGTCTTGTAGTTGTCTTGTTACTTCTCAGAAGCCCCAGCGGCACAGTCAGAAAGCTGCTTTTACCATAAACACTCTGGGTAACAAACTGATTTTGGCTTGTGGACACTTGTTCAGTTATATCTGACTCAAAGTCAGCGTGAAGTTAATTATTTGTGTCAAATATCATATGAGATATTATCCAAAATAGCTACAGCGAAGTATGAGCAGGACTTAAAACTTAGTCTATTGACTCAATCAACAAATATTATTGGAGGGGAAAGAATGAAGGAATAAGGCAGAAAAAAGGCCGACTGACATATCTACATTATCCACTCAGCCCGGATAGTAGTGAAGGTTTCCATCTGTTGGCAAAGGGGCCATGTGTTTTAAGTCCTTCCTCTGTGTCTGAGACAAAGCTTGTCACCACCAACGCTACCTCCCTACCCTTGTTTGACCAAACATTCGCACATTCCATCCTTCACATGTCAGCAGGCTGACACTTGATCCTAATTGGCCACTACTGCAGGGAGGGAGTGTCGTTTCCAAGGCAGAGGTGTTTAAATTCCATCTGTGAAACCTGAGTTCGCCCACAGGATCACTTCTCCTTGGGTGGGGAATAAAAACTGACGAACACAAACAACCACAGTTACAATTTTGGTCCAGTCCGTCAGGCGTCATCCCCACCCCCACCCCCATCGCAGACACATCAAACAGGATCTCCCGGCTGTCTTGGTGCAGTTGGACTGTGCACCATTCCTGAAAGGTCATAAAAAAAACGCTCACTCCACTTCATCAAACACACTGCCATTCCAGCCTGTCAACAAATTAGGTAAACAAGGACCGGCTTGTTTTACCACATAAATGCTGACAGGACCAAGCTGGGTAAATACTAACAGGATTACTTACTTCTTCATAATCTTGGGATTATGACTGGTCTGGGAAATCCAAGTAACTGCTGGGTCTTTGACTGGTAGGTGTTAAAAGGCACTATAGCAGCAAATAACTATCAAGAAGAGAAGCTTGTTTTGTTCAGCTTCATCCATCACCTACTTAGAGCTATAAACTGAAAAGTCAGCGAGACTGATACATGAGTTAATAACTTATTGCAGATACGTCAGTATCAGTATCAGAGTTTTAAATTCCCAAAAATCAATCTGAGTGTTGATTTTAAAAATGCGACATAAATTGGTATAAGTTATAGTTTATTGCATGTGTTAATTGATGCTCTGTAGCTACACCACAACAGTCACTGACACTGAAAGTGATACAATGTAAATTCTCAAATTGTAGTCGTTATTTACCTAACACTGTTATATGAAAATTTGCAGTATAAACCGAAACTGTTTGACTGGACCTTATTTTGTCAAAACATGAATGTGAATCTAAGGTTCTTCTTTTTTCTTTCTTTTTTTTTTGAGGGGGGTTGGGTGCGGGGGATGGGTGTCTATGAGGATCTATGAGGAACTGTTCTTCGACAACTCAGACCCAGTAACCACTGAAGATTCAACATACGATGCCATTCCATCCATTTTAACTAGTGAGATACCTGATGCCATCACCAATTTGAAACAAGGAAAGAGCCCTGACTAGACAACATCTACTCTGAGTACATCAGAGCTGGGTGAGAACCAATCATCCAAGCACTTCAGCAACTATTCAACTGTATCATCACAACAGGGAAAACACCTGAGTTGTTCAAGAAAGCATTGATAGTTGTACTTTACAAGAAAGGCAGCAGACTTGAGTGTGGTAACTGTTGTCCTATCAGCCTATTGAGCCAAGTCTACAAGCTTTTCATTAGTATTGCTGCACAGATGAAGTTGGACCTCTAAGCATCATTTCCTGAAAGACAAGCCATATATCAACCTGTAAGATGCATCACTGAGCAAATCATAGCTATTGAGCAAATAGTTGAAAAATCAATAGAATTCAACAACCCTGTGCATATAACTTTCATTGACTTCACAACAGCTTTCGATAGTGTTAAACTACCCAGTTTGTGGCATCTCCTAAACAAAACCTCAATCAAAACAGATCTTGGAACTACACATTGTGTTGACATCTTGAAGGGAGTTAAACAAACTGACGATGAATGATTCTGTACCTCTACCAAACAGGTCAGTCTTTCAAACTTTAGTTATGCAGATGATCTTGCCATTATCAGTAATTCTAGAACTGATCAACAAAACTTTTTGAATGTACTTGCCAAACATGCACGGCTTATACATCATCATCTCGAAAACAAAATGCATGACAACTGACAAAAACAATGCCAATCTCCAACTCTGAACATACAACCAGCAAATCACTCAAGTGACTGAACTTGTATATCTCAGTCACAAACTTTCATCAAACAACAATGTTAGTCACTGTACAGCATTGCATCGCTCTAGGTTTGACATCTTTCAACAAAAATAAACAAGTCTTAACATCAAAATGAGTTCCTTATCATCTGAATCTAAGATCTTTGACATATGATGCCAGTTGTGTTATATGGTCTTGATTGTGTAGTGGACAACAAAATCACTCCAAAATCTCATTGTATCTCAGAACCACATCATGAGACGTATGACTAACAAATGCCTCAGTGACCATATCCCTATTAATGAAATACTCAACAAGATCAAACTGAAGCCAGTCACATCAGTTATTAAATCAGTAGTACTGAAACTATATAGTCATATCAAAAGATCAACCCATGGTGTGAGTAAGATATATCTCAATGGAAAGTTAGCCAGAAAGAGGAACAAAGGTCACACAAGTTAAGGCCTTTTTTCTCTTAACTCATCTGCTGGTGATTGAACTTTGTGGAGACAAATATCTCATGTTAATGCTCAATCCGCAACAAGCAGAGAAAGTGACTGATGATGATGATGATTTCCTTGGAAGTGTAACTCACAAAATCTAAAAACAGAGGTTTTAGTCCAAAATGACTGACTCAAATTCACCTCAAAGTATCTCTGAACCCTCATATACACCGATCATCCACAATATAAAAACCACTGATGGGTGAAGTGAACCATCATCATCCTGTTGCTTTATAATGTTATGCTGGGAAATCTTGGTGCCTGGCATTAATGTGAATATTGCTTTGACACATACCATCTACCTAGACATCAGTGCAGGCAGTCTCCCTAGCAGGATGGTACCACCCGCCACACTGTAAAAATTGCTTAGGGACAGCTCGAGGAACATGACAAACAGCCCAAGGCCTTGACTGGGCATCCAAACTCCCCAGATCCCAATGTGATCAAATACTTGTGTATTTTTGTGAGATCAGAACAAGAATGGTCCACAGACACATCACACCCCACAACCCACAGCACCAAAAAGCCCTGCTGCCCCTGTGTTTTAATGTAACAGACCAGTGTTTATGTCTCCCTCAGTTCAATTCAATTTTATTTATATAGCGTCAATTACAGGTCAAATTGTCTCAAGACACTTTACAGAACCCATATGCCTGAACCCCCAGAGCAAGCCCTAAGGTGACAGTGGCAAGAAAAACACCCTTTTAACAGGGAAAAAACCCATGAGCAGAATTTAGCTCTTTATGTGGGGGGGACCCATCTGCCTGCTGGCCGGTGGGTTGAGAGGGACAGAAGAGGTAGAGAGGCAGAGGGGTAGAGAGATAGGGAGATAGAGGTAGAGGGGTACAGGTAGAGAGGTAGAAGGATAGAGGGGTAGCGGGGTAGAGAGGTGGAGAGGAGGGGGGATGGGAGAAGAGGGGGGTGGCGAACAAGGAACATATAACACACATTTGGATACATGTATGATAAGCTAGATGATACGTACAAAGTACAAGTTAACATTGAAATTAATTCATAGTTTACTGTTATGGTGTAAGGCTCTGGCATTAAATATACTACATATATAGCTGGTAGTAAAATTCAAGCAGTATGTAGATGAGCATGTCAAGTATAGTGAGGGCGATGCAGAGTAGACTGGTGGAAATGGGCAGCTGGAAGCAGTGGGCTGGAGGAAGGTCAGCAGCAGCATCCCAAAGTGGACATGATGGAGACTAGGCCAGTTGGTGGGACAGCAACTGCATATCCGAAGCATCCAGCTCTGGGACCAGGGACACTCGGAAAAATGACACAGGAAGAAACAGAGTGAGTGTAATGCAATAACGGTATATTTATTAAATATAAAGGTAGATAGAGAAGGGCTCAGTGCATCAAGAGAGGTCCCCCAGCAGCCTAGGCCTATAGCAGCAGAACTAGGGGCAGAACTAAAGGGACGTCAAGAGGGGAAGTCAGTTGTGCAAATGAAGATTCCAAGTGACCCCTTCAGGGTCCCCCAGTCAGCCCTAACTATAAGATTTCTGAAAAAGGAAGGTTTTAAGCCTGGTCTTAAAAATAGAGAGGGTGTCCGCCTCCCGAACCTAAACTGGGAACTGGTTCCACAGGAGAGGCGCCTGATAACTGAAGGCTTTGCCTCCCATTCTACTTTTAGAAATTCTGGAAACAACAAGTAAGCCTGCAGTCTGAGAGCGAAGAGTTCTGCTAGGATACTGGTACTATATTTAAGATATGATGGAGATCGGTTGTTAAGAGCTTTATGTGTCAGAAGAAGGATTTTGAATTCTATTCTAGATTTAACAGGAACCCAATGAAGAGAAACCAGTATAGGAGAAATGTGATCTCTCTTGCTAACTCCCATCAGTACTCTGGCTGCAGCGTTTTGGATCAGCTGTAGATGTTTGAGAGAGCTTTTGGGACAACCTGATAGTAAGGAATTACAATGGTCAAGCCTGGAAGTAACAAATGCATGGACTAGTTTTTCTGCATCAGTCTGAGACAGGATGTTCCTGATTTTTACAATATTTCTCAGGTGGAAAAAGGAAGTTCTACAGATTTGTTTTATGTGTGAGTTAAAGGACATGTCCTGGTCAAAGATAACTCCGGGGTTCCTCACAGTAATACTGGAGGCCAATGCAATGCCATCCAGAGTAACTATATGCTTTGAAAGCAAGTTTCTAATGAGGCTTTTCCACTAGCATCTACTCGGCGTGACACAGCTCGCTCATCTTTGTTTGTGAGCTTTTCGATATGGAGTAGTGCCTGGTACGAGGCACTATTTTCAGACCTTCTTGGCTGAGGTTCCAAGCAAGCTGAGATGAGCCGATAATGTGACATCTACATAGTGCTGGCCACTGATTGAACAGGGAGTGACGACACACGAGAGCGACTCTAGCACGAAAACAAAACCCGGCATTAAAAAAAAACTGTAAACAGCGACAGGGTGCATTGCTCTTCACGGAACTCTCTGTTCTTCAAAATTTTAATATGACAGCCAGACCTGTATCATGGGTGAATGAAGAGGTCGAGAATTTTCTGTCTTTGGTGGCAGACCAAAGAATACAGAGAGAGCTGGACGGAGAAAGTTTATCAGGAGGTCTCAGAGCGGATGGCCACCCATGGATACAGTAGACTGTATACAAAGAGAACAATGAAGCAGTGTAGGGAGACGCTGGAAAAGCTCAAAAATGACTATCCGTCCATCAAGGACCACAACGGCAGGCGTGGGTCAACCAGGAGGCGTTGGAAGAGGTTTAATGGATGCTATTTACTGGCACCGTACCGGCGAGCAACAGGAGGGAGACTCCGCCACTGCATTGTTGGAGACGTTCGACAACTGTGAGTGTTTTGTGACTTCAAGAAACTTTTACATCATTTATCCCATTGGTGGCAAGCTCCTTTTAAGCAAACAAGTATATTTAGAAAGTAACGTTGTTGTTTCCTGTAGCAGACACCTCTGTCATGGAGCCCCCAGCTCCCCTGCCTCCTCTCCAGCACCAGCTTCGACACCAGTACCAGCATGGACACCGACCCTGTCAACATCAACCTCCAGCACGTCACAGCAACGTCTTATCACTGGTAAGACACGGTAAACAGAGACCATGGTTGATTTTCACATTACTATTATTGCAGGTGTAAATTCCTGCAAGCATGATCAGAACGAGACCGATGACCAAGAATTCAGACAGGTGTAAATGCAAACTGTGCAGCATGCCAGCTCAGAAGCGCCTGATGAAAGCTACATGTAGCTACAGTGACACATAAACTGAACACATGCAGCTGCATTTTTTTCCATTGACTTAACAAGTAAGTCACTCTAATTAATTTACGTTCTGGTGCAGTGTAGTATTGCAACCATTCTTCTTATAGTCGCTAGGTAACTGTGAAACTGGATGAAAATATACATAGAAATAAGAAAACACAGCTGTTCTGAGCAACTCCAAAATGCTTCGGTTAAAGATAAGATAATCCTTTGTTACTCCCTATGTCAGGGGAAACACAGCAGCCAGAATAAAGAGATAAAGATAATAATTATAATAACAATAATATATAATTATTACCTTTATATGTATATATATATATATATATATATATATATATATATATATATATATATATATATATATATATATATATATATATATATATATATATATTACCCTAATCCTATGTATATTATATATATATCGTTAAAGTACAGAATGCCAAAAATGTATTAAAGTAAAACTATCAAAGACATGATCATGATTGAAAATGGATGGACAGGTGGCTAAACACATCACATCATAGCTGTGGAGTCCTTCAAGCTCCTGGGGACTACAATCTCTCAGGACCTGCAGTTGGAGACGAACATCCACTCCATCCTGAAAAAGGCTCAGCAGAGGATGTATTTCCTATGACAGCTGAGGAGACACGGCCTGCCACAGGAGCTGTTGATCCAGTTCTACACTGCAGTCATCCAATCTGTCCTGTGCACCTCTGGATCAGCCACACAGCAGGACAGAAACAGACTACAGCCTATAGTACGGACTGCAGAAAACATCAGAGACCCCACTCACCCTGGACATAAACTGTTTCCCCCCTCCCCTCTGGCAGGCGCTACAGTGCTCTGTACACAAAAATCACCAGACACAAAAACAGTTTCTTCCCCACTACCATCACTGTAATAAACAGCTGAGCCATTCCTACACACCTGTACAATAGTCAGTATTCCAATGGACATGTACAGTATTTTTTTTTCACCATGAACAGCATTCTCTGCTTTTTGCATTACTGTGTTTATAGCAATTATCATTTTGCTAATGTGTTCATATATTCCAGTCTAGCTGTACATTACTGTATATATTGTGTTCTATTTAATTTTACTACTTTTCTCTTTTTCTCCCTGTTCTTCTCTCTATAGTTTATTTTTATTATTCTCTTCCATATTCCTAGGGTGACACCAACAGCTGAAACCAAATTCCGTGTATGTTGTGTATGTACTTGTTCATTAAAGCTGACTCTGATCACTTTTCTGTCTTTGGTCTAGGCAAGAGGAAAAGGGGCCACAGAAAATTGGACCTTCCAAGCGTATTTGCAGAGATGCAGGCTGAGGAGGAGCGGAGTCATGCCCAGTGTGATGAGAACATCCAGCTGCTCCTCAGTGAGGCAAGAGAGAATGAAGCGGCCTTGCAGCGGAGGAGATGGCCCAGAATGCTGCCTTCAACCAGTCATTCCTGGGTGTGCTGGGGCAGCTGGTGCAGGCAGTGCTGGGGCAGCTGGGGTAGGCAGTGCTGGGGCAGCTGGGGCAGCTGAGGTAGCTGGGTAGGCAGCCGGCGAGTGTGAGCGAGTCCACCTCCCATAGACTTGAGATTTACAAGTGCTGGTCATATAATTAGAATATCATGAAAAAGCTCGTCTTTTGGACAACTGTCAGGTCAGCAGTCTTCCCCATGATTGTGTAGCCTACAGAACTAGGCTGAAAGACCATTTAAAGGCCTTTGCAGGCGTTCCGAGTTAATTAGCTGATTAGAGGTGTCTTCAATAGTGAACCGTTCCACAGTATTCTAATTTTCTGAGATATCAAATTTGGGATTTTCATTAGTATTCAGGTATATTCATCAAAATTATGCAAAATAAACATTAGAAATATATCGGTCTGTGTGTAATGAATGACTATAATATACAAGTTTCAGTTTTTGAATGGAATTACTGAAATAAATAAACTTTTTCATAATATTCTAATTATATGACCAGCACCTGTAGTTGTATATAGTTTTACTTTTAGCCCTCCACTGTAGGAGAGGCCCACCACAGTTTGTACTTTGCACATTGTAAATAGTTTTGTTTTTGCTGCTGACTAATAAACTATTTTGTGACTTATGTGATTGCATCATAACTTTTCATTTTGTCGGTTAAGACACTGGTAGGAAAAGAGTCAACAGTCTGAACCAAACAATTCTATATTCCCTAATAATGTATTTGTGTTTAATGGGATTCAATATGTTTTAACACAAACTCCTTTATGGTTCATAATTCCATTGACTGAATTACACCAAAGCAATACTGATTTATGAAACTGGAATTTTCTTAAAACAGCTGTTTTAATGTTTTGGCGTTTAATTTTTTATTTAATCTTGCTAACCTTCACAGACAAACAATAGCATAGACACATCTGCAAAAGGTACAAAAGTTTATTGTCAGAATTGCTTTCAAGAAAACAATAGCGGTCCGGGGACAGAAAAACAGAAGTATAACAAGAAGAATAACTTTGCATGACATGTAGTGCATCAGTGCATCCTGTACATCTCTGTCCTCCTCCTCTACACCTTGTGCCACTGCAGGCTCATGTGCTGCTGCTTCAGGTAAATCCCATGAAGTCTCATAAGAGAGCATCTGAAACACATACACAGCATACATATTTTAATACCTAATAGCGACAAACTGCAGCCATTACAGGGTCGTTCACAGGACTGATATATGTTAGCTAGCGAATTAGTTTGAGCTTACCCTCATATGTCGTCTAGTTCATATCCTCTTGTCTTCGGCTTGATACTGCTGCATCGCCTCCCAAACTCTCCTGTGTGTCTCCTCGGTGTTTCGACTCGCCGCTCTCAACTTTCTCCGACTCTTCTATTACTTTGAATCTGACAGAAAGCCACAGACCGAGCAGCAGGTGTACCATTGCCTCCATGTCCATTATTATGTTGCGTTTGTGTCGCACACAAATGACGTTAAGGGACTTTCGGGCCGCCATGCTATGACGACTCCACCCACGACGAGGTTATATGGAAAAACAACTAAACCGAGTCGAGCCGTGTCAAGTACAGTAGTGGCGAGCCGTGCCGCGCCGAGTAGGTGCTTGTCGAAACGCGGCTTAAGATGTTTGGGGCCAAATACAATGACTTCAGTCTTGTCTGAATTTAGTTTAGAATTCAGTGCACATCTTGACAGTTTGAAAACCTCTAGTATACAGAAATACAGTATGTATATATACTAATATATTTTGTTTCATTTTCAATCCATTTTCTCCTCCCGCTTCCTTCACTTCTCATAATGATCCTTACAGGAACCAGAGGACAATGAAACAACCAGGCCTTGTTTGTGTCACCTTGAAGTACAACACACTATGTGTCACAGACTGTTAAACTGTTCAGCTGCAGCACATATAAGAAGTGCCACAAGAAAGACAACTTCATATTTTGTACTCAGGTTATGGAAGTTGGAATTTTTCTGTGTGTTTTTTCATCAATTGCAAACCTTCTGGTACCCACTAAATTAGATTTTCTTTCTGGCAAAGATGTGACTCTTGTTTGAAGAAAACCTGTTTCCACAGTGATGATCCACAGTGATCCACAGTCATTATTCTTCTCATTTTGATCCTTGTTTCACCCCCGATTAACCCTTCATCCCATCTCCTACCCTTATCCACCTCCCCCCAGCTAATTCTGACTATAAAACCAGCCTCATCGTTGCTTGGGAACTCACCTTACATATTGTTATCTAGCCAATACTGTCCTCTACATGCAGCATGTCTCTGCTTTTAAAAGTCTGGTCCTCTAACAACTGCATCACCATAAATTCCTTCACATAACTGGTCAATTATTCAAATAAATTTCACTGTTCCTTTACACAAAAATAGTAACAATCATATGCACAGAGACACATTCTGAGTGTTTTAGGACTTCTTTGTTCAAGACCAAAGAAGAATAGTTAGTGAGCAACACCACAGGATGTATTGCTGACCTTGTGGCAGCCTACAATCATGTGGGAGCCAATTGCCTTACTACATGAGGCAGCTGGTAATTTACAAGTCACAGGAAAACAGGTTGAATGTGGACATAAACAGAGTTTTGTGGGAATTGCCATGAAAGACAAGACGCCTAAGAGCATATGTAGAGTTGCTCAGTCTGTACCTAGGAGCAAACACACTGTTATGATCAGCATATTGTTCAAATAATTATACTTCTCATCTGTCAGGTTGGAGACTGTCTATTCAAAGTGCCGTAGGAAAGCAGATAAAATGTAGTCTTTCTGTTTTCTATTGTCTTCTTGTTTACCTTTAAATTTTCTAAGTGGGAGTATTACCTTTTAGCACCTGATAAAAATAATTAGTGGTGATTCATCAACATATTTGCTAGGTTTAATATAAAAACCCAACATCAAATAGTTTTGTTGCTAAAATATATAGTTTAGAAGCATCTCCTGTGGCTGATCATACATTTTGCCAGACAATGTTGCAACCCAAACATAATGCTTTAACTATGTGCACTGAAAAGAGGGTGAAGAAAAGACATTTAACAGTGACACAGAAAGGCCAATGTGACTGCTCTGAAAAGTATTTCTGAAGTATTCAGGCCTTTGCCACACTGTTTACCTCACCTGTGTGTGTGTGTGTGTGTGTGTGTGCGCGCGTGCGTACGTGCGTGCGTGCGTGTGTGTGTGTGTGTAGGTGTGTGTCTGCGTGTGTGTGCGGGTGTGTGTGTGTGTCATTTTAGAGGTGTGTGTGTGATGCAGGTGTGTGTTTTAGTCCACTGTGACTGTGACTTTTAACTACCGGGTCAAAAATGACCTATAGACAATCTTTGTACACTGTTGATGTACAGTTTTGATAAAAATATAAACAAAAGCAATGTTTCACTTTTTCTAATGTTGGGGTCACTTTAAGAAAATTCATCAAATTTCAAGTTGAAAAAAGGTCATTTAAGAGGTTTTCTATGCTAATAAGCATGTCTTCGGGTCATTTTTGACACAACAAATTGACAACACAAGGGTTAATTTGACAGTTGCTTGATTGCATTGATATTTGAGTTGTTAACTTTAAGGATGCTTAAGGTTGCTAATTAGGCCACTGATGGTTCCCAGATGGCAAACTAAATATGGAGAGGTAGCATCATGGAGCCAAAACAAACACCCAGACAGTGGAATGGCTCTGACTTTAACTACCCTCAAATTCAGGCTACAAACTGTTATATTCTGCACTGCCTTCGACTCTGTCTGCCTAAATAACCATCATGGTTTCTTTACATCTCACAGTTTGATGTATTGTCAACATGTTGATGTGCTCAATTTGGGATCTAGACCTGGGTTTAATAGGTAAAGCTTATGTGTGTGCTGTAATTACCAGGTAAAAACCTCACAATTTCTGCAGAGGCTTACACCCATTTAAAAAGTCTCCCTCAAATGATAATTCCTTGACTGCTGGCATTTTCTGCACTTTTACAGTTACATTTATTCCACAAGCCACTTTATGCTAATGTCATTATTTATAGTGTAGCAATACTCCATTTATTCATTTTTCATCCTTCATTCTTGTATATATTGTATATATTATTGTTATTATAATTATTATCTTTACTGTATATATGGTTAGTGCTGCTCTGAAAGATTTTTGCTGCTGTAACAATGGAAATTTCCCCTGACCTGGGGAGTAATAAAGGACTAGATTTTGTGTGAACCTAACCAACAGGCTCATCCATTTTACTGTTGTACACTGACTTCCCCGGTCCACATCTGCCTCCTACACCTCTGAGCCTCAGGCCAACCCTCAGCTCTTACTTTCCTCAGCTTCCTCAGCCAGTGAACCTCTCCATTCAGCTCCAGGTGTGCATTGTTCCCTCTTTCACGGCACTGTAGTCCCCTTTCATGTCCCTGCATTGCCACACACTTTTAACCCTTTAATGTCCACCCCCTTTGTTCACAAAAAATGACTTGAAAGCATCACAGTGAGAACAGTTTACTGCACATAATGATTCGCCAAGTATCTGCCGCCATAGTGTGCACTTTTATGACAAAGTAAGGATCTCATGAGGCTGCTATTGTTAATATGGTATAGCTCTCCTAAAATGGTTTGCACAGTAACCAGTCATGACGCTTTGTGCATTCAAACGATGATTAAGAATGACCACTGTCCTTCAGACTGCAGTAGCAGTGGCTTTCTCTTGGCCCATATGCAGCTGTTGCAGTCCAGCCTAAAACACTTTAAGCGTTGGAAAGGACTAATTCTCTGAGGGCTCCTGCCAGCAGTCTACAATATTTTACAGTGGATGCCAATAGATGCCAAACAGAAAATTTAACCAAGCTAATGTAGACTGTCATAGTCCAAGAGCAGAATGCTGATCACAGTTTCACAGTTGCTTAACAGAGGAATAACTTCATACCTAAAGCAATTTATCCAAAGGTATGATTTTCATCTCACATCTCTGTGTTAAGCTTGATATGATGATGCTTCTGATAAAGAGCTCATAATGATGATTGAAGCCCTTCTCTGGTCATTGAATAAAACCAAAAAACTTAACCCTGTTTAATCATATTACACTTATTACACCACCAAGGAACACAGTGGAGTTATTTGATGATTGCCGTTGGTTTATCCGTCTGTCTGTCTGTCTGTCTGTCTGTCTGTCTGTCTGTCTGTCTGTCTGTCCATTCGCAACATTATTCAAAAATGGACTAACAGATTTTGATAAAATTTTCAGGGAAGGTCAGAAATGACACAAGGACCAAGTGATTAGTGATTTCTGTATCATTGTGACATAGCGACACGGCGTCACTGTAACTATGACAAGTGAACACTACATCAGCTGCCTGCTGACGATCACATGGTGCAAGCATGTTGACCAAAAGTAAACAGACTTCCTTATATGCTGACACATTCACTCATAATCACAACCAGGATTGGGAAAAAAAGGTCTACTACAGGGGTGTCAAACTCATTGTAGTTCATTGGCCACATACAGCCTAATTTGATCTCAAGTGGCTGGGCCACTAAAATCATAGCATAATAAGGGTTCCACCAAACCAAACTCTTTTGTACTAAAGCTGCTGACTGCCATTGTATTGCACAATGTTCAGTGTCTTCTCTGGAATTCTTACACTTTGCAAAGTCATCACGTGGGGTGGATTGGACCCTCTGTCAGACACGTTTTGAAACCTGTGGTCTACTACACTATGCTTAATATTGCACTTAATTAGACCAGCCCACTTTGTCTTTAGAGTTCTTCTAAGGCTCCCGCATAAGGACATTTTATAGAAAGTAAATGAATTCTTCTGCAGTTATTATTTTATAAATTATTGGCTACATGATATGTACCTCTTTATTACTCTGCCAAGGAACGCGGCAGAGTAATGTGACAATCAGCGTTTGTCTGTCTGTCTGTTTGTCTGTCTGCTATAACAGATTTGGATGAAATTTTCAGGGAAGGTCAGAAATGACACAAGCATCAAGTGATTAGATTTTCACAGTGATGCAGCTGATACTCTGGATCTATGGATTTGTAAAAGATTTCTGCGTCATTACGAGATAGTGGCACGGCATCACTGTAACTATGACAACAAGTGAACACTACGTCAGCTGGCTGCTGATGATCACATGATTGCGAACCAATTACAAATCCACCGTTGTTGGCTTATCGGGACTTATCCATCCGAAATGATACAAGGAACAATTAATTAAATTGTGGGGTTGTTTCCAAGCTGAATCAATTCCTGCCCGCTACATATTTAGATCAAGTAATTTGGTATCCGTACATATTGTACACATGCATAACATACGCCTGTTCTCAGTGCAAGCTCATTTTGTTTGTGGATACATCTATATTAAATGGCCACATTCTATGTTGTGGTGATTTCTGATCATCAATATCGAAAAAACAAATATTGCATTTCTACAAAAACAAATGCTGCATTTCTGACAGTGCCATATGGGGGAATGAAAAGCCTTGGCAGAGTACTGCGCTCTCTGAGTGCTTTTCTTGTTTTATATATTTCCATGAAAATAGTCCCTTTGTACATTAATATAGCCTAGATGTAATTCTACACCTTTTCTTCTTTTACTATGTGCAGGTCTCTAAGTCCACCTATTCTAACTCTGTTTCTCAAAGTGTGTCAACAGTGGTTGATGAGACAACCACCGCAAAATTGTTCTTTGCCCAAATATCTGCGAGTTCATTTTCAGGCTGTACATTTGGCATGAAGCGGATTACTTGAAACTAAGCATTAGAAGTGTCCTACAATGTGAACAACTTAACATACACCGACCTAAAAGAAAAAAAACTGCAATAATGAAGATGGGTAAATCCCCATCACCACCTCTGTCCCCATCTTCACAAATAATCAGCCTCTGCCCTTCTGACAACCCTCTGATGACTATGACTGACTGTATAAGTCAGAGTGTTGATTCTTTTCCTTTAAATATGCTACAATAAGTTGAGAGTTCCCACAATGGTGGTTCGTTAGATGTACTCACAGTGACAAGGACGAATTAAACATTTACCCTAATGGAAGAGGAATAAAAGCAGGCTGATGGGTGACCATACAGGAAGAAACATCCAAGTCGATCTCACACAGTCCTAAAAGAAAAAAGCAGCTATAAAAAGAAGATTATGAGATGATGAGTGGCAACCAGCTGGGATCTTTTCCTGGATAAAGACTCCAGAAAAAAGTCCCATTGACCCACCTGCATCATTAGCTCTCTTCCTAAAAGCTTGGCGTGCAGATTAAAATCACCTGAGTACACCAGTAGTTACAGGACAAGACAACAGTATCCATTCAGGAAAATCTTCCACTGATGAATAATTGAATGGAATGAATTATTAAATAATGTGTCCTGTTTTTGGGGGGCTTCTTGAAAGTGTGTTTCCTCACGTGGGACAATTGCCTGAAGTCAGAATAACTTTCAAGCACAGCGGGGAGGTACTGGCGAGCACATATGTACAGTACATGTACCATATGATTGGCTGCTCATCCATGTTCTACTTGTATGACATTCATATGTATTAGCTGGTGCATTTCTGCTACAAAAAGACAACTAAGCCATTTAGAATAATGCTCACTATCAGCTGACCTAGCATCCCTAACATTTTTCCTGTGCATTGTTGCTGGTGCTGTTTTTAGGGACTGTATAAAAATGATTTAAGGAGGAAATGTCACAAAGAGAGGATGGTATTGGTAAGTTTAATTTGGTTAAGGGGTTTGACTTTTTGAAAAGACAAGAGTGAGCACTTTATTCTAAGTTTGAGTGGACCAAATAAAAAAAGTGTACTGTAACAAAACACTGGTTACTAAAGCGCTACACTTTAAAATCTGTGTGAAGTAAATTCAGATATCTGGTTCGAAACACATGACATATCTGAAAGTAATCACTAAAAATATGTGGACATTCAAATGTAGCACTGAATTGTGGAATTGGACTGTTAGACAGTTGTGTTTTTTTGTTTGTTTGTTTGTTTGTCCAATCATTACTGTGTTCTGGATTCTTTGGGAGGAAATCATGACTCAGTGACACACTGAAGCAAAAGCACTTTGCTTGATCCATCAACTATCACTCTAACATTATGAAAACTAGATGACATAAGCTTCAAGAATTTTCCTATTTGATTACCAGTTACCACACCATCTTCTGTCAACAGCTAGATATACCTTCGCAATGTCAGTGCATCTTCCTTGTAGTCAAGAACTTACAGATTAGCTCAGTCTCCTTATTTAAATCACCTTAGAATGATTAGATAACAAAGAAGTGGATTGACTTGAGCATTGAGGATCATCTCAACACTCTTTGCAATGACTATTTTATACTTGGTTGTTTTAAAAAACATTAATAGGACACAAATGGTATAATTGACTGTTATTGGTGAATGCAGGCAGTACTTGTCCACTGAAGATCATACAATGCTGTGATGAAGTATTTGCCTACTGACATATATCTTCTATTTTTGCATATTTGTCGCACTTAAATGTTTCAGATCATCAAACTCATTTAAATGTAAGACAAAGATAACTCAAGATAACACAAAATGCCAATTTTATATGATTTTATTTTTTAAAAGGAAATATGCCGTCCAGCCCATCTTGCTCTACCAATCTGTCAAACAACCAAGTTCATTTGCTAATTGGGTTCAATTTCACCAGCCACACTCACATATGATTACTGCCAGGATTGTTGAATCTAAACATCACCAAATAGAACCTGTCTGGCATTGTGAAGTAGCTAAAGGGTTTCAAAAAGCAGCACATGATGCCATGTTCTGAAGAGATTCAAGAGCAGATGTGAAACAAAGTCATTGACATTTAGCAGTCTGGATGGTTACAAAGGTATTGTTATAGCTCTGGGAAAACCACAGTGAAAGACATTATGCACAAATGGAGAAAACATGGAAGAGTGGTGAACCTTCCCAGGTGTGGCCGAACTATCAACATTTCTCCAAGAGTGTGTCAACATCTAATCCAGGAGGTCACAAAAGAACCCAGGTGAACATCAGAAGATCTGCAGACCGCACTGGCCTCAGTTAAGGTCCGTCTACATGATTCCACAATAAGGAACTCTGGGTGAAAATGGAGCCATGGGAGAGTTGCAAGCTGCAAACAACTACTGACCAAAAAGAACATAAAGGTTCAACTGGTATTTGCAAAAAATATCTGGATGAGCCCCAAGACTTTTGGGATAACATCAAGGTGGAACATTTTTGTAAGACATCGGTCCTGTTATATCTGGTGTAAAACTAATGCTGCATTCCACAAGAAAATTCCTCCATGGTGATTAAATGACTGAACACAAGATATAAACATTTAACTTCTGTTGTTGCTACCAAGGGACTAACCAGTTATTAGGTTTTGCGGGGGCAATTACTTAGGGCGTGATATAAGTTTTCAATAATTCTTCAAAAACACATAATTTAAAAACAACATTTTGTGTTTTGTGGGTTATCTCTATGTAATATCCAATAAATGTAAATATTGGTTTGATGATCTGGAACATAAAAGTGTCAAATATATGCAAAAATACAAAATATTTGTAGGGGGAAAAATACTGTGCACAGCACTGTATGCTGTTTAGTGTGCTCATGGTGATAGCAGGTATCTTAGTCACAGTAACTCTGTGTGCAATGTTATGTGTGCATCAAGATGATAATTTGTGAGAAATGCAGGTTTTTTTTTTTCATTTTGTTTTGGTTTGTTTGTTTGCTTGTTTAACTTTAGTGTGTAGCATCAAAATTACCAAACCTTGTACCCAAATAGGTGGGTAGTTCCAAATAGGGTTCAGCAAAAACCTTGGTCACAAGGTGAAAATAAGATTCTATATTTACATTAAGTGTTTGTGATTTTACATGCAGCCTTTGTGGTTTGGTTAAAATAAACCTGGTTAATATGGATCACTTGGGCTGGTGTGAGAGCTGCTGTTAGTTAAACCCCAGTTAGGACTGAATAACCAGAATTTGGTTAAAAAGGTGAGTCTCAAGTTTCTGTCAAGCAGACCCTACAGTAGGTTGTTTGCTAGAAAGAGCTTCAATTTTTCAGGTTTTGGTGCTATTTGACACTTGAAAGAGCCTGCACCTTTCCAGGGAATAAATATGGTTTCTTTCACTCAAATCACTTTTATTTCTATATTGCCAGTTTACAGGAAATGTCCCATAGTAAGGTCAACATCTAACAGTAGTATGTTAAAGAAATAAACTAAGCAAGCATGTGGCAATAGAAGAAACAAAAGCTTCCTTTCAAAACAAAGAAAATTCCAGCATAACCAGGCTCAGCAAGGGTGGCCATCTGCTTCAACCAGTTTTGGTAATGTTAAAGGGGAGAGAGAACGGGATAGTAGGGAGAGAAGATAACAAAGTGCCTGCTACAGAAGTTATTGTTCCATTAAGATTGACATTCTTTGCAGTTCTTTACATTTTACTTCTTGTAGCTATACATGCTGAAACAACCTAAACCAGTACTGTATTGTTCTGGGATATTGGTGGAAGGGTATTACAGAAAAGGAAACTAAGTAAACTGTGGAAACTCTTGCTTTTCCAACTGTTCAGACCTGCTTCCCACCAAAACATAATTTTCACACAGCCGTCTGCCTTTCTTGCTTTGAATGACAGTGACTGGAGGCCACAGAACTGGAACAGTAAAATGGGTCACCTTCTCCTTGCTCATCCACCTCATGAGTAATTTAAGCAAGCTGTGCTCCCCAACAAGGACTGACAAGCAACACACATATTCAAATACTGCTACCTTCCAAAGTATCATTATATTGTTGCTTTTACCCATAGATGCCATATTAGTGTTGGGGCCGGGTTACATTTGATCTACATTTGTTGTTAGGGTAAAGCATTGCACCCATACTAATGCAGCTGGAGAGGGTTCAAGTTTCCTAAGTGGGCCTCAGAAATTGTTAAAAAAAAAATACTGAATCAGCTTTCAATTTCTTCCAGGCACATTTGTACTGCTGTCGTCAAGCATATTATGGGGTGCCTGAGACAGCTCGTGTTTTGACACAGTTGCTGAACATGTTTAAGGCGAACATCAAAGTCTTCTCTATAGCAACATGGTCAACTGTCACCAGCCTAATTAAAATGCAGTGTTTGCTTTGGAAAGAGGGATGCATACATAAAGTCAGGAGCAACAAAAATACTGGGGTGCCAAGCAGCTTTGTAATGGTCTCATATTTGTTCGGCTCTGGGTACAGTCTTGCCTCAGCCAAAACAAACTCTCAGAGGCCAACTCCTTTCTCCTTTCATTCTCTTAGCTTTCACTCTGGCTGCTGCAGCTGCATAATGACATCAGATTATTCAAAAGATTTCCCACAACATGCTGCTGCAGATGTTGTGTTCTCATGTAAAACATGCAAAAGAAACACCGGAAAATGCTTACCCATAGGAAATTACATTCCAAAATGTGGTAGATGGCATAATACAGCCTCCTCAGTTTAGTATCAACTGTTTGAAACAGAGTGATCTACAATGGTTAATAAAATTATTTCCAAGACGTAGAATGACAGTTGTCCAATTTATTTCAGTATTAAGTGTTAGTGTCTATTTGATAGTCATTAAATCTGAGTGATATCAGCTCCAAAGTCACACGCAGGACCTCCAGCTACAACCAAGCGGTCACTTTCTTGTGAATGTCATTAGTCTGTCTTCCGTTCTTCCTTCCCTGATGTCCCCATTTTATCTTAATGGTGCTTGGCGCACTGATACCGAGAGTGTGATTGGATTATTAGCCACAATTAAGGACAGGGTGGCAAATGGCTTCAATGAGGCATTAACTATCAGAGGAGAGTAGACTATCTTTATGAGAGGATGATGCCATCTTTAGGAGGGTTACGATAGATGTGCCAGTCTGGAAAATATCAGCCTTGAGTACTTGGATATACAACACACAACTCCCTATACACCTGGGAAGAACACTCACACACATATTGCACATGCACACTGATAGTACATGCATGTGCTGATGGGTGTAAACAAGCACACACGGTGAAGCTGTCATGGACCCAAGTGATTACACTGAGACGAACGCTTAGGGTTTATGATTAATGCAGACTGCAGATATTTGTGTCAGAAGTTCCAGCATATTTAGAAAAGAAACAAGAGTCTACCAGTTTTTACTCCAGTCTTGCATCATAACCTTTTATCCATCTCCTATTTTTCCTGCTGAAACCATCCTACAGCTCACATGATGTGGCTATTCACACACGCTGCTTACATTTAATATACAGCACACCTCCGAGTGACTTATGTGAAGAAATAAAATGTTCCAGACGGTTACCAAGCCAGCGGGCAACCAGCGTAACAGGATCATTAGGTTACACCCTATAAGGGCTGCTACAGTCTCTTTTTATGGTGCATTAGGGAGGATACATTTATGCCCTGAAAGTATAGGAAGACACTATTTCTTGGGTGTTTCCACTGAAAGGAGAAATCATAATTCAGAGCAGGAGAATGGACTGGATATATTCTGGCCAGGCACATCAGGGATATGAAATATATATGTTGTGAAGATGATCGCATAACTGACATTATGTCACATTCAGAGGCACTGAGTGTGTGTGTCCATTTGCCTGTTAGCTTTTATTTTATAATCAGATTACTTTATGTCTGAGAGAGCAATAGCATCTGATAAAAAATGTATCCTGTGTAGTATAGGAAAGACTATTGGGTTTATACTTTCTAGTCAACTGTAGCTTGATGCATGGGGTCCAGTAGTTGTGCAGAAGAAGTGCTGGTATACAACCTATTCCACTCCCATAGTAATCTGCATTATGGCAAGAACAGCTCAGCTACGTAAACAGAAACAACAGTCCATCATTACTTGAAGACATGAAGGACAGTCATTCCAGAAAATATTAAAGTTTTTTCTTTCTGTCACTCCTTGAATTCTTTGAACAAGTTGACAAGTTGACAAAGCACACCACATACACACACACACACACACACACACACACACACACACACACACACACACACACACACACACACACACACACACACACACACACACACACACACATAAAATGTACGTAACTGCAGGTCAATTTAACTTTGTATATAAGTATATATAATAGAGATGATGAAACGGAAACATATAATCATAGAGGTTAAAATGAGTGATGGTAATTATTTAGGAGATTGAATCATAGTAAAACAATACAATGATGATATATGTATTTAAGAATAGGCCATAGGGGTCAGCTCCATCTTGTGACTTATGAAATAGATGGTCCAAAAGCAAAGTGTGTCAAAAGAAGTTTAATGTAAGATGTTTTGTGAGCTCTCCATGTGTCAATGTCCTCATTAGGAAATATTGTGCAACCTCAATGTTCAAATCACAAGATGTGCTGAAAACAAAGACTGTACCAGGTTTGACTATAATCAAAGCCTGTCAGGATGATCACACACAATGTTATGATGCAGCTCATGGCAGGAGGGGACAATCAGGTGAAAATCATACTTTGAGGAGGCCTGTGTTGGGGAGGGTAAACAACTTCAAGTAAATGCTTCCTGTGACAGTTTTAGTTGACC
Organism: Amphiprion ocellaris; assembly: GCF_022539595.1. NCBI lineage: Eukaryota > Metazoa > Chordata > Actinopteri > Pomacentridae > Amphiprion > Amphiprion ocellaris. The sequence continues at coordinate 26,491,504 of NC_072776.1, read as the reverse complement.
TTGAGACCAGTGTAGTTTGTTGCATTTTACACTGTGTTCAGTGTACAATGACTGTGACAATCACAGACTCTGCTTCTTTTTTATTTTCTCAAGTGTATTGTAATAATTCAGTTAGAGTATTTCAGTGAATGTGGAAGTCACATAAATATTACACCCAATACTGTGCAACACTAAGCCTTGGACACATGAAGATTTTCTAACATTTCCTCTTTATCCAACTCTAGGTCATTGTTTCTTAATACTTGTCAGTGAGTGTAGGAATAACACCAGTTCTCTAAGTTTTTTTGTCTTGTAGGATGGTCATGTTATGTCTCTGCCTCTGACTCCATCCTCTTCGTTTCCAGCGTCTCGACTGAAGATGAATTAATAATTAATTAGCTCAGCCAGCAATTATTCTTGGATGTAGAAACAACACAATTCCAGGCAGCTGATTTCTGACTTTAACTTCAGTAAGACTGAAAAATAAAATTTAGAAGATTCATGTAAAACTTTGCTTTTTGGAAGGCACCGTTCACATCCTTGTGACTCCTTGTTTACATTCATCTCTACAAAGTTGTGCAAAACTAGCAAGACCCAAACAGCAACAGTAGCCTCATTAATGGGGAATATGTCAGGTTAAAATAAACTGAAATAGTCCTTTAAGCATTTCATGGAGACTGTTTTATATAGTGTATATATATTAAATGTGAAAGGATTTCCTCCCAAGGAAGTTTCATTGCTCTGAAACAGCAGGTCTCTCACAGCAGGTAATGACGAGGCTCTGTTTGAGGCATGGGCTGACTGGTACCTCTGGGACTGGAACAAACCCTTCATATTAGCTAGTGTAAGGTCACAATTCTACCTGTTGTGTTTGAACGAAAAGTAGAAAGCACTAAATCCTCATTAAATTGGGAAATGTGTGTGCATACCTACAACAAGTATGACAGGGCAAAAAGACCAAGGGAATTGGTATGTAAACTGACAAGTGATTACAGTGGACAGTTTAATTATGGCCTTTATTTTTGTCTTCTTCTACAACGGTTAGTCACGCAACTTGTTAGAGTATAATGTTACAGGGTCCTAACCATAATATTCTGAAATGCTAGGTACATGCCTAACACCAGTTTATTTCTCTATTGGAAACTTTGGCTCAGTGGGTGTTGTTTTATATGTGCTTTATAAACGATTACAGCTTTAGCATTACTGTCACTTTACTACTTACAATTGACAATCCATCCTATCCTAGCTGAACATTTCAGCTTAGCACCCCATGACAGCAAACAATGGACATGGCGAACTGAAGATCACTCATACTATGTTATAATAACTTAGTGAGAATATCAAATATGCCAACAATTAATGCTTTTCTAACACCTTGTGTCATTGACAAAGATTGAAAGCATTCACTGCAGTGTTTATAAGTAACATTCACCTTTGTGGATGCCACTATGTTGGTTGACATGCATCTTCTGAAGTTGGAGTAAATGAGCTTTCCCAGTCAGTGCTGTGACATACTTTTGAAAGTAGAAAGTTGTTTTGTTTTTTGTATTTTAAATTCCAATTTGTTGGGAATGCAGCACACATCAGTGACTAGACCACTGACAAAGCAGAACAAAGCAAACCTCTCAAATTAAATAACCAAAACAGTTTGCAGAAAATTTTATCGTCATGTAGGGCCTATTACTGATTCAAGACCTTGATCGTAAAGCATGCATTATTAGGGCCTTTAAGATGTAAATTCTGGTGTCATAGACTCATAGTGAATGAATGTGGATGGTGTTATGTAACCTTGCCAGCAGACACAGTACATCAAACTGCTTCCCTTAAGCAACTTTATTATGCAGTGTTTGGGACCAAGCAGCAAAGCAGGGACACAAGAGAAACTTTAAGGCTTTATTTTGCCAAGGCAAACTGTCCATAGAAAAACCAGCATTGCAAAAGATTAAAATACATCAGCAAAAAAAAAGTATCAACAGAAATTCTAACTCTGGGCCCTTCAAATAAACTGAGGTCAACAAAACAATAACAGCAACCGTCACAACCTGGCTAAGAGGAAGGACAAAATATGGAGATCACACATGGCAAATTAAAGTTAAATTTATTAAAGAAATTGAGTTAAATGTGCAGTCAGTTCATCAGTAATGTGTGTGGTGAATGGATGTGTGACCATGTGTATGAGGAAACAAAATAACTCAACCAAACCAGACCACAGGAAACCCAAGAAGAAGTAGAGGACGAGACCCTTTGCCAGCTAAAACACCAGTATAGATAGAGGTGAGCCATCAACCCAGGTGTCAGCCATCATGGCCAATGAGCCACTCCCCCAGCTCCCTAGCAACCAACTAAACAGGAACAGGTCCTGAGGCCTAGGAGCTGTCTCACAACAGAAATCTGAACTGAACCTTCTGAATGGCACAAAAGAAGGGGTACATATCCACATAGACTAGCTTACAGACACACAAAAGGGGGAGGGACCTATTCCCACACCATTAAAACCCCAAAATATACCCAACTGCCACTAAATAAGAATACCACCCCAAAATTCAAACAAATGCACACATGCTGTTTTTCTTGAAGCCTCTGCAATTCGGAACTCCCCTTCCCAGGACTGGGAGTTGGTACCTTCCAATTTCTGTCTGCCAGCATGAAAGACTGCCTTAAACTCCACCTCACGCTTTTGCCTGGAACTCAGCCGCATGTGTAGCAACAAAGACAAAGTTACAATGTATAAACAATTCATATCAGTCTGTTAAACCTTTGATCACTAAATGTTAACCAAAATGTGTGCACCCAAATTGGTAACAGTATCATAATGTAAATCAAAGGAGTTAAACAAACATTTTTAACCAAAAATTGTGTTGGTGATTATTTGTTTGAAATGAAAAGAAACATCACTAACACTGCATGGTGCCAATTGTTGATGGGTCCATCACATGCATCTTTATTGTGTATAGTGTGTTCACAGTCACAATTTAAATGTTACTCATGTTCATGAAAAAATATAGAGACAGCTGTGAGGAGGTTTTGATAGATTAAACCAAATGAAGCAATTTGGTTTGATAATATGTTAAATTGTTAGATATATCTCAGTATGAGTGTAAGTCACTCCAGTTTAAATAATGTGGATTTTTTTTTTCTGCATTCTAATTCATGGCAGTGTGAGGCAGAGTCTCAAGCAGCCACTCAAAATTTAAACACCTTATTGTGAGACCCACAATGTGGTCTTTGTGCTGCAGGTGCTTTTGAGAGGCAGAGAGTAGCAGTGAGACACAGAACCCAGCCAAGGTGATGGAAGTGAGTGGCACCAGAGTGTTATGTCCCCTGGGACAAACAGGTAGTGGCAGCGGTTTGGGGGTTGGGAGGGGCACTGCAACCAGCTGACTGACAGAATAAAAGGAAGATAAAAACACAGAGAGCAGTAAGAGTCCGAATACCTTAGCAGCTGCATTTGCATTTGACATTTCAGGCCTTCCACAGACACTCAGAAACAAAAAATCATTGCAGCAGTAGAAAAAAAAACATCACGCAAAAGGCAAATTTTTTTTTTTTATGTTAAAAAAGCCCCCATTAACAGTCTAAAGCACAAATGAATCGGTGCTGCTGCAAAAAAGAGTATCCCATAACTTCTGACTGAGATGCTACAGATTCATCGTTTTGCCAAAACTTATTTTGGAAGTCAGGAATCATTGTTGACAGGAAATTTCTCTGCACGAAGAAAGTGATGCATGAAAGCTTAAGAGGAAAATACAAAACAGTGTCTGTAACAGCAGCAAATGAATGCTCCGTCCATCCAGAGAAAGATGGATGCAGCAACAATGACACTACCTGCTGAGAAAGCTTTTTCCCAGACAGTCTGCAGGCTTTAACAAGAGAAGATTTCAGTCCAGGAAGTGTGTAGTTTATGTCACGGTACATAAACTGCACACTTCATGACTGTGTGCTAATTAAATCCTTTAAACTTTCAGAAATTAAGTTATCTCTTGCTGACAGTTTGTGCTACTAAATTTTCCAAGTGCAGTCTTGAATTTATAACTACTAAGATGCAAGAGTATGGAGGATGTTGTAGCCATACTGCATTCATTTAATCTGCTTGAAGGAGAAGATGGAAGAGATGAAAAGAAGGCCGTTACAACTGTGAGTGTTGCATCATGTTTGTCATTCTGGAAGGATCAGTTCCAGCATAATTAGCATGAGTTTATTAAATGTCATTTTGATTCACTGACTATTATTAAATATGTGTGAACCTAACTTGTATAATTCATAAAAATACAACAGGATTTTTAAAATATAAAAACCCTATTTTTGGTTGCAGTCATTTCTGCACAATAACAGAAGCTTGAGTGGACATGTAAGTCATAGGTTTAATGTCCATTACCATATACTTATTGAATCTGTCTCGTGCACTGTGTGCTTTTTTTTTTCAAAACTACAAAAACAGTAAAGCTACAGACAGTACAGCTAAATCAACAAGCTGGAAGAGGTTAAAATGTTGAGACAAACTGCAGAGTCAGGTAACAATTATATGTGGGTTTATCGCTGACAGGCACAACTGTCACATTTGATCCACTGTTAATAAAAAGTATTGATAGTGTAGTTTAATGATTTTAGTGTTTATACAAGCTATTGAATTAAAAAGGAAGCAATATAATTCAGTTATCAATAAAACATTTGGTTTATTGAGGAGAATGGTTACTTTATTGTCTGGGCTTGTGCAAATCCATGAAATATGCCAAGCAGGTAATCTGTCCATTTTACCAGATCTGGCTATATTACCCCTTTTTACAACCTTATATCTGTGTGTGCATGTAAGAGGAAATAACTGTATAAAGGAGAGAGCAGTCTTTTTTTTTTTCTTTTTTCCAAGCCATGGAGTGACTTTTGTTCTGAGAAAGTAAGAGACAGATTGAATGTCTGTTGAGTTTTCTTTTCTCCTCCTGGCTCTTGGTTCTTCTCCGGCCATGTGTTGGCAAGAGAATGTGACAGGAACCATTAGGATGAGAAATGACAGTAAGTCCGGGCCAACCTTTGGGGCTTGCACAGAGGAGAGTCTTAACAACCACATGCACTCAGACACCACTCACACAGACACACAATGCAGAGCACATGTATATGCACATTCTGCATACAACAGCACACGCCGTGTCCTTCCTCCCTCCATCGACACTCTCCCTGTGCTGGTGCTCTTTTAACGCTAACTTTGCTTTATTGGTGGGAAGCAAATTCTGCCTTGAACAGTTAAGACGAAAGGTTGACCTTTATATGTCTGGACTTTTATCCGCGGAGCCTGTGTGATCCAAAGTGAGCTGAGTCGTGCAGACAAAAGGAGAGCAGCACTTAGGGATAACAACCACAGCAGACTTCTCACTTCACAGCTGTTTCACCGCAGTGATAAATTATTTCCAGGCCATGGTGATTCTCCATAAAGCAGACAATGAATCCACTCTGACAGCCCTCTTTAAGTCTATGTACTGTAAGCCTTTATACTGTCAGCTGGAACTCCCGCACTCATTATGGAAATTAAAAGCATCATTGCAAATCAGTGTTCAAATTGCAAATTAGCACTCTGAGAAAAATCATTTGGAATCTGTGACTCGGGGGGGAAAGTTAACTCAGTATTACTGCTTGTATGTTAGAACAGCATCAGTGTGCTGTTTTTTTTTTTTTTTTCTGAAATGTGCATGATGTCACAGATGAGTTATTGTACGTATATTTTCAGAAACCCACATTCATCCTCATTTCTCATCCCTGTACATATTGTAAATATTATTACTACTATTCTATTATCATTTTATTTCTATTACTACGTCTATTGCTACATAAGCTGCTGTAACAATGTGAATTTCCCCTGGCGTGGGGAGAAATAAAGGACTTATCTTATCTTATCTTATCTTATCTTATCTTATCTTATCTTATCTTATCTTATCTTATCTTATCTTATCTTATCTTATCTTGTTCCAGACCAGTTGGCATATCATTGTCAAATGGATGAAGGGTTTTTTTATTTTTTTTATTTTTTTTTTATGAGAAACTCAAAAAGATAGTCAACCAGCCAAGTTAATATATGAGGAGTATCTTGTGGCATTACTGTGTACTCCTGCCAAAGTGGATGATCTGGCATATTATATAGCCATCACAGCGTCCATCATTTGCTCTTATACTTAAGTGTCATTGCAAAAACCACAATCTGCAGACTCATCCAGTGCCCCTTCAAGAGAACTGGCTGTCTGACAGAATAGCATGCTGGACTTTTGGCTTTGACACCAAACTCTAAAGCTCACTCACCCTCATATCATGAATAGGTCTCAGCCCAGAGGAGTGCCGAGCTCTTGCTCTGTCAGCCGTGATCATGTAATGGCCTCTCTGAGGACTCTGTGAAGGCCACAGGTGCAAGTAGAGACAAAGGTCTCTGGTAGTTCACCCCCCCACACATGCTGTTGTGGTCTCAGGGACTCTGGGATACAGGATCAGATGGTCTTGGCAGCTTTACTGTAGCTGAGGGACAGTACGAGGGTGTGATGGAGCACAAGATGAGTTCTAGTGGCTCTGTGCCGACATTGTCAAGGTGGAGTCACGCACTGATTCAAAAAGAGACACGGACAACTACAACCCTGTACCACCACCTCTGCATGCTGTGGTCCTTTCAAATTTCATCATCTCAGTTTCTTTACAGGGACAGGCTTACATTCACATTTGCATAGTATGTGAACACCTAATAACTCAAGTTGAGAACTAGGTTGTTATTAAACTGCAGTGCTACTTACAGGAAAGTCATCAGGAACCAATGACATGCAACATGATAAATTATCAATCCCTGAGTTTTTGTGGAGTAACTTGAATAGACAGACACTAAAATACTACAGATTAAAAACTTTTTCAATTAATTAAACGATTGTTTAGTCTTCAAAGTACCAGATATTTACAGTGGCCCTCAGAGATCAATGTATTGTGATTTGAGAAATCACGTTAAGAAAACACAACTTTTTATATTATATTATATTACATTATATTATATTATCAGTGTTTCCTCCAGGATCTTTTTCAGCAGCGGTGGCAGGCTCCCTGGGAGCTGTGGCAATGTAAACAAATGCCACTTGACTGCAGATTTTACTTGTACAACCTATTTATTGAATGGCCAGTTGAAAATGGCTTTTTAAAGGCTGAATGTTAAAAAAAAAAAAAAAAAGAGAATTTGAACAAGTTCATCTGAAAATGCAGTCAGCAGTTACATCATGGTGTAGATATTAGCTTAATGCTATCAATAGTTTACTCACATTAGTGACACTGAGTTTGCACCAGGCCCAATGAACTGAAGCTACCAATATGTTATGTAATGTTAGCTGGACATCAATATTTAGAGAATGTCTGTTTAACTTGTAAAATCTATTATGAGTTATCTTAAGCTAACAACTTTTCTCCGGTAAGTCACTGTCCTATTTTCGACACTCCTCTGACTTTCTGACTTGGTGCCTGGATGCTGGGCGTGGTGTCACTTTCAAGGTTGCGCTCTCGTGAGTAATTAACGTCGTATTAACCCGACGTATCAAAGAGTAGATACTGAGCAAGGTAGTTATCTGTTGTTTATTTTGGTACTCGCGAGTACCTGACACCGTGCAGCACTTTGCTGTGAAGGTGGAGACATGCGGCTGTGGTATATTTCTGACAATAACAAAAAAAATAAAGAAATTTGAAGGAGCGGTGGCTAGGATTTAGGAATGGCGGCCCACCGCTACTGAATGAATGTAGAGAAAACTCTGGGTTGATGTCAGTCTAACCTCAGCTTGCATGACTTCATCACATAGCATACGTTGATCGACTGGCAGCATAAATAACCTCTGAAAGTTTCAGTCTAAATAAATCAAATATTAAAAATTGAACTACAACACTGGGCTCATTGTTTATTAGTCCAAACCTCATACATCCTAAATTACAATCATTGCAATTTGCTAATTGCATTGCTTATAAGTGCAATTTAAAATTGCTGAATTGTTCAACCAAACCTAACCCCACAGTAAGTTATTTATCAAACTCATAGTCATATAAACAGATTGTCACAAGTAATATGAAGACAGAAAAAATAAATCAGCATACAAGATGTATGTCTATTATTTTGTCCAGCACATGTCTAATAATGAGAGTAGTCAAAATAAAAAAAAGCACCCCTCTATACCGTATTTTTCGGACTATAAGGCGCACCGGATTATAAGGCGCAATATCACTGAATAGGTCTATTTTCATACATAAGGCGCGCCGGATTATAAGGCGTATTAGGCGAAACAAAACAGTCAGATAAGTCAAACTTTATTCAGCTCATTCACAATAACTCTCAACATTGTTCACTTGTAACACATAAAATACAAAACAATACACTCACTTTTTCAGTTCATTCCTCTTCCACAAATCCATCAAATTCTTCATCTTCAGTGTCTTGAGTTTAACAGTTGGGCGATTTTGAAATCAAGCATGCCCTGATCCCTCTTGCCATTATCCGAGTCAGTCTCGTTGCTGTTACTTAGCTGTTCAGTGATGATTCCGGCCTTCGTGAAAGCTCGGATGACACTTGAGACTGATACCTTAGCCCAGGCATCCGCGATCCATTGGCAGATAGTGGCGTGACTCGCCCGGCATTGCCTCCCTGTCTTGGTGAATGTGTGTTCGCCTTCTGTCATCCAATGCTTCCACACCGCTCGCAATTTAACTTTGAATGACCTGCTGACACCAATATCTAGTGGTTGAAGCACACTACGTATTACTCCGTGAGGCTCCTGACTACGTTAGCCATAATGGTCCGACAATCCATCAAGTGGTGCGGCTTCGTAGCTTGCCAAAGTCGTACTAAAACATTTTGACAGATTTTGAGCACCGTGTACCGCATAAAATCAGTTTGAGGTCAGTAAGCACAACCAAAATTAATACATAGGGCACACCGGATTATAAGGCGCACTGTCGATTTTTGAGAAAATTAAAGGATTTTGAGTGCTCCTTATAGTCCAAAAAATAGGGTATAATGCAAAAAAATTCACCAGAATCACAAACTATGTCCTCAAACATGAACGTAAAGCCAAATTAACATGTGTCTGAAACAGTCTGAACATCTGAACTTCACAAAGGCAGGTGTCTAAAAGACCTGCCTAATCTCAGGCATTCTTCAGGGTCATCCCTATTTTTAAGGGCCCTGGGATACCTGGGTTAAAGCTGATCTATTTAATTGAATGTTCAGATCCCTGAGTAAAATTGCACTTTAAATAAAGCATGTGTGTCCGTGAGTTACTTCACAGTGTGACTGGTCAGATAATACTTTTCTTGAGTCCATTTAATGTAACTATAGCTCTGGGGTAAAAACTATTTAATAGATGAGAGGTTCTAGTTATGATTTGCTTGTAGCGCCTGCCTGAGGGTAGCAGTTCAAAAAGATGGGAAGTAGGATGGGATGAGTCCTTGATGATGTTGGTTGCCTTCTGGAGGCAGCGGGATGTATAGTCATCCTCAAGGGTGGGGAGGGGTGAGTTTGTTAATTTTTGTGCAACTTTTATCACCTTCTGCAGAGCCTTTTTGTCAGCCGTCGAGCTGCTGCCATACCCCACCAGGATGTTAAAACAGTTTCAACAGTACAGTGATAGAAGGACAGTGACAGGTGTCGAGAGGTTAATTTTTCTGAGGGATCTTAAGAAATAAAGCTGCTGCTGTGCTTTTTTGACAAGGCACTTTGTATTTTGAGTCCATGTTAAGTCATCTGATAAATTTATGCCAAGAAACCTGAAGTTAGTCACCCTCTCCACGGCATCCCCGTTTATCTCCTGCAGCTGATCTTCATTTTGATTTCCCTTGAAGTCAATTATCACCTCTTTAGTTTCCCTTGTGTTCAGGACCAGGATGATCTCTTTGCATCAGTCAGTCAGCCTCTGAACCTCGTCCCTATACGCTGTCTCATTCTCCCCATTGATCAGCCCCACTACCATTGTGTCGTCTGCAAATTTAATGATGGCGTTGGTGTTGTTGAACAGCATGCAGTCTTGTGTGTAGAGCGAGTACAGGAAGTGGCTCTCGCAGCCCTGCGGGGATCATGTACTGAGGGTCAGTGTGGAGGAGTGATAGGGGCCCATCTTGACAGACTGTGGTCGATTTGTTAAGAAATCCCATGTCCATAGGCAGATGTTGTGATGGAGGCTGAGGTCTGACATTTTCTGGAACAGTCTGTAGGGGAGGATAGTGTTAAAGGCTGAACTGTAATCCACAAAAAGTAGCCTGACATATGTTGTTGGTTTTTCTAAATGAGACAGTACTGTGTGGAGGGCTATGGAGATGGCATCATCTGTTGATCTTTGACAAAGCGCTGAGCCACTGCATGTGCAGATGCCGCTGTCTTCCTCCAAAGCACCAGGCACCACCTGTTTGATCTTTCAAAAGAAGCAAAAATGCAGTCAGGCTCCGTAGTCATCTAATTTCATCTTTTTCCTGGAACTCACAAATTTTTTCCCACGTTTTCTCTTTCTTGTTAAAGCCATCTGCAAAGACAGTACTTCTCTATTTGGTCTACAAGGGTTCCTTGTGAACAAGTGATATAAGAATAAAAAGCGTACCGGAACCTTGGTACCCTAAGCGGTTTTGTTGTTTGTTCAAGTTACTTCTCTGTCCTCCTCCCCAGCCGGCTTCCACAGAGCTGACCCTCCTCCACTCCACATCAGACATGAATTTTTAAAGATATACTTAGAGTGATCATTTTGGTTTGGAATCTAATGACCACCTTGTTCTTTTTTTTTTTTTGATCACCAGTTTCAGCTCCTCACATTTTGAGATCAGTAGCTTTCCAGCTCCCAGAATCTGTCTTCAACCCCTTGCTGCTGTTTCAATAGGCAGGTCTGATGTGTTGGACGCCAGCCTCTGTTTGGAATCAGGGCTGAAGCTGTCTCCAGTCCTCTGACTTCCAGCTCAGGGAGGAAGCCTCTGCTATCAAGAGTCCTCTGTAAGCACTCAATTTCTTGGATCAGTTCCCTCTTTTCAGTGCGGCAACTAATCCTGTTGCAGTTGAACCTCACAATCTTGATTTCAGGCTTACATTTCAAGCAAGCCCTGCTCCTCAGCTGAAGTAAGAGCTTGTTGCAGAGCGTGGATGGAGGAGCTTGCCTAGATGTCTGAAATACATAATTATAAGTCTGGTTTAGTTTCAGATGCAGTTTAACAGTTGAAGCAGCTGAAATGACTTTCAACTGTCAGGTCCCCTACCTCCATAACAGCTCAACACAGAGTCTCCACCACTTTTCCCCTTCTTCCTGTCAGCTAATGTTTCCATTGTCTGCTCTGTGTGTTCCTGGTTTAGCCTTGTAGCATAACTCTGATGCTGCTCTAGCTGTATTACTTGGTCTTGGTCAGTCTTTGATTTTGTTCTTTGACTGTCTGTTTTTGTGATCTATTCTGCGATTTCCTCATCATTAGCCTTGTAATGTTTAGCACTCATTGCACTTCCTATTTGGTGTTGCTAGTTTTAGCCTAGCTTCTTGTCTGGTTCCGTTGTTACTAGTTATAGTGTTCTTATAGTCACTTTTTTCTGTTAACTTATTGTTCTCAGAGGTCACTCTTCCCTTGCTTCTCTTAGCTTACTACATCTGCCGGTTTCACGTGAACCTGAGCTTCTCCCAATTTCAAGCCTAGCCTGCTAGTAGCTCTTTCCCTTCTGGTTTACACCTTTTGTCAAGTTTGTTTCCCTACATCACTGGGTTGTCACAGTTTATAAATGAACATGCTTTACTAATTTCAGTCTGCTTCTGCTTTATGTCTGCACTTGTGCTTCCTGTAAAACTGCTATTCCTTGACAGAGTAATAAAGAGGTACATGTCATGTACCCATTAATTTATAAAATAATAACTACAGAAGAAATCATTTACTTTCTATAAATATGTCCTTATGTGGAAGCTTTAGAAGAAGTCTAAAGAGAAAGGTGGGCTGGTCTAATTAAATGCCCTACTGAGTAATGTATAGTAGACCAGGGGTGTTAAACATATGGAAAATGGGCCAAAACGTGCCTCCCAGAGGGTCCAATCCAGCCCATGGGATGACTTTGAAAAGTGTAAAAATTACAGAGAACACACTGAAGATAGGGCTATGTAATGTCAGTCAGCAGCTTTAGTAGAAAGAGTTTAGTTTGGTGGAACCCTTATTATGCTTGATTTTTCTGGTCCGGTCACCTAAGATCAAATTGGGCTGTATGTGGCCCCTGAACTACAATGAGTTTGGCGCCCCTGTAGTAGATCATTTTTGTTCCAATCCTGATTGTGAATATGAGTGAATGTGTTAGCATATCAGGAAGCCTGTTTACATTTACTCAACATGCAGCACAAATCAGAAAACTCTCCACACATAATGCAGTTATTTTGTTTCAAGTAAAGTCAAACATGTGCCAGGTCCTATTCTCTGCACTACCACTGCAAAAATGTCATATAACCCCAGCCTTAGGCTCATAACCACTTTTAAAGTCCTAAGATAATCTCAAAGGTTCCCAGATAGTTAAAGCCAAAGGTTTATTTTTTCTTACTTTTCTTATTGTTGCATTGTGTAAAACAACTAACCCTCTTGCTAACCTTCTCCTGTCTGCAATAAGCCAAAACCTTGAGGGCTCATAATAATAAACAGCTGCTGTTCTAGATGCAATTAGCCAGAAACAAACAAAAAAAAGAATGCGGTCAACAAGATTTTCACATCACTATACATTTTTATTTGACAAGAAACGGGTAGCTGTGGGCTGTCCTGTTAACGTCTCATTTTGTTGCATGTGCTGCTTTCAAAGTAAAGGAGAAGGGAGACTGTGCATTTGGAAAATAAGCAGGTATTTTTAACAAGCATGGTTCTTAAAAAAAACATAAAGCTGTTCTTTTTCTGCTCAGACTTTGGAAAAACATACAACATATCAGATTTGAACTCTTTATCTAAGCAGAGTCAATGACACACTAAGCACACATACATGGTCCTGCAATGATTAACGGGCAAGAACCTACCTCTCATCCATCTTTCTACTTCTTTCCCTCGCTTTCTCTCCATGGCTCATCTGTGTCCTGGAGCTGACCTCTCCTCCCCTTGACCCTATCTTAAGACCCTGTCTTCATGTCTTTTCACAGTCCATAGTCAGGAAGTCACAGTGATCTATGTCTCTGTGTCTCTGTCTCTCTGTGTGTGTGTGTGTGTGTGTGTGTGTGTGTGTGTGTGTGTGTGTGTGTGTGTGTGTGTGTGTGCGTGTGCATGTGTGTGTGTGTTCTGAAGTCTCACCACGAACAATTGTGTCTGGGAATAACTCTGGCTGAGCTGCAGGCTCTTTCAAAATGCCAGCATGACGCTAACTGAAGCATAGAAACCTAAAATGAAGTCTCTACTGGTGCTTGTGCTCAGCTGCACTCTTTGTGGTGCACTCCTTGAAAAAGTGACTGATGGAGTCATTTCAAGCAAGAGCCACTTTGTCTCTCCTGGTGGATTGGCTGCTGTTAAAATTCTTTCTTGAATGACACGATATGTTTATTGCAGCAAATAAGTGCCTCTGTGGAGTCTCACTCAACAACACAGCTTCAGTATAGTTGACAAAGGAGTGGCATGTTGTCAGGGGCTGCCACTTTTTCAAAGAATCAAATTGGAATAAATAAAACTTGTCATTTGTTCACCAACAAGGCCATGGCGGATGCCTAAACCGCACTGTATAACTGATGTTTGGTAGCAGTGCCTCACTTGATTAACAGGCTAAGTTAGGTTAAGCTAAGCCAGAGCTATAGGGAGTTACTAATAAGTTAGTAATTTTAACAGCAATATTGTTTTTTTTTTTCCATCTGTGATACCAACTCTCAAATGCATTCACTCAGCAAAGCATGCGAGTTTTTCTCTATTTTACTGAGAGAACAGCAATACCCAACCTTACTGATAGGGCATCAGAGCATGTAATGGGTACACATTTTAGGAACACTCCCTCTCAGATATTCTGTTTTTTCTCCATGTGCAGACGTGTTTGAATTTTTAATAAAGAGAAACAAGATTGTTTGTTTCGATTCAATGGTTCATATTCTAAAAGCAAAGAACGAAGCTACAGATGCAGCTAAGCCTACAATTATTCATATCCATGAATGATTTTGCTTTATAGTGAATTTTAATTGACCAATAGGTTTTCTCTGGCTGAAAATGACATTAAATACTAACAAAACAGAATAAGACACTGTGTTGTTTGAGCTCGCTGTTACATTTTATCACTGACACAGAGTTGTGCATTGTGGCTCACAAGATAAGGAAAGGCTGCCACACAATATCCAAACATGGCACTGACCACAGTGCACCACTACACAAGGCTGGTCTCCATGGACACCAACCAAGTAGTTTCCACCTCTGCAAGACAGAGACACAAAAAATCACCTGAACAAAGAAGAAATCTTTTGGTCATTAGTTCTGTGGTCAGATATCACGGAAATGAAGTTGCTTGGACATAAGGATGAAAGAATGAGAAGCATTTAACCCCAAGAACACCCTCCCCACAGTCAAACATGGCGGTGGGAATGCAATGCTTTGATGGTGTTTTTCCGCCAATAGACCAGTCAACCTTGTCAAAGTGAATAACATCGTGAGAAAAGAGGACATTAAGATTCTGGAGGACAACATGAGGTCGTCTGCAGAAAAATGTGTCCTTGGGCAACATTGAACATTTTAACAAGAAAATGATCTAAAACATACAGCCAAAGAGGTGATGATTTGATAAATATTTCAAAGACATAAGGATCTTCACAAAGAGTAGTAAAAAAGTAAGACAGGTAAAATTAATCTATAATTTCTCTAACATGATATCCTTTTGTCGTATGTCAATTGTTTGTGACATTTCCAAGCAGAAAAAACCTATTGGTAAAATAAAGATCCACTACAAATTAAATTTTTTCATGGATATGGAATTTTGTGTTTAACTGTGTATATACATGTAGATACCACATAGTGGCTTGAGAATTGCCTCTCTGTTGTGGCCATATTGCAGCAAAGTTCAGTTAAAATAGTAGGGTGACAGATTTTTTGTGTTGATTTTAATTGTCTTATGAAAGAAAAGTTAAAACCATTTAATAAGAAGAACATTTAACATGTAAGTTTAGTAGTTAGAACTGCTGCTTCTGAGTTCCAACCTGCTGGTCATTTGGGACTTGTCTGTGTGGACTATGCTCTCTTTGTGCCGGTGTGACTTTTCTCCAGGTGCTCAGACTCTCTCCCACCATCAGTAAACATGCATGGTAATGTATTAATTGGTGATTCTGCTTGGTTGTGTCTCTCTCTGTGGCCCTGTGATGGGCTGGCGACCTGTCCAGGGTGAACCCTGCCTCTTGCCTCATGTCAGCTGGGATGGATTCCAGCCCCCGTGACCCTCCTCAGTGGCTGTAGCTGATGGATGGAAAGATATATCTATGCTTGTAAGGTCTTTTCATTAGCTACAAGCTAAGCTAGTTGTTTGAGCTCCTATATTCGTATTAAAGAAGCTTTTGTTTAAAGCAATATACAACAGAAGGCAAATGTAAGCTAATGTTGATCAAGTTTTCCATTTCAAATTCTTAAATACTACAATGTTACAAAGTTGCAAGTACATGAATTAAGAGCAAAGTGTAAGTATAACTCAGTTCACTTTTACCCCTTTTTCAGCACTTTATCTGTTTGTCTTAGCGGGAAATATATGAGTTTTTTTTTTTTTTTTCCCAGCACAATATCTTTTTTCACGTGACTGAGAAAGTCTTCTACAATATCGTTCAAAAGTTTGTAGTCACCCAGGCAATCCTATGCTTTTCATGAAAACTCATAGTTTTATTCATGTGCTAACATAAATGCACAAGGGTTTTCTAATCACCACTTAGCCTTTCAATACAGTTAGCTAACACAATGTAGCATTGGAACACAGGAGTGATGGTTGCTGGAAATGGGCCTCGCAGCCCATGTACATATTCCATTAAAAATCAGCCCTTTCCAGCTAGAATAGTCATTTACCACATTAACAATATCTAGACTGTATTTATAATTAATTCAATGTTATCTTCATTGAAAAAAAATGCTTTTCTTTAAAAAATAAGGACATTTCTAAGTGACCCTAAACTTTTGAACAGTAGTGTATATATGTGATAAAGTGTGGGCTGTTTTTCATATACATAATAGCCATAAAAGGCAAGATAAAATAATAACTGCAATATCTACAATTCTACAGTTCTTTAATTTTTCTTTAGCAGACGCTTTTATATCAAACAACGTACTTCTAGGAGTAGATACAACACAAAATATTTCAATTTGTCTTGAACCTCAGGAGCTTTATAAATAGGAGTCTCCAGTTCATGTGTGGCATTGAAATTTCATTATTGTCGAAGCCTGTTAGAGTTGATTTCCAGTGATGCTTAGCATCCATTTGTAGCTCAGAATAATGTCATTTTTAATATCCTTGCTGGGAAGCACAAGAAGAACGTAAGTTAATTAAATCTGGAACATTCCAGATTGTAATCATTGACTTGAGAGGTAACAGAATGGAGGGAGAAGATAAACAGTGATTTTCTGCTCATGCTCACCTAAATAGAATAAGAGAAATGCATGTATGTCATTTGCTAGAGAGATCTTTCTACAAGAGGTTCAAAGAAAAAGCTGGGGCATTTTAAATTAGGCATGAGGCCCTGTACTTCTTGACTACTTTTTATCAGTAATTGCATTACTCATCTCTAAATCACACTCTCATCATTCTTAATTGAGCAAAAATTGGACACATACGAAAAAAAAAATTAAGGTGCCCTTTTTCATCAAAGAAATTCATTAATAAACATAGAGACATGTTCCAGGATTTCTTTTCCCCTTCACACTGAGAACACTGAGCACTGCTCATTTCATGTAATTTTGGACATTTTCCTTCCAAGGACATTCATTATACTCGAGGCCTGACTTTTGATAAGATGTAAGAGGCTTTTTGGTGACCACCTACAGGTACCAGTTAAATGCTGAATGCAAAAATTTTGCAATGAAATTTTTAGCTGTTTTAAGTACATAATGTACACATATGGACATTTTAAACTCATTCAGTTGTCAATTATTGATCTACATTTGAATCAACACAATTTCATAGTCGTCAAAGCAGAAATGCATTCCAGTTGAACTTGATCGAGGTCCAACCCTGTTTAAAGAGTTATTAATTTGATTTATTTTGATATTATCCCAAACATGACTAAAATGTGATTCACTCATTGAAAATGCTGCTAAATAGAAAACAGCACAGTCAATAAAATCAAACAGTTTCAACTTGGGTAAATCTGTGTCAAATGCCTGGCAGCGTCAACTGTTGCCACAATGTGAAGCATTTAGGGACATTGGTAAAAATGTAGTATATACGATAAGCAGATGTTCAGCAAGTGTTTATGTCATGTCCCCCACCTCATTTGCTTAGTGACAGCCTTTCCCTCTCATTTTTTGCTCTCCCTCCTTTTACTTTTCCTCATGTGGGCGTGAGCGAGACGGGTGTGGAATGTGTGCAGGTCAAGCTCATCGGATAATCACAATTATCGACACCTGCGTTGGAGAGTGGCTCACCTACAACTCATCATCCCCTGACAATAAAAGCTGAGTTTAGACCACCAGTCACTGCCAGACCATTGAAATACTCCAGTCAGTCAACCAGGCCAACTTACTTGTGGAAAGGATATTTTTTCATAATTGACAACAAACGGAGTGACAGCAGAAACAAGTGCTCTGTGGATCTCATAAAGACTGAGCTCTTGATCACTCTCAATTTTGAGCAGTCCTGTTCAGGGCTTTGCTAGTGTTTAGAAAAACAAACAACTACTCAGTAGTGGAAGAAGTAACAACAAATACACATGGAAAAAGAAGTAGCACATACAGTGAGGAAGAGAAAAGACTGTTGACTGTTTGACTATGGTCTGCTGCTCTACACTGAAGAAAATAAATTTACTGATAAACAAATGATGATTCATAAAACTGATGTGGGAAGGAGGGCTCTTTTGCAGTTTTAATGTTTCATGAATTATTTGAAAACCCAGAATTAGTTTTGCGTGTCTTCCATTCGTGGTGAAACAGAGAACTTAAGAAAGAAGTTTTAAAATAAAATATTGGAATAAAATGTCATTTTTGCACAAGAAGCATCACCATCCTGAGATATGATTTCTTTTCAGGATAAATCTTTCTTTCTAAAAGTCCATATGTTCTCCTGCGCTATATATATATATATATATATATATATATATATATATATATATATATATATATTTTTTTTTTTTTTTTTTTTTTTTTTAAATATCTGGGGGTTTTTCAAAGTGTCAGACCATTTGTTTACTGTTAAGTTAATGTGTTCATTTTAAGTTTATATGTTTAATTTAAGTTGATAAGTTAATTTGAAATTTAACTTAATGTGTTACAAGTTAAATGCCTAGTAGTAAGTCCCTGCTGAAGATGTATTATGTGCATTTAATTGTGCGTGCATCACTCTTTTTCCATTTTCACCTAGGATTTGTGTTAGGATATTTATTCAAATTTGTACCATAAAATGATGAGGTTAATATAAGAATAATATACTGTTCCTAGTCCTCTAAGCCCTAACTGTTTTCTCTCTTTCACCTTCTGATGTTGGGCTGTAGCACTCAGCTATGACAACATGACCAGTAGAGAGGCCAAATGAATTGTGATAAAAAGACAGAGCTCATGTCTAAAGACTCAATAACAAGATGCCCCTGGGAATTGAACCCAGGATCTCTTGTTTACAAGACAGATGCAATGACCAGCTAAGCTACATTACCCACTGATGTGTTGTTATATGTAGTCAACACCAGGTGGAATCTTGTCTTTTCAACTTGATCAGGTCTAGTCTGCATTCTTGGAGAGTTTAACCTTGTCTAAAGTTGCAGATACACAAAAAGAAACTCACATAAAACAATATTTCTGGGAGTTGAACCCAGAATCTCCTGCTTAATAGTCAGGTGTCTTGACCAGCTGAGCCACGGCACCACAAAAGCATTTTCATATGGATTTGGCTATTTGAATTAAATCAAACCAGATTGTCAAAGTTGTGCAAAGATGCACAAAGAGCATAAGACCTACTGTACAACCATCATAAGGTCATGAAAACACAAAACGCATTTTAAGACCTTGTGGACCACAACGATTGAAACCAAGTTGTGTGAAATTTAAGCCAACAGTGCTCTTTGTGTGAATATATTTCCTATTACATCTCCTGTTTTCTATCGCTGGGTTTTGAACTCAAGATCTCTTGATTACTAAACAGGTACTTTGATCAGCTGAAACAAAGCACCACTAGTGTCTGGAATTTTGGAGACAGGAAACTGACACAACACTTACTGAAGTCAAGTTATTTCAGGAAGGAAGATGAAACCAATTGAAATCAAGTCTGCATTGTTGCTCAGTTCAGTGCTAAAGCTAACCAAAATGTGAACTATTTGATACTATTTGTCATTGCTTTGATACATTCGGAGTTACAGGAATAGAAAGACTGAAAGAGATTGCAGGGCCATTCTTGTTAACATTTCCTACAGTGGAATGCTGCCTATTGTCCTGCACAGCTTACAAAGCAGTATCAGGTAAACCAGTAGACTGTTGGTGTAACAGATAAAGAAAAAATTGCACTACTGATTAGCAACAAAAAAATTAGTGTTGCTACCCAACAACAAAGGATAAAAATGGATACTGACTCTTCGAGATGGACAGAATGGGACCTGTGAATCCAAGAAGGAGTAGAGGACTGACAAAAGCAAAATGAATGAAAAGAGAGGGGAAAGCAGTGTGAGGGTTTGTGAGGGTCAAACACTTATATTATTAAAACAAGAAAAAAAACAAAGACTTCAACTGTGGCTCACGTGGTAGAGGGGGGTGTCCGCTCGATTTGTCAGCAATACCTTAGTGGGCAATTTGATCCTTGGCCCCTCTATGTGGAGAAGTGTCCATAGACCTGAAACCCAGGTTGCTCCTAATGGCAGATGAGCACCTTGCATGGCAGCTCTATTGCTATTGCTGTCTGAATGTATGTGTAAATGGGTGAATGAGAAACAAATTGTAAAGTGCTTTGTTAGAACTTTGCTACAGTTTAAAGGTGCTATAGATCCACTTTGGATGGTAAATGGATGGCCTTTTGTGGTCAAGACTTGTAATATCCAAACAGTACTGGTCTTGCTAACTTTGAGTGAAACACAATCAATCTGCCCAATTTTCAAAATTCTCCCTCTTTTCACAGCATATTGGCATCGAGCACCCCAGTCCTTAACAGTTTGTCCAATGAGACCATCATCTTGCTCCCCAGTCCCACGATTTATCTGAATAGAAAATGTGGTTTCAATCTTTGTTGAATAAAGCATGAATCCAAAAAGTCTGTATTTCTGTGAGCTTACTTCAGTGTCTGTGAATGGATTCACACACATGCACAGCAAGTGAAGGAGTAGAATATGTCCTGAGAAAAAGGATACAAAAGGTTTTACATTGTAAAGTGCAAAAGTTATTTGTTATCCTTAGGTGGTAGTCAAAATAGCATTGTTGAAACCTTTAAAACCTCCATACACCCTGCAGGAGGTACAAGTCTGTGTGAAAAGCAGTAACAATTCATTCTCACAATGTCTAGGATTTTCCCACTCCTACTCCTGTAAGAGCTGACAAAAGTCAGGAGTTCACCCATAGTGCAGGTCTGGTTATATTGTACAGCATTACATGTATTTATTTGAATTTTAATTGAAGATCACAAGGCAAAATGTAGGTAATTTCATTAGTCACCTAGGCGGCTAAAACAAATTTCAAATACCTTTTAGTTCAGTACAGTAGCTACTTGACCGCTGATGATCATCAGAGTCCTATTCTGTAGAAATACAAGGGAATCTCGACTTACGTCGGAATTCCGTTCCTACGACGCAACCAAACACGATTTTCACTGTAAGTCGGAACTCACATATGTGCATGAGTACCTATGTCACTAACCTATGCTAACACAGTGGTAAAATCATAATCTAGGACATAACACTGTACAGTAAAAAATCGAAAGAGTCTGACTTGAGCTATAATGAAGCGCAAAAAGTTTCCAAAAAAACAACAAACAAAAGAAAGCGAAAGTACCACAATCCAATGTGGCACACAAATGGCGAATGTAAACAAAGCCATCTTCCTCGTATAGGAGTCTTCCTCATATAGCATCACAGGATGACATATTCTTCTGCTCCACTCACCAACTAATTCCCTTGCGAAATTTGTTTTAACAGCGCAAATGCTGAACATCAGGATGATGGAACAAGATTTTCTTAATAAATTTATGGGAGACGATGACGTAACCACAAAATTCTGTAGGTTGAGGATGTTGTAAACTGAGAACCTACTGTAAATTCCATTTTTATATATGTGCATCTGTAACCTTTCCATTACATCTGTAAACTTGTTGAGTTTGTTGTTACTAATACCATTGAATCTTTGTTGTAGTTGTGTGTAGTTCACACTAAGTAGTTGCAGAATCACACACTCCATCATGTTGCCATGGGAACGCCACGTGTATTCAGCTAATGCAGGAATTACATTAATGTTTTTATGTTTGGTCCATTTACACTGATGGTACTGCAGTTGATAACAAATTACAGATTAGAAAATGGATTATTCTATTGCTATTTATTACAGAGAATATTAAGTCAGTTACATTAATTTTACTTTGATTTGGCCACATATTAAAGTGGTGTTTTTCATTATGGGACAGTGTCAGGCATAAATGCACTTTAATATAATATTTAAAGGGAACAGGGAACTGAGTAAGAACACAGACCCACACCTGATTTAGTTTGTCAGGCTGTGATTTGAATAAACTATCTGGAACAACTTGCGATTTATAGGTGCTGTAGCACCTGTCTTGGAAACAGGTGGGTGTTGGATTGAAATCCAAGCAGTATCTTTGTTCCTTGACGAGTCCATCATCGCTTTCTCTTTATCAACTTCAGAAGCATGGTTGGCATGGTAAAATGAACAGTATATGGTGATGCATTACACTAACAGTGACTAAAAATGTAAATAATTTTAGGTATTGTTTTTCTTTTTATTCCATATGTGAAAGTGCAAAAAACATAGCAGCACTGGCCAGAATGCTGATCACACAATGGCTATTCCTTTGATAGAAAGTGAAAATGAAGTTAAACCTGTAATTGGATTATTATTAGACAAATAATGCTGAGGCTTAGTTAGTCAAAATCCCTGTCTCATAAACAAGGGATCCTAAATTCAAATTACTGTGGTTCCTTGTTTTCTAAGTCTTGTCTTTTGCCAAGGAGTCAAATTTCATGTGGAGTCACTGAAGCTTTAGTCAGGGCTGAAATGAGACAGAATGCAGACTTCCACCAAACAAAGGTTTTGTCCATATGAACACAAATAGTTTTTAAGATGTAGATTTTTCTACATGTATTGGCTTTTGTTCACAGGCAAACATAGTTTTATGCCACTTAAAATAAACCTTTTGGAAAACTCTTTCCATTGTGAAGATTTTCAGTAACTGCTGTTGTATTGCAGGTGTGTAGTTAGAGGAAGCAGAGCTTTGGCTTGTTCAGATGTGGCACTGTTGTGCAATGATGGACATGGCCCAAATATTGCTTCTGCAGACCTTGCAAACCATACTTTTTACTGCTAATACAATACTGTGCATTTACTCTTATATACATGTAACTCCCCCCTTCCTTGATGCCCCATTGTTGGTTGCCAGCTGGAATCAATTAAAGTGTTTTTTGGAGGCTTCTGGTTGGCCTAAATGGCTTTAGAGTCGGGGTTATATCATCAACTGTTTCCTTTATGATTTTGTATTTTGACGTGTAGAGATTGGGGGAGATACCGGCAACAAGCTAATTTCACATTTGGTGCCATGCCTTAGTTGGTCAAGTAAATGAGCAACTTCATGTGAGGCACAGTGTTCCTAATTCTGACAATACTCCAGAGGTGAAAGAAGGCCATCCCAAAGACTTGTTTTGTGGGGAGTTAAAAGACATTCCTTGCTCAAACCTATCTCCAAGGTTCTTCACAGTAGAACTGGAGGCAAAGAGAATATCATCCAGAGTCCACTAGAGGGTTAGACAGTGTGTTCACAACATGTTTATTGCTAGACATAGTAATTTTGGTTTTACTTGAAATTCTAAGAAAAAAAATCACAATGCATTTGTTAATGACTCAGACTGAAGTAGATGATATTTTGGTTGCATTTTATATCAAGGACTTTATAGGGAAAAAAAGATCTCTTAAATGCATAAATACAACAGAGCATCAATGCCAATGCCAAGAAAAGCAAAACAAAACTAAAATTGTATGGCGTTACTGCAGCTTTAGACAACACTGACTTGAGAAAGAATTAAACCTTATCATAGGTGGATGCTTGGGCTTAGTTGGTCAAAGTGCCTGTCTTGTCAACAGGAGATCCTGGGTTCAAATGTTAGCAGTTCCTTTGCACATTTGATGTCTATGTAGGTTCCTGTAGCAGTAGTTATCAAAGCACAGGAAAGTATAGTTCACAAGCAGTGTTTTTATTTAAAAGTCTTCTATGGTCAGACCTTCATGTCAGAACCACAGACTGCTTCAAGAGGAGGGGGACAGAGAGCTTTTGTTAACATATCATTGATTTTGAAACTAAATATTACAAGGAAGTGAAGTACTGATTGACAAATTTAGATTTGTTATTCTGTGAAAAAATCTCTATGAAAAAGAGTTAAAGATATGAGAAAGAAGCTGCTGAGGTGGCTGTACTGTGTGGAGGTTTTAGAAATTCACTGATCTAACACCAGACCCACACACAGCAATTATACATAGGTGCACAAAACATGATCCATATCCATATCAATTATGCTACAGGGATTACTAAAAATGATGCTTAGCTGATGAATTACAGTCACAATTCACAAATAATGATGTGATGACAATTTATTATGAGTTTATACTGGGGAGACAAAAAGGAAAATCAGCATATTGAGGTTGCAGTTAGGGAAAGGTGAGCCAGACTTTCTAGAATTCACCACCACCACCATGCATCCTGAGATCATTCTCAGCTTTTTCACCTGCGCTATGATTCTTGCATCATACAACCCGACCTTCTTGCTGTCTGAGGGTTTAGGGAGGTAGTGATGAGCCACGTTGCACCAGGCTAATGATGACTCACAGATGCAAGTGGTTTAGATCTAGATTAGAGTTGCTTTTTTTCCTTGAAAATAAACAGGAGTTTGTGTAATAATGACTGTCTTACAAGAACAAACACAAGCAAGCACCACTGGCCAATAATGTTGATAACACTGTAGTTTAATATCTATTCCTCTGATATAAAGTAAAAGTTAAATTCAACTTGTGAGAGTTTTATTATGAAATCAGACTTCAGTTCATGGCTTCACTATTAATGTTGCTAGTGTTCCATCTCCGCAACTGAAGCAGCTAATGCACCGTGGCTTAGCTGGTCAAAGCACCTGCTGTGAAAACAAGAGAGCCTGGGCTCAGATCCTGGCAGGGTCCTGTACTGAGATTCTTTTCTTGCATGTCTCTGTTTATCAAAGAACAAAGCTTTTCTAACTTCTTTTCCAGTCATTGCAGCTTCAGGCACTGCTGAATTGAGCAAGAACATGTACCCTCACCTGAGGGACTTACACAAGAGTTTTACCTGAAAAGTGAAATTAATCTAATTTTCCAATAAAGCCTGACTTCTGAAATGATTGTTATGAAATCCTACTTCAGGTCCTGACGTCACCATTTATGTTGCCAGTCAATAGTTGAGAGCTTTCATACAGATACACATCTGTCAGTGCTGTTTTCTGTAAATCACAGTTTTTCCAGAATTTGATAACTAGCATAGGTATATTTGAAGCCTTGTTTTTTTTTTTGCAAACACTGCAGTAACAAATGTATGTAGCTCTAGAGCATAGCAATGGCATACATTTAGAGCTTCCCTCCTTTAATAATAAAGGTTATGTATCAGTTTGTGAGAATATTGTTGCTTCTCTTAAAGCTCATTTGTTATAGTACATTCAAAGAAGCTACCTTTACAGCATTCAGGGTATGAATCTCCTGTGGAGCTATTTTTCACCATATGTATTTGACCATCTTCCACAGATTGCTGTCACCATGGTGTCAATCCCTGGCAGTGAAACTAGAGTAGGATTCAGCAGGCAACACGTTTAGAAGTGTCTGTCAGTAAATAAACTGGGGGACAAGAGTGCAATGCTGTTTCCATGGCAATAGGTAGAAAACTAGAGTCATTCAAGCAACCGAAGAAGCACACTTCCCGGGCAGAGCGACAATTACAGTGGCTGTTAGAGCATCAAAGGCCATTATTAAACTGTGTATGTAGCCCTTACATGCAGATGAAGGAGGGAGGGGTTGTGGCAATTTTGGTTTTCTGTCTTTAAGGAAAGGTCGATAATGAAGAAAGGAAAAGATAACACAGTCCCAATTTACTAGCTTTACACTTTAATAATTTCCCTTCTTTTTGCAAGTAGCATTAGTATCTTTCATGTCACAAACACAGCTTTAATATGAGGGTTTTGTCATCTTTTCTTTGTTTTGCTATTTATTAGCAGACCTTCATCCTCATATACAGAGATTGGTAGAGCACAGTGGTCTATGAATTCAACCCTGACATTAATTCTTTCACACACATTGGCCCTCAAAGCTGCTGAACCCGTTTCTTTATTCACTTCTCACTTTAAGTAGCAGTGTGTACAGTATCAGTCTGCAGCCTGCAGAACAGTCAAATAGTACACTATGTAGAAAAATGGAATTACTTGGAGACTTGATAACATCTATGAATCTGGTATATTCATAATATTAATTTCAGCATCTATTTTTTTTTTTTTTTTTATTATTCCTTATTAATCCCACAAGGGGAAATTCTGATTTTCGCATATCTCCCCAATTGGGTCAGCCACAGTACAGCGCTCCTGGAGCAGGAAGGGTTAAGGGCCTTGCTCAAGGGCCCAACAGTGGCTGCATTGGGGCTTGAACCTCTGACCTTCTGATCAGTAGCCCAGAGACTTAACCGTTGCGCCACCACTGCCCATAGGTAAGTAGAGAGGAAGACTGGAAGCTGGAATTGAACCAGCATCTCTGAGACAGTCCGGTTTATAAGTCACCCTCTCAACCAAAGAGTGTTTCTGCCTGGTTTCGAACCAGGGACCTTTCACATGTGAGGCGAACATGATAACCACTACACTACAGAAACCATCTGTTGTTGAAATTCTCCTACTGTGGTCCGCTGTCAAAGTGCGGTTTTATTGAACTGTGGAGGGATGTTTAACTGCAGGTTTACATTATTATCAGGAGCTCCCATGCAGATTCTAATTACTTGTGTAAAAACTATCTCAACCTGAGAAGGCTACAATGGAAGCAAGAACAATATAAAGACTAACCTGGAGGCCACAGGAAGACAGGTCATTTCTATGCATATTTACCACATAACTTGTGTTTCCATTTCTTTACAGACAAAAATCTTCTCCCTTGGTCAATTACACATTCCTAACATTCTATATCTGCATTCAACTGAGGGGAGTTAATGTTGAGTTGTGACAAGTGCATGTATAAGCCACCTTTCCTTCCTAAAGAGAATCTTTCTTTATTTTCTTAGCATCACCAACAGTAGCAAGTGAAGTCCCTGCTGTGTATTGTTATTTGCAAACTGGCTGCTTTGTCAGTTTTAAATGTTTTATCTTTCTGCATTCTGGATTCCCTGTTGCAACTAATAGTCTAACAGTAGTATCAGCAGATAGTTGCTTTGTGACTTCATTTCTTCGAGTCCACTGTAGTCTGTAGATGTTAACTTCTCATAATGGCACAAACTGTGAAAAACTAAGTTTCACAGGGTTCAAAAACTGAAGACAGAATCCCAAAATGGACGTTTTTCAGGCCGTGATTGTGTAATGTGAACCAACATTAGTTACAGCTCCTACAGTAGTAAAATTATACGTGTAACAAGACTTGAAGCTCTTTTAACAGAATATAGGAGTACAACATCCACTGTGTAAACTTTTTTACCATTATAGTCAATGAACAGATGTCACAGAGTGTTCAGTGGCTGTTCATTAAATGAAATGTGAAGGCAGTGGGACTTGGGCGAGTGTAATGTGGATCACTGCCTGTGATTATAGCAGCACTAAAAGTACACAACTGAGCCAATGAGTCTAATACATGGTTTCATTTCAAAATTCAGAAGGATGCAGATTTATTGACAGAAAAGTGACTTTAGTCTTCCATTATTAAACATGGAATATTGGTTTTAACTAAATTCAAAACCCTGAAAGGCATATCGCAGTTAGATGAGTGCACGCATACAGTCACACAGTGCTGCAAGCAAGAGGAAGGTTTTGTTCTTCCCAGTGGTCCTTTCAGTGCATTGTTAAGATGTCCATATGGTTTGTTTGTTTTTTTGCTGGAAGACACACATCATGATCAAATAAGGTAGTCAACACCATGGTATAAATTTAACAACACACTAACAGCCTGTCTACTTTCCAAAGCAAGAAACAAGCATAAAATCCCAATCTGTAATAGAAGCCTCATCCTCAGTGCTCTTCTGTGGGCAGAGTAAAACACCTGGTTCTGATAGAGTAGAAATAATGCCAACTGAATATCAGCTGTGAACCAGATTTCTGACTGCTTGAAGTTCACTCTTATTTTACCTTGGTTTATAGCACTCTCCCTCCTCACCCTGTTCTCCTCCACTGGCAATGGCTTTTTTTTGCTGGGTAGTGTTTCCACAGTTATTCTATTTCTTCTTTTAACCATAAATCCAGCCTCATGTTGGATCTGGACGCAGCCAGAATTGTACAGTTGGTCCAAGGCTTATAGGGAACCAACCTGAGTGCTGATGTTGTCATAATTCTACAGCTATCACATTGTGCATTCAAAACAGAAAAGCTTGTCTATGGCCACTTTAATAATTAAAAACAGGAACTAGTATACTCATGATTTGTGCTTCAGGCATTTTCAGGTGCTGTTTATTAAGAGAGGAAACTATTGAGCTACTCACTTATCTGAGTAGACTATACACATTTAAATTGAAAGACAGATTTCTTTCACCTAAATTTAAATTTTCTCTACTTTAGTCAGGTGTCAGCAGCGGCAACTGTAGTTGCGTATTAGGTCTGGAGATGTTCATCTTGACCATGTCATTAGTTTATTCAGAATATTATAGCAGAGCTTCAAAAGACAAAATTTCTTTCAGTAGAGCCTTTTTTAAAAAGTGTTTTTGCATCACTAAGTGTTGTTCTCAGCTATTCTTCTTACAGTCTCCAGTCAAGTGGAGTCTTCAGGTGTTCAAGTAAGTCTTTTTGAGTTTAAGTATCAGTGTGTTTCCAGTCACAAACTCACAGCAACAGCTGTGACATATTTTTTTTTTACATCTTTTATGCACTTTTCTTATATGTCTGCTGAGCACTACGAAATCTACAGTCACTGACAGCTTGTGGGTGTATGTGGTTGGGTGGGTGGTGCATTATGCAACACAGGATATGTCTATATGTAGTTGAATGAGTGTCTTTAAACTGTGTTCAGGTCAGTCTAGCAGTGAGCTGGCAGAAACCAGTCTTCCCCAGTTCAGTGTTTGAGAGACTTCAAACCAATTGCTCATGTGAGCTGGTGTCATGATGTGGAGCTCTTAACTTAAAAGTTGCCAGTGATGTCCAGCCAACAAATTCACATAACTCACAGTAGTGGGCGCGATAACTGTCTGTAGAAATGAATGGCAGGGTGCTGTGGTAAATGACCTTCAGGGGTTTAAAGGGGATGGCAGCAGCACAAACATACAGGATAACTCTTGAATCCAGTGTAAACAGTGTTATTTTTTAATGCAGGATTTTGTTTTGGTTTTTTTTTCCTAAAAAAAATACAGTAGATAAATTGATCAAAGATTGATTTTTTTCTTTCAACAACAAATACACAAGAGTACCATTCATTTTTGAATATTTAATCACATTACAACAATGTAATGACTGATAGAAAAAAAATTAAAAACTGAATGTATTTTTCCATTATAAATTTAGAGCAGTGACATATTTCCTTTGGCCTTTGTACAAAACATCCATGTTGTAAAGTCTTGATGTCAATAGCATTACACATAGTGGTCTTTCTGTCTTGTAGCAACACATAACTTAATCTATCCCTGTAGCTCTTTACTGATATAAGTTGTGCAAACCAGTCAGCCAGAAATTCCCTGTCACCTGTGCTGTTCCCGTTAGTTGAAGCCTACATCCTCTTCTGAGCATGAGGCTGGGGAAACAAGTGATGAGTGAGAGAACATGAGGCGGGTGAGGAGGAGATGATGGCAAAGTCCCAAGTTGCATTTTGACTCACACCCCTACCTCCTCTGGGAACGGAGTTGCTGGAGACTCAGCTCTGCACCTTTGGAGGCCCCGGCCCCGTGGTGCTGATGGATATCCAGGTGGTTGACCATGAGAGAGGAATGGCCCATTAGCAGATGAACGACGGACCCTGAAGCTGACAGGGTTAGTGTGAGACGCAGCACAGCTGAAGGGGGCAGCAGCAGCTGTCATCAACACCGTCAGCCCAAAATGGACCCTCATCCCCATGCTAATTACTATGAACCTATACACAGAATTACAATGAAAGGATGTTGATCCAGTTTGTACTGGACATTTGGTTGTGTCAGGCTGCACTTCAGTATGTAGTTCAATAAGCTTTATTTACAGACATAAAAATAGACAGTAATATATGGAGTGATCCTTAAGACACTGGCTATCTTTAGAATTTGACTTTAAAGTAAAGTCTCCTTTTTTGTGTCAGAAGGTCTCATATTTTTTTCCTCCATAGGACTGTCTTTCAGCGTGTTAGTTTGGGGCAACATCATGCCCAATTTTAGGGCTATAAGGTATTCAAAGGGTTCTCTCGCATGAATGTTTCCTATGTCTGTGAAATAACATGAGTCACACAGTCTCAGTAGTGCAGCCTAGCTATACAGCAGTCCTGCTACACACACCTCAACCGACTCCGTTTCTATTTAGCAGCTTTATGTCTGTAAGTAAATTAAACATTAAATCTGAAATAGAAAAATAATAAAACTGGTCAAATGTTACACATGCAGTATTAATGCAAAGAAATATTAATACAGAAAATACACTATGGAATTTCTGTAGCATAGAAAAAATTTGCATTTTGGCATGCCTTTAAATATGGAAGTCTTTGCAATAATAACTTTATCTCAAAAACAGGCTGCAAAGTACTACATAAAGACATAAAAGCAAAGAGAAGGAAATGATTACCATTTAAAATCAAATACAAAGATACAGAATTAAAGGTTACAATAAGCATAAAACCTAATTTTACTAAACAAAGGGATAACTAATAGTATTGATCAAAATATTGCCATTCTCAAAAAGTGTTTTTAAACACATATAGTGCCTTTAAACCATTTCTTGCAAATAAATGACTTTGCAATTAAAGCTGTTACACATATCTTCAGATGGACCCACACACACAGCACTGCAGTGTGCCTGTCTCTTTTGACTCCTAAGTGGTGCTTAACCGTAACAAGTCTTGACTGAATGTAAATTTGTTTGACAGTAGTGCTTCCCATAAGGAAAATGATACCACCAACATGGAGTGTCCCCTAAAGCCACTAAATCCCTCTTTGGGGGCTGTCTGTTTGCACCTGTAGGCTTGAGTACTAACACCATGGTCGCAATCCATCTGCTCCCCTTCTCCCATGCCAAGGTCGACAGCCTGAGGGGGCAGTGGAAGACATCACTTCTAGGATAGGGACAACTACTCTTTCCCCATGGATGTAGAGCTCCTCCAGCATGGTTAATTCTTTAAAGACCTGTCACCTTTCAAACACTGAAACAAAATAGCAACAGGTCTTCCCTTTTGGAACTTTTTAAGATGATATGAAAGTGATGTAAAAAAATCATATACACACACACACACACACACACACACACACACACACACACACACACACACACACACACACACACATATATATATATTAGGGCTGAGACTTTAACATGTTAGTTTTTGATTAATTAATTATTAATTACAGCATTTAATCACACCTTTCTCAGTTCCCTAATTTCTGGCACACCGGTAACACTGATGCACACTCCAGCCCAGTGGGTGGCAGTAATGCACCTAAAGTCTGTTTGCCAGCCGTGAAGCAGATGCACAGGACACACTGATGTCAGTGCACAAGAAAGTGTGGTGAACAGTGAAGGAAGATGAGACCGCATTGAGCTGGTTGAGCAGAAAGTTTTCTTTTAAAAATCTTTCTGATGGCTGTGTGCAAATTGTGCAACAAAGAGTTTTCTGATCACCGCAGCACCTCAATGCAAAACATGTTGCCACGAGCACCAGACCTAACGCTAGCTACGACAGTCCTGGTACCAAAAAGCGGTGTAGCCATCCCATATTTGACCACTTTTCAAGACACTGAAAGTGCTTGAGTTTACTAAATGTCTTAAAATGTTGAATATAATTGTTATACTTGTACTTTGACATTGCAGTAATCTGTGAATGTAGTAGACAAATGAAAAATGCAGATAAATGTAAATGAAACAAACATTTTTGTTCTTAAAGTTCATGTATATGTCTATTTATCGATGCAGTCGTCAACCAAAATTTATTTGAATTGAAAAGCTTTGCTCATTGTGTCAAATATTGCTATCTGACAAAAATGTGGTTAATCGTGATTAATTATTTACAAAGACTATAATTAATGAGATTAACTTTTAATCCTGTCCTCAGATAGTTTTATTAAAATGTACATAATTATATACCAGCTACGCCCTGCATTTTGTTCTTAAAGTGGCAAGAGGTTTTCTGTGAAACAGGAAGTCTTAATTTTGCTATTGTAGTAAGTTTTTAAGAGTTGATTTCCCCTCACAATTTATCACAAAGACTGGTTGCCATAGGAATAAGAGTACCTTATTTTCTCTTGGTGTCAACACAAAGCGTAAACAAACAGAGAAAGAGGCTCCCTCTGATATGGCTCCCTGGGCTTGGGTGTGTTTCATTATCACAAAAGTGCTCAGCAAAAGCTAAAAGAATCCAGAGGTCCCTCTATCACAATAAAAGACTGAAAAACATGCCAAATAACTTAGTACAGATACAGAACAAAACTGCACTTCATTTTGCCTCTAATTACACTAATGGAAGTCCCTTTGTAGGCCTCAGTGCCTCCAAACCGTTGAGCTAAAAGAGGATAGGCACTCCACTAAAGGCCCCATTGTGCAGGGTAAGCCCCAGCTTAGACAGACAGGGAGATGGGACCAGCTGTAATTAGTTTAGCTCCCTCGCTGCTTCACATCTTGCCAGGAGAGGCCTTTGCCCAGTTAAAGGTGTCTCCACAGGGCTTTATGGCTAAAATGAGGGTGGATCATCTACTAAAGGTCTTATGGAAGGGGCATGGGATCACTAACCTCCAATCTGACATGCTCTGGCTAAATTGGATGAGGGGGGAGTCATACAAGATCGGTGGTTGGATGAGTGAAGGGACCTAATTATGAAGATAGTAAAGGAGGATAGTAGGGTATTCATGCAGCCACTGATACCAGCAACCTACTTGTATAAATCTTAAAATAAAGGTCAAGAATCCATTAAACAGAAAGTTGGCTGTACTCTGGACTCTGACATATGGTACTTGAAAAGAATTCTTAGCATAATGAGCACAGATGAATAGGATTAGCCACATCAAGACAATTCATTGTCACAAGCGTCTTCAATCAAGAGTGGCACACAGAATCGCCTTAAAATACTTCAGTGTCACTTCCAGAACCATACGACACACATTTGATTACTCTGTTAGGGAAATCCATCTCATCTGGAGCTTAAATACACTGATGCAACCATAAACATAGTTCTAATTACTGTTGCAATATACAGTTCTGGCTATAGTCCATATGGAATGGACAAGGGTAAAACTACATGGGAAACCTAAAATCCTTCCACAGTTTTCCCTGGATAGGCTGCTATTTTCCAATGTTTGTCTTAACCCGGCCCACCAGAGTTGCTTTCTATTTTGATTTAGATTTTTTTTTTCCCACTGTGGGTGTTGTCTTAAGGAGGTGGGTTGTTCACACCTCAGTGAGCAACCTCAATGGTTCCCAACCCAAAGTTCCCAGCCCATTGCCCTGTGTGAACGGATGCCCTCTCCCCTCATTTACTCTTGCCATGAAAGAAAAGGCCCTAAATAATCCCCCTTTGCTCTAATCAGGGGAGCTCAGAGGGATTGTACAGAACCAGCGGGTTCATGCCTTTGTGACGGCCTTGACTGTCTTGATTCCGTTGGCATTTTCTGGCAAGGTCTACCACCCAGGGGCTTTTTAATTTGCTCTCTATTGACTCTGTGTTAATTGGGTTGGGAGAGAGATGCATCCAGATTTCAACCCCAAGTTCAATCATCTTAAACCTTCATTGTGTTTTTCACACATTTCACAAAAGATGCACAGCCTGCTGTGACACAAGATCTGTAAGGGAAGGGGAGGAGTGGGAGAACACAGGAGGGGAGCTTTTGGAAGAAAAGTAGAATTGATTCAGGGCTTGAATGTATGTTTGAGACAGGGGGCGATAACAGACCACTGGATCTCTGCATCCTAAATCAA
Organism: Amphiprion ocellaris; assembly: GCF_022539595.1. NCBI lineage: Eukaryota > Metazoa > Chordata > Actinopteri > Pomacentridae > Amphiprion > Amphiprion ocellaris. The sequence goes on along the minus strand of NC_072776.1, from coordinate 26,457,962 downwards.
CTCTTGTCTTTTTTTTTGCCATTATTGTGACTTGAACTCACATTTTAACAAGACAAGTATTTATCCAAGTACTATTTATCTGACCCCTATTCCCACCTCATATTACCAACAAGATACATGCATAATTTTCATGGATAAGGAAAGCACCTGCAAGGTGTGGCCTAAATGCATTCAGACACATTATAAGTGGCATGACAGGTGGTTGAATGGACCACAGCAGGATGTTGTCTTGTTCACATTGTGATCGGATCCTACGCTGCCCATCAAAAAAACTATAGACAACCAGCTCCTGTTGAGCCAAAGAAAAATTCAGACAGATTCCTTCTGGGAGCTTTTGCAGGAGCCAGGAGGAAATGCAAGCTACTCTAAATGTCATGCAACTGATGGGTGTAGTTGAGACTAGTGCTAGAAAGTTTCTTGATTGGCTCTGGTAAGAGATTTCTTTAAAAGTATCATATGGGTCCAAATATTGGATGATCTTGGATGATATTGGAAGGACCACTGTGCCTTTTCCTATACCAATGCCAAGTGTGCCATGTGTTTTTAGTCACTGTTTATCTTCAATGTACGCCATTCTGGACTTGTCAAACACCACTGGTTCAACCTCATACAAATACACCATCTTGGGTGAGTCAACACAAATGGAAGACTACTTTTTAACTGGCTTTACTTTGATGCCATTCACCATGCAGTGCTTATTTCAATGCTATCTGCCTTTAATATATAGCTAACCAAACATGCCACAACTCATGTGTTGGTATTTATATTCGTATTATATTTTTTTTAGATATATAGGCATTTTCTGAAACACAAAATGCTTTTATCTTCATAATCTGTCTGTGGCCCTGGATATTGGTGACCTATCTTGGTCTGTTTCTAGTCTTGTTCTACTTTTCATTTTTAATTTTTAAGTAATTTATTTCCTTTATGACAACACATAAGACATATGAAAACACATTGCAAAAAAAATTCCTGCGCTTCCCAATTGGCCTCCTCAGCACTTTTAGGACTGATTAGATTTTTAAAAACAAACACCATCACTTTAAGCAAGTTATATAAATTAGCAGGTAGGCTGTCAGAAAGTACTGTGTAGACTTTTTCAGCGGTTTTCAGTGATATGATCCCCAGGTTCCATGCAGTACCAGTCTCTCATTCCTTCATGTTTATTAACAAGTCTGCCATAATCACCTACCTATTTTGCATATCTACATATCTATGCATCTATATCTATCTCTATATCATCAAGAGTAAAGCCTGCCCATTGCTTCCTTTGTCTGTGCAATGGTGGAGGTACAGATTTAGCAGTGCTAGGGTTTGTAGGGATGCCTGTAACAAATGAAGTGTCCTGGTTAGAGCAGTGGGGTGTTTAAGTGTGTAATCATTTGTTGCCTCCCTTCCCTGTAGACCCACTAGCCAGACAGAAAGAAGTCACTGCTGGAAGAATCATGAAATCCCAGTAATTTGAAAATGCACCCCAAGGAATCTCATTAAAGGAACTCTACACATCGATGGTGCAGCCTCACACTGCTGTTTTTCTTACTAAGCAGGAGCAGTCCATGGCGGATTTAACTGGATAATGGTATTGGTTTCACATCAGCACAGGAGCAGGAAGACCACAGTGGATAAGCTGTGAGGACAGCCTCTCTCTCTCTCTCTCTCTCTCTCTCTCTCTCTCTCTCTCTCTCTCTCCACTGTCTCCCGATTCTTGACTGAGTAATTATTCCTTAAGCCCACCTACCCAACCAACAAAAATAGAATTGATTTCCCATTATGGGAATCATCACTCCTGCTGGGGCAGTCCTATCAGGGTGACCAGGCAGCAAGTAGACATGTCTAACCCGAGAATCTGGGAATGGCGGTGCATGGGGTGATGTTGTGTTTCATTCCTCAAAACAAGCAGACATGCTGTTGTTACACCTTTTTGCCCCAGAACCACAGTCAGAAAAGTCTGAGAGAAAGGGAGGCAGGCCCAAACAACCATACAATGCTGGGTTTATTGACTTGAAAGGTTCTCTGTGCAACAGAGCTACTAGATACTGCTAGATCACTAGCATCTCAGACCATAATAAACAGGTACATTGGTTTCATGTACCCCCTACTTCAAATTCATTTCCAACCAAAAACATTCATGTACATGAGATCACCACTCGCATCTTTTCTGTGCTGTGTATGTGTCATTCCACAGTTTGGGAGTGGACCCCTGTGCAAAAACAGAGATACAAAAAGCGGAGTCCAACACAGACAGCAAAACAAAACACATACATCGTTTTAAAATTCTTTGGACTTTTTTTTTTTCTTTTTTTGGATCACTGGCTAACACTGACTTTCACTTTTACTATTCTAATGTGCTCTTGGTCTGCTTATTAGCTGTGCACTTACTTGTACCCAACAGCTTACTGGTTGTCAGTGCATTGAACATATAGAGGCTAGGGTCTAAATCTAAATAATAGTCTTTTTCTTTTTGTCTTATGCTCCTAATGCAAACAGAGCATTCCCTGATGCTGTTGCTTCACAATCAAAGCTTTTCACAACCGAGATGGTGGCTTTTGCTGTGATTTGCAAGGGCATGGTTTTGAACAATGTTTGAACAAAGTTTTAAAAATCACAAATAACTTTTATGCTCAGTACACCAGTGTGCTTATCTGTCAGATATATGGGCCTTTGAGCATGTCTAGTGGGTTGAGTGAGAGAGTGTTTGTTCTGGGAATGCAAAGGAAATAGTTTCTGAATTTCCTGACTTATGCATCTTGAGTGGGGCCCACCTTGTTAATCAAGTGTGCCTCACTGAGCTTTGATGAACAGCATGAAAAATGTGGAAAATCATCAAAATACTTCATGGAAACAAAGCACAAAGCAAAGTGTTGATGTTGGGATGGACCCAGTGCCTTTTGCTATCCTGTACTGTCCAATAGAATACCATTTGCAATGTCTCAGTTGGGCCTGAATGGTGTTTTCAGGGTGAATAATATGGTGAGTATTGTCACCATATTCAATAGATGGCCTTATTGCACACAAATTAACCAGCATGCGATTGGTTGCTGAGCAATCTAGACTAGGGCTGTGGTTAAAGGTTCACTACTGTTGAAAAATGTAAAAGAAAGGATTGATAACACTGGGATGTCTCATAGGACATAAGTGAATGTAGTGTTTCTGAATATTGCTAGCTCTGAGTGCATTTATGTCAAAGGGGTGGTGTTGGCAATAGATGACCAAGTGTAAACATAGACAGGTTTAGAGCTGCATATTTCTCCACAGAAGAAAAAACTATAAGCAATATGAGAAGTTTCAAAATATAATACAAAGCTAAAAGCAGCACAGCTGTTTAAGTCAGAAAGGAAAGCTGGCTGAAAATGTAGACTGCAAATTTTAAATTGCCTTGCCTAGTTGCTTGGATATACAGTCACGAACAAAAGTTTACATGCACTTGTAAAGACCATGCATACCATTTCAGTCTTGAGTTTCCAGTGACTCCTGTAAATCAGATTTTTCTATGATGGAATCATTGAAACAAATGTGTTTGTCACAAAAAATCTGATGGGTCAAAAATATACATACAAAATTTAATAATTAATTTTGATGATGTAGAATGCTGTGTGAAGCAAATTTTCTCAGTGGTTTGACCACTTAACTTCCTGTGAGAGAGGGCCGTCTAATACACTCATTTGACTCAGCCAAAAACGCTACAAAGGGGAAGTCTAAGGAGTTTAGCAAAGATCTGAAAAGGCAAATGATTGATTTTAACATGTCAGGGAAGACATTCAGGGCCATTTCAAAGCAGCTAGTATGAAATCCAGAGTACAGTTTTGATGCTGCCAGGACACAGGAAGTAAACACAAGCTATCACCTGCTGCTGAGACACAACTGGTCAGGAAGGTCAAGAGGCAACAAAGAATCACCAAAAAGAAGGTCTGTAATGAATTAGAAGCTGCAGGAATTGTCAATGTCCACAGTCAACTGTGTTTTACATCACCATGGGCTGAGAGGCTCCCATGCAAGAAGGAAGCTCTTCCTCTAGAAGCAGCACCTTAAGCCTCGAGTGATGTTTGCTGCTGATCACATGACAAAGAAAGGCAGAAAAGTGGTCAGATGAAACAAAAATTCAGCTATTTGGCCACAGTGACCAGCAGTATGTTTAAGGCCTGTAAGCCCAAGAACACCAAACCTACTGTCAAAAACATGGTGGTAGTAGCATTATGAGCTGGGGTTGCTTGTTAGTAGAACTGGTGCTTTACACAAGGTAAATGGAATAATGAACGACTATTACCTCCACATTCTTCAGAAAAATCTAAATCATTTTCCAGATTCTGACATAAAAAAATTATTAAGAGCATGTGGACTGTGATGAAGAAACAAGTCTGTGACAGAAGGCCAAAAAAAATGTAGTTGAACTGTAGAAATTATGTCAAGAGAAGCAAATTCAGATTGTCTCAAGACGCTTTACAGAACCCATATGCCTGAACAAAGACACATGGGTTTTAATGCCTTAAAAAAATGATGAAAAAAACAACAAAAATAACCTTTCACCAACATTCAGAGCCCTGCTTTCAGTTTGAAATCAATACCTTTCTATTGACACATCATATTATAGTGTCTAAAAAACTGCAGCTAAAGCTTGGTTTTTATTTCTAAAAGAGAGTCTTGTTTTTTGTTGAAGCACAGAAAGTCTCTGCTATAAGTGTATTGTGTTATGAGAATTGAAATGCCTTTCACAACTACCCGCACTCTTAGGACCTGTTTAGCATGATGTTCCGCAGTTTATAACTAAAACCACTGCCAGTTTCCATTATCTGTGTTCAGTAGGATGGAGTTGGCTGGCTCTTATTAGCTATACTTAGACTTACTGTTTCATATGCAATCAACATTAAAAAAAAAAACAAAAAAAAAAACGCTGTCAACATGAAATTACTCTTGGCATATATCTTCTAATTTTTGTAGTTTTTATTGACCTAACTAAGCCTTCTGTTTCTAAGGTTTGTAATATCGACCTGTTTTCCTATTCCTTGTAATAATGTATCTTGAATGGTATTATTTCATTAGTGAAATATTGCCCATTTCGTCACGTCTGGTTTGTTGTGTCTTGATTGCTCTCTACAAGACACTGTAGGCATATAGTTGACCCCTAAACTTAACTTATATGATGAGGCTTGTGTGAGTCCCAACTATTAAATCTTTTAAAACTTATGAAAACAACCAAACCAACTAGGCACAAAAATACTTTAAAAATATTCCTAGAAAAATGAGTCAGAATATATAGTTTAATTTTGTTTTGTTTTTGTTTTTAAAGATGTAATCATTTATTTAATACAGCAGTGCACTCCAGTTTTTAGTTTTTTTCTTAAATACTACTCGACACAATAATGAAAAGAATGCAGGCGAGAGTTCCAGACAACTGTCTGGTAAGCCCTCCACCTCTGGCTCCAGGTAATGGCAGTTTTCCCTTCCCCCTCCCATCTCCTCTGTCCTCAGGTGGGTGTGTGACACGGCTTGACGGGCAGGTGTCTCCAATCCATTCTGGATGATTTGGTGCAATAGCAGGTGGGAGTGATCAAGACAATTGCATCTTTCTCCATAAGACCAGACTCTACACGCTACTCTGCGCCGGACCGTCGAACAGCCTCAGTCAGTTCTGACTCCTGTTCGGTCTAGTTTTCTTTCCTGACAAAACTGTTCTAACTTCTTGCTCTTTGCCTTCCTGTCTGGACTCCCTGCCTGTTCGTGCTGCTCACCTGGATTCCTCTGCTTCCCTCTTTGTCTGTCGGAATCCCTCCTCCGCTGTGGTCAAGCTTCCCACCATCAGCACCGGCCCTGCCACCAGCCACATGCTGCCTCTACCTGCCACTACCTCCCTGTACTCCCCCCACTGTCATCTAAGTTCCCTGCTGTTCCCTTGTTTAATACCTGACTTTCAGATTTGACTCTGGTGTTAGTTATTCCACCAGCCCACTAGATGGCTCTGCCTTAGTTTAGTTATTGTTCAGCTCTGTGTCTCTGAGTTTACTTCCTATTGTAGTCCAGTCTTGTCTAGTTGTAGTTTTTCAGTTCTTGTATCTCGCCTTTATTGTAAAATAAATTGGTTATTTTTGCCTATACTCTGTTGCCATGTTTCATTGCTCTGCATGTGAGTCTCCGTCACTGGCCAGTGTATCAACATCAGTAGTAGCTTTTTACAGAGGACCCCAGCCTCCACATGAACCAGTACTATTTCAAATAGTCCAACCTGCACCCTGTCACAAAGTTGTCTACCAGGCTTCTGCACTCACCCTCCTGACCATCCCTAATTCAACCTGCAATCACAGCATCTTCAGGGATCTTCTGCATGTAGCAGTCCCTCCCCACTGCTGTGGTCTGTCAGTGAGTAACTCATGATTCAGGTCTGAGTTCACTGTCATCTAAACCATCAACAGCTCGTCTCTCAACAGGAAGGGTTGGATGTTAAAATCCTGAAAAATAAAAAAATATGATGCTCGTCTAGTGAGAACTTATGAGAGCAGGACTGTGTATGTGGGTTTCAGTCAAAATAAACTTCAGTGTTTATTTATGATGAGGAAATAAGTCAGCCAGAGAGACACTGTGGCTCATAATGTGTCATTAATAGGTCTTGGTCAACAATGGAGCTCTGTGGCACAGAGGAATGAATATCACAGAGGGATTAAATATTTTAAACTTCGGTTAACATGTATTGCTAACTAGTAGCAGGAATTTATTGTTGGTTTCATTAAGACATCATTGGCAAACTGCTATTTGAGTGCAAATAGCTACCTGCTTTAACACTTCTGTACTCAGGTATACCACGCAGTTTTAAATACAGAAATATTACATCAAATTGGTATAATTTGTCAATCATGCTGCCTCGCTCTATGATTTCTGTTGGATGGACTCACTGTTCTTTTAGCTAAACTCTGCTTTCACCGCCACACTGTCTTTCTAAGCAGGTGCCAATCACAGCAGGCTAACTCGCCCAGAGCCCTGAGCGGCTGGAACTCATTAGAAAAAGCTGAGCATGTTTTGGTGCCAGCGCAGCCCTGTATTCACCCAGAAAACCCAATGTGAGACATTCCTTGGGGCGGGGAGAGGTTAATCAACAGGGCAAAAACAATGAGCTCAGGTCCTGCAAGTAGGGAGTGATGGGGAGGGAGGAGGAGGAAGAGGAGGCCGAATGACAGGCAGTGTCCGAGGGAGTGCGAAGGACGCCGTGGTGGGTCGACTGTGAAATGAGGGAATGCATCAGGAAATGCACAAGGGCATCCAGGATGCTACACATTATTGTGTATGCAGCACATTTTTGTAATGCACATAGAGTCACAGCAAATCAGTTGTGTTATAGACATGGCAGTGGTTGAAATTCAACATCTATTCCAAGTGAAAGATTTTGTGTTTTAGTAAGACTGCGCAGTTTTACATTAGATGCTGATCCCTCTGTTCATTTTCACACCAATCTACGTGTTGCAAGGCAATCATCAGGCAAGGGAATGCATCTGTTCAGAGCACTATGCTCCTTAATGGTATTGGTAGCTGAGTTCCAATAGCATGAATGAAAGAAAATGCAGAAACTCACTCACCTGCCTTTGTAGGTAGCAATCAGTATGCCCTGGAAAAAAATAATGGAAGCAGACATAAAATTGAGTGCAAACTTGTGCAAACTTGTGGAAACTTAGGAAACGTGCTTTGGTTACACTTCATTTTTAGGACATTTTTACTTCATTACTAATGGGAGGTTCCATTCATGTAATGTGGGAGCAGACCTAAAATATAATGAAGGGTGGATAGCTCACACAGTTGGACACATGGCCCATTTTAACCACTAATGGTGCAGGCCTAGTGTCCATTCATGACTAGTCCATCTGTAAGACTCACTGTGCTCAGCTTTTTATGAGGCCCTTTGGCCCTGGTCCATGCCAGGCTCACTACACTGCCCTAACACTGCTGCACATAAAGGACAAACATACAGTATGCTGACCAGCAAACAGAGGTATGAAAAATAATGATTCAAATAACACAGTAGGGAATAACCTACACAGTTTTTTTTTTTTTTTTTTTGTTATTGTTGTGGCTGCAGGGAAGACAATTTATTCTTAGAGATAACATCAACAGAGGAAATGAGAGATAAATCAAATGTCAGGACAATCTCTTTCACATTCTACCCTCAAGGAGTTAGAAAATTTGTTGATAGCACCCACCTAGCTTTCTCTATTCCTCTGTTTTCCCCTGCTGTTGCTGCCACTGTCTTTGCTGGATACTTTCATTAGCATATCTGGTCATTTTCCCTCGTTAACATGCACAAGTCTTATTCGATTGTGACTCAGTTATCAGCCTGAACCATATGCTGTGTAGGTGGGAGCAGAGAGTCTAGACAGATCCTTTGGCGACTCTATCTACTGGACCCCTGAGACTTTACTCTTAGTTTGACTGCTTCACGACACAAGTGTTTTCATCCCCCTCTATGTTTGATAACCCTCCCTGCCTGCACCACCCTCCCTGTGTGTGTGTGTGCGTGCGTGCGTGCGTGCGTGTGTGTGCACGCATGTATGAAGGTGCCCGCATGTGTCTGGAAAGTCCAATGATACACAGTCTCCTCTACAGGCATTAATCATTCCCAGGCAAAAGTGTAATGTCAGAACTGCATTCAGTTGTGTTCAGAGTTTCTGTTATCTCACCTCACCTCTTGTAGGGCTGAATGGATGTGTTAAACTCTTGTCCACTGCTCCACTTGTACAACTCTGTCTTTCTGGCTCTGTGGTTTGGAGTTAATTTGACAATTTGACTTCCCTCTTTGTCTTTTTTTAAACCTTGGAACATGTTAGTACACTCTATTTGTTTTTTCTCTTCATTTACAGTACACTACAGCCAGATGCACACTTTTTTTCTCTGATTATAACTGATCTTCCCCTGAGCCCTGCCCAACTTTAATTACCATTGCGGTCTTCATAAGCTTTCCAATGTAGAGGGTAGTTTTCAAAGATAATGAAAACTGGGCGCCCGTATAGCTCAACGCGTTGAGCAGGCGACCCATGTACAGGGGCTGGTCCCCGACGCAGCTGGCCCGGGTTCGATTCCCCTTCGCGGCCCTTTGCTGCATGTCTTCCCCTGACTCTTCTCCTGTCTCTCTCACACTGCACCTATCCAATAAAAGGCCAAAAAAATAACTTTAAAAAAAGATAATGAAAACTTTACCATATGATATGTAACACTGTTAAAGCAACAAGTCATTCTGCTTACTTTGTACAGAAGCAATCATAAACATTTTTCTCCCATTTTTTTAAATTCTTGAAGCTTTAGTGGAATACATTGACAGCTAAGAGATGTACTGACATATGGTTTTGTACAACAACAATCATGGAACCAATACAAGAAATCCTGTTGTTACTGGGAATTCCCTGATGTTTAACCATAATGTTAATGATTGTGGTTTTTGGCAAAATGTCTCAACAGCTGTTTCAACAGAAAACCCAGTATTTTGCTTTTTAGGATTTGTCCCTTTCCCTTTTTGTTTTATATAGCTGCTTTTTGTTTGTTTGTTTGTTTTTTGTGCATGTTGTAGGTCGACTAACTTACTAAGCCCAAAGTCCACAACAAAGAGAGTTATAATCTCCTACAGAAAATACAATTGCTTACCTGCCTGAAATGGCTCATTTGATTTCCAGGCTTTTTTCCCTTTTACTTGTCTATGTCTCCATGTAGCACATCTGCATAGTGCCTGTCTAGCAGCTAGTTTGGCCACACCCTCAATCAAACAATGAGCAGCTATCTTACACTCAATATTTCCTTGCAAGGTCATTATATATATATAGATCTGGGGTTCTGGTATGAAACCAACATTGCCTCGCCTTCATCAGGCCAGTCAACTGCAGACTTGACTTTTCAGGAGAGGAGCCATATAGGTCCCATTTTGTGCTCCTTTACAGCAAATTAATCAGTCTCACATGTCACCACAATGTGTCTTTCAGTTTTTCAGCTCAAAATACTACAAAGATAGTTAATATCACTATGACTATATAACCCCTTGTTTTAGGACTGTTTTGCTCTAAAAACCTGCAAATGTTCCTGCTCCCTTCAGAATAAATAAGATGTCTTGCTTAGTTCTGTGTTACATGACACCTGGCTTGGATTCCTAATCCCTTGTAAAGCTGGCAGTATTTTTTAATCTGTTTTTAAGTTGAAGAATAATTTCTTATTCTACTAAGATTCCAGTATGCTCCCTGCCAGCTGAGTTTGTTCATGCCCAATCATTCTGTACATACTGAATTCACATGCAAACAGCAGTTTCCAGTAAACAGACCCATTTCTTCAGGCAGCAATTTTCCTTATTTCACCCTACTTTATGTTTGGTGATAATCAGCAAATAATAGCATACTAAGAGATTTTCAACCAGGTAAACGTTACAGGTGTTCATCAGAATCCTACCTTTGTCACTGTGAGTATGTTGGAATACTGAAGCAAAACGTTGTTGTTTATGCAGTGTCAGAGAGCTGCTAGTATTGCTGTAATCTTCAAATCTTAATTATACATAAGGAACCATTGTGAGGATAATTCTGCTTTAATGTATAATAGTGCTGTAGTTTCATAATCTTGTTTTGCCTTCTCCACCTCTGTTGTAGAGAGTCAAGTAAATGTAAGTTTCACAAAACAGTGTTTATTGGGGTATAAAGTGTGAGCTCCCTCAAGCTTAAACAATTTTCAGCAAACTCAAATTTCATTATGCACTGGCTCCCACATAGTGTTGTGAACCTCCCGACTTTTAGATGGACATTTTCTCCACCACAAGGTCCTGATCACTGGTTGTAGATGTTGACACAATAGGAGTTTGACAGGACTGCCGGAATGGTCAGTTATGTACTCATAGTTTGTATGTTTGTCTATTTTGGCCTGATAGAATAAGAGACATCCAAATAGGCCCTCAGAGGCCATTTCTCCCATGCTGTATTTACAGTATGTTTGAGAGGGAACAGTCACTCATCACTGGCACCCTTCCTAATGTTAGTTGGCTTGCAGTTCCATTGTAACCCCCTCATAAATCGCAGAACCCAACAGATTTTAGAGCTAATAAATACATGCACAGTGACAAGTGGATTTCTCCAACAGTTAATCCAGTATAAGTCATCTTGTTACCAAAGGGCCACCATGCCCTGTTGGTTCCCACAGTGACCTCATTGTGTTCTATATTTATTGATTTGGTTGCATTTCTGTGGTTTGTTTTCCTAAAAACCTAAATGGCGCTTGACTAGCATGGGAATCAATAATGACTGAATAACAGAGCTATTCCTTTGAAAGCATATGTAAAAAAAAAAAAAAAAAACACCATTTGGTGCATGTAAGCTTTTTAAACATTTGAGGTCAATAAATGTTCCCATTAATTTGACAAAATGTTTTTCGACAGCTGGTGCAAGACAGATTTCGTTGCTTTAATTGATGGAACTTTGCTCAGCGTAAGCGCTGATGTGAGGTCTTCTTAGTACATAGGACCACACATGTCCATTCTTCACACCCATCCTCTGTGAGGGGTACCAGTTGGAACTGACCCACCAGCAACAGAGACGTTAGCAACGTGACATCAGATCTCACCTGCAGGGGCACTATGATCTCAGCCGAAGCCAGGTTTCAGATAGAGGGGACGGGCTGCCCTGACAGACTGCTTGGGTGTGGGCCAACCACGCAAGCTGTGAAAAGGTCCTGCAGCCTCACTCATATTTCACTAGCATTACATTTGTTCTAGCTCCTCTCCACTTGCCTTGCCATCTGTGGTCTTAATGAAGCTGTCAAGAAGCTGTCATTCATTCACGAGTGGCTGTGCCTCACAGCACGATGCTTAGCATTTAGCCGACAGGGACCCAGCTAAGCCTCGAGCTGTGCCATAAAGTTTCGAAACTGCTGACTTTTACCACATTAAGTATCATCACTGAGCAACGTTTTACCTGTGATGATACAAGCTGGTCAGGTTAAAGAGCTAAGACTGTCCTTTGCTTCTAAACTTCCTCTGAGAATAAACTAACAGGGTGTATTAATAGAATGAATAATGACAAATCACAGCATGCCATAAAAAGTCTTGGGCCAGTGTGAGATGGTCATCATGAAGAATAAATGAGAAACTCCTATTGTTGGTGGCGGAGGAGTCATGGCAACAGCACACCACCGAGAAGCTCATAAATGACAGAAGGGATTTTGATTCTTGTTCACATGGTGTGGCACATGGCTACAATGGAACTGAAGGCTTTGTAGTGCTCTTTGTATCTACGCCCTCCTGTTTATTGACCGCCAATTCCATTGTTTTACAGGCGGAGCGGTACCGCCCTCTGTCTAAAGGTAATACACAGAAGACAAACTGAAGCGAGTGAGCAGGGGAGGGCATGGGATCTCCATTTATTTAGCCATAAATTTGCTTCTTTGGTGCTTTTGTAAACAAGCACAATGTGGTCACTCAGGGGGAAAGAGGCGCTAATCCTGAATCCATGCACTGAAATGTCATGAGCTGAAATTAAGCCCCTATTTCACAGAGCAAACAGGATTGCTGTGATTTTCCAGCAGATTTTCAGTCATTTTCAATGAGTGAAAAAGATGTCCAATTCAAACAAGCTAAATTATAATAATCAGGTACAGCAGTGTTGGAGAGCATGTAATGAAAACCATATGTCTTTACTCTTCACTACTGGAAATTTGGTGTAAAAGTGACAGACTTTACTTAAATTTTTAAGGAAAGCTTTCAGAGGGATAACAAATTATAGTAAGAAAAAACATATCCACATCTTCATAACTGTTAAGAAATAACAGAAAAAGTTTAACCATGCAGCAAATTACATTTATATTATCAGGTTAAAGATGATGTTAAATTCCCTAAATACAAACATGACCCAAAGGAACAAATAACAGATGAGATACCACTGCTGCAGTTTAACTGTATGACACCAAGATATAATTACAAAACATCGAACAAAACTCTGCCACATCAAATAAAATAAGGATAAAACCACAAACTATGTCATGCAGTGGGCTATCGTATTTTTTTTCTTTTCATCCCTCCTAAACTAAATCCAATTAACTAAACTACATTAAACAAAAACATAACCAGGGGTCTGTACTACAAAGTGGGATGTGAGCTTAATTGACTAACTTTAGGTTTAAAGGTGGATTTTCAGGACTACAATAATTTTTTGGTTCTTACCAGGTACATCGCCATTGTAACTTACATTGAACACTTAATATTCTCTGCAGCAGGTTATGTTGGATATAACAGATCAATGCATACAAAAACACACCTACTGACCTCTCAGTAATGAAAGACCAAATGGGGCTCAGTGCGCAGATAGTGAGAGGGAATCATCGGCGTTTTTAGAGCTGCAAGGATTTCAAGGTAATCTCATTGTTCTGTCTGCCTTTCTATCCATCCATCCATTTTATTCCACTGACCCAGGTTCGAGTTGGAGGAACCAGGTTAAGCAGGCCTTTTCAGATGTCCCTCTCCCTAGCCATGCTTTCCAGTTCCTCCTGGGGGATCCTGACATATTCCCAGGCCAGATGAGATATATAATCCCTCAAGTGAGTTCTGAGTCTACCCAGAGGTCTCCTCCCAGCTGGGAGCTGCCTTAAAATCTCCAAAAGAAAGCGCCTAATGATGATGACTGTACCACCTCAATGGACTCCTTTCAACGTAAAGGAACAGGAGCTCTACAGGCTCCCTGAGCTCTTGACTTTATCTCTCAAACCGGCCACCCTACAGAAGAAAATCATTATGGCCAGGCTGGCAAAGCCTGACTTGACTTATCTAGTTGAGAATAAGCTTTGTAAGACCACCTCTCCCAACTGCCTTTTTAGGTCTCATGAATAATCACATTGAACTGATGTTACAGTCCAATCTGGTGGGCTGCTGTGTCCTGTAAAAAGTGTAAAGTCGCAGCTAGTTTTTCAGTAATATGCAGAGCACCATGTGTTTTGTTGTGTTTGATATGAGAGGCAATGTGACTGTCTGTATGGCACACAATCATACCCACTGTAGTATCAACACAACTGCTTGCATGTCTAGTCTCAAAGTCCACAACAATTATGTGGACAGCATGAATACGTCTCAGTGGATTCATGGTTGTTTGTGGAGGCAGTTGAGAAACAGGGTTAAATTGGGTTTTCCAGAATGACAATTTAATGATACAACAATGAGGGGGCAACCCTAATGCCCTGGTTCACAATGCATCCATAGGTTGGCTGCAATGCACTCCAACAACACAGTTTAAAAGTGACTGTTTTACGAGATGTCAGCAGAGATATGACTGTGTCTCATGGCACATGTCAAACATATCTGCCAGTGACTACAAATGGCAATATATGTCACTACATGTCTGTTTACGTCTATGGAAAATGTCTTTATACTGTTCTAATTCAGTTTGATCTCTTATAACCATAATTTGCACACTACTGTCATGAGCACCCCCAGGCAGTAGCTGTTCTAGGATGCTGAATCAAAGTGGAACAGGAAAATGACTAAAAGATTTGGATACATGTTTAATGTCTTTTTAGGGAGAATTTTAACCATGAGAAAGTGTAATTTTTTCCAGGAGAGCTTGTTGGGATTGTGAGAAGTGGAGGGGTTGGAGTCGTTTTTGTGAGTGCCATATGGGGACGAGTAAGCAGTCTCAAGAGCCAGAGGTTGTTCTGGGCCATAAGGAGTGTGGCCACATTGACGTTAGCCAGTGCTCTCCTTTTATAGAGGAGAAGGGTAGTAGAAAGCCAAAAGAAGCAGAGTGAGCCAGCCAAAGCTTGCAGCATATCTCAGCGGCTGTGGCCCATGCTCATCCACAGGCTGCTAAGCCTGGACAGACACCCACAACCGCAGAGCGCAGAGCAAACCGCTTGCTCAGTCCCATCCGTTTAACCAATCAATCTTTCATTTCTCCAGCTCCAGTATCTTTCTCTCGCCCTCTCTAAACATCTGTCTCTGTAAGGTTCTGCCTCCACCTTTGGCTCCCCCTCGATCTGTCTTTCTGCTTTGCGCTTTTTTTGGCTCCTCCACTTGTCACTCTGCTAAACCTATTCAGGATTACTAAGAGAGCAAAAATGTGCCATGATGAAATAACACAGGGAATTACACCCCGTCGTGGGTGAAGATGGTCTATTTATGAGCACAGAACAAATAAACTAGCTTTGAGGGTGCGCCTGGACAGTGTCTGCCACAGAATAGTGACAGGGCCCCAGAAAGGAGCACTTTTCTGTTAAACCAAGCTGGAGGGAAATTCCATTCCACTGCCATCGCTCAGATCTTTATGAATGAAGAACATTATGGTTGGCTCTAGCTTAGCAATGTTTCTGCCTACTGTGCCAGATGCACTGATATATGTGTGTGTGTATATATATATATATATGTATATATATATATATATATATATATATATATATATATATATATATATATATATATATATATATATATATATATATATATATGTGTGTGTGTGTGTGTGTGTGTATATATATATATATATATATATATATATATATATATATATACACATATATTTAACATGAGGTAGAGTCTGGTCTTGTTCTTTAACTCTCAGCTTTACCATTAGGCAGTTAGCAGTTAACATCAGCATTTTAGAGCTGCTGAGTTCATTATCTACTGCTGGATGATGTGATGATCACTGGTCAAGAAAAATTAGCATGTGCAATGCCTTGGTTTTCCAGCCACTTTCTCACATCTATATTAGTTTTTGATGGAATAATACTGTGAAGCATACTACAATTAGATTTATTTATTTATGTTAAAGAAAATCTGTTGATAGTATATGTTGTATGTTCAGTTTTGAGCAAAGGATTTTTTTTTACCTCTACCTTCAATGTCTTCAATAGACAAGACAGCAATGCAGACAGAAGAAATGCTCTTGTTAGTCATTCAATCTGAAAGAAAAGTTAGGCATTCTCTCTGAAGACTGCTGAAAGGGGCAATAAGAATAACTGGAAATGTAGCATGAAACATTGTTGCTATGGTTACCTCTAAACACTGGTTGAGAGCTGTGGTTATAGTATGTTTGAAGTGTCTTGATACATGCAGACTCAACTGGGGTCAAAGTCATTGACCATGAGTCAGTTAATGGCAGAAAGACATCAAGGAATACATTCACATCAGACTCTAAACGTAATTTCACAGGCAGAGACAGAGGTCATTATCATCTTTATCACAAGCCAAGAATCCAAGGCCATGATAACTGAACCATGTACATGACAACGCCATTTTCTGATGGGGGTCGGAGGCTGCAGAAAAAGCACGTAAGTGGTCCTATGTAGTAAGTTGACATGTACTTTTATTTGTAACTTCCATGTGTGTGAGGTAAACTGGGAGCCATTTTGCCTAGTTTAGCATTCTAAGATGCACACAAGTTGCTCTCAGGGTCAATACTGTTGATTAGCAGGTACTGTTTTGAGTTGTTCACTATTTTAGTTCAGCAAGTAACATTTATCTTATTAGCATGGATCACAAACTCCTGCTGAAGTTGATGGAATGTCATTACTTTTGGGGCTAATTGGTCATGAGCTGAAAGATGATGTAATTTCATTAAGATTGCTGTTTATGTTATAAAACCATTTGAACTGTATTAAGACTTTAAGTTGCACATGTTTCACAGGACAATCCATGGCACAGAAATGTTTGCATGTCTTGCCTCAGCTCCACTTACACTCCAGCTCTTTGTTCATTTTTGGGTTAGCAGAGTGTTAGGAGGAGTCTGGCACTGCCCAGTTGGTTGCGAGTGGAGCCTCCACACTGAGCTTTAAAATCGCTGTTCAGGAGACCTATGTCTGGTGTCACAGAGGGTTCATCCATCATTATATACAATCAATGGGTTTGAATTGAGATTCAGGGTGAGCAAAAGATGCTTTACCTCTTCAGAAGATTAATGTGAAAACAGCTTTCTTGTGTTAAACTCCAGTGCACATACATCATTCTACACGGTGAAGTCCAAACATTTCAGTGAGGTAACAGGCAAAGCACATTTTGGAGTGAAGGTGAGTTTAAAGTGTTTTTCAACGTGATATATAAAACACTATTAATCACTACAGTAGCAAAATTCATCCTCCAAGAATCAGTAATGTCTAAAATGCACTGAGAGGCCTGATGCTTCCAAGTGGTCTTTTCGGTATTCTGTGTAGTTTGGCATGAGTCAAGAGCAGTGAATCTGTATGAGACCTAGTATCTGCATCTGCTGAGTCAAGTCAAGTCAAACTTGGTTGAGTTTGTGGGTTTGTGAGGTTTGAAATACTGATACTGTCTGGAGTCTACAACAAGCATACAACTACAGTAAGCCCCAAGGGAGAACATCACTACCTGCACTAACCCTAAGCTAAAATCTGTCACGCTGGACTCAGGTTTATTTTCAGAGCTATTGAAGATTACAGTGCTTCCATGTATAAGATTGTCATTTAGTCTGGTGAAAGACAAGAACAAGAAAAGCACTCAGAGAGTGCAGTACTCTGCCAAGGCTGTTCATTCCCCCATATGGCATTGTCAGAAATGTAACATAGAATGTGGCCATTTAATATAGATGCACCCACAAACAAAATTACCTTGCACTGAGCACATGCGTGTGTTATGCATGTGTACGGTCTGTACAGATACCTTATCATGTGACTTAAACATGTAGCAGGTGGTAGGAATTGATGGGACTTGGAAACAACCCCATAATTTAATCAATTGTTCCTTGTATCATTTCTGTTAAGTCCACAGCAGTGGATTTGTAGTAGAATCACAATCATGTCATCATCAGCAGGCAGCTGATGTAGCGTTCACATGTACATAGTTCCAGTGATGCCGTGCCACTATCTGATGATACATAAATCTTTATCAAATCCATGGATCCAGACTATATGCCGCATCACTGCCAAAATCTAATCAATTGGTCCGTCTGTCATTTCTGATCTTCCCTGATATTTTCATCCAAAGCTGTTTGTCCATTTTTGAGTAATGTTGTGCACAGATAAACAGATAAACATATACCAATCGCCACATGACTACACCACATTCCTCGGCAGAGTAGCTAAGTAGCCGGGAGAAGATGACAGTGGTTATCATTTCAGACATTAGAATGAATGAAAGTGGTTATTTCCTGGAAGCAGCATGTGCTATGTGTTTGCATCAAACCATCAAAAATAGCTGTAGAAAATTACTTTTAATATATAATAATTTATCAATTTATTTGTTTATTGTTTCCAAGCAGTATTTGTCATTTTTAAAAGGTGGATCCACTGACGTTGCCATCACTAGAGCTATGTTGCTAATGTGGCTAAGAATGTACCTATTATCTCCTACAAAGCTGTCCCATTCACACATCACATCATTTTCATTTGCCAACATATAAACATATTTTAAAAGACACTTTGTTGTTCACTGTAGCTATACTTTGATGAAGAAGTTTACCCAAGTTCTTTTCTCTCTTTGGACAAAAGCAGGCTGGCTGCTTCCACACCAATCTGTATGCTAAGCTAGGCTAAAAACATGATGACCTCAGTTCCCCAGCAACAGGGAATGGTCCTGCAACATTGGCTAGTAAATTGCAGGACCATACAAGTGCCTACAAGTTCTAATAATGTTTTAAAGTAAACATTTTCATCTAATGTTTAAAGAATACTTTTAGGATATGTATCATTTCAAGTAATATTCCTATGAGGTTGACAGTTAACTAAGAGAGAATGTTTTAACATTCAGGGGCTATTTAGAGGATGTTGTCAGAATATGTTAGATGATATCAAAAGAAAAACCAACTTCAAAAATGTTACTGTAACATGACATATTATCAAAGGTAGAATATTTTTATTGTAATATTCTGAGGATGTTTTGGGGATGTTGCTGTTGAGAAATTTCTTCTATAAAAGGCTCCCAGAATGTTACATTATAACAAAGGAAGGCTGTTCTCAATGCAACATTTGGATAATGTTTTAAGAACATTGTCTTTAAGAAGCATATTCTAGGAACAAAAGTAAACTCCCAGCTTAGAACATTACAAGAACTTTGTGGAACCTTCTTTGACATTTTAAAACTGAAAAATTCTATCTGGCTCTACACATAAACCTTGTTGTCGTCTTACTTACTCTTACTACTGTTACAAAAACGTTGAATGACTACTACTTACGATAATCTTTCCTGTATCAATTTACCCTCTTACCCCTCCACTTTTCTTAACCTCTCTTTCTCCACATGGCATCCTCGCTAGATGAGCTGCAGCACAGGGCTCAGGAGATAATGCTTACAGCTACAGGACAGATTTACTCCAACATGGCCTATAAGGATCCTCATCACCTCCTGGAGCTTCACTGTTCTCTGGAGCGATGCGGACAAAGAAGGGGAACGAGTCAGGTGGGGCCTCAGTGGCACCTAAGTGTGCTTTCAGCGGCACTGCAAGAGAGAGCAGAACGTCTCCAACTCTCCATCTTTCTTATTGCACATCTCCCTCACTCTGCTCGAGGGATTCTCTTCCTCTGACATCTCACACACGCATAGAGGTCAGTCATCCTTACAAACGGCAACACCCACTGTGGGGGTTGTGGATGGGTTCTTGCCTGACACTGAAAAGAGCTCTCACTATTGCACTGTTATTTCTGCAGCGCCTTCATCTGATCATCATCGCAGTATCTGCTTGAAATGTTCCCTGCTGTAGCCTGCAAATTTGCTTGCATTCAAAAAGACAAGAGTAAAAGCAGAATGCAGAGTGCTACATCACTGATGTTTCCTTTAATTACATCTTAATTCATATTTTCAGCAGTTAATTGGAATAATAGCATTATTTATAAAGGTGATTCCCAAAGCCAATATATAATTCAAAACTTCAGTTACAGCTATTTTTTAAAGTTCTCTTCCATCTGTTTTTCTCTAAACATTTTTACTTTAGCTTTATCCACTTACCTTTTTTCCCTGTAGTATTTTTAGGTCACATTTGTATTTTATAATCAATTAATTGAATTATCAATACAACATTTTAAAAAAAGTGAATTCCTTGTAACAGTAGTCAGTGTAACAGTGAATCTAGTGGCTGTTTTGTTTTTGTCTTATTTTCTTGTAGGAACTTGCTCTTTTTTAGAACTGTAATTTATAACAGTAATTTGAACTTAAATGTTCATCACTCATTGGTAAAGCACAGGTAAAGTCGCTGTGCTGATAAATGTAGAAAACCACTCTTCAGGAAATATATTCACTTAAATTCCAGATCTTTACAAGCATGTCTGACGAGCAACCATAAACCAAGGTCCAAAAATTCCTCTGGTCTCCACATTTGAAATACATGTCGTTGAAGCTTGTTCTATAGCCTGTGCTACTGCTAACTTGTTGAGTATGTATGTTTTCTGTGTGATTTCTCAGGAGAGATGCCTGGAAACATTTGCTACAATAGCTCACTGGCATCCCAGTTGTTTTTCATTTTTCATTACTTCAGTGCAGCTGCTAATCTTTTTGATTTGGGGTTTTGATTTTATATATATATATATATATATATATATATATATATATATATATATATATATATATATATATATATATATAGTTTCAAAGATCAATTATGTGTGATGTTTCTTGCTTTGTTTCAGGTGAACTTGATATTATCTCATGTTTCTGTTGATGCAGTGATTGGAAAGACAAGAGTGAGCCTCAGCCTACCTTGGGCTTCACAAAAAGTGCCCAGGAAAAACAGGGATGAGAACTGAAAGGATAAATGATTTTTAAAAAATAATAATAATTTAAATTTTAAAAAAATGGAATAATAAAATGTGGGATGAGACTGAGCACGAAGCATTAGGTCTACCTCCCTTGTCTGGCATCTCCCAGGAACTCTTGCAGAGCAACAGATGGTAAACTCTGAGTGACTCAACCACAGCTCGTTCATGCATGGTCCTCTACTGGCACCTGCTGGTCACATGCGGTGAGAATGAACTGCACTTTGAAATATAAACAAGGAAAAAGGGGTGCATGAAGATGTCTTATTTGTAAATATGTTAAAACCTAACCAAATGCAACCATTACACAGCACCACTCTCCTCTGAAACATGCCCAAGAATGGCTTAATGAATCAATTCAGAAGTTTAGACATCCATTGTGAGTGATGATTGAAGAAATCTCCCACAGACTCACACTCTAATGACAAACACATGTGAGTCTTCCCACTATCTGGGCCAATTATAGACAGCAGACACTAAACAATCTATCATAGCCGTATAGAAAAATGAACCCCCTGATACAAAAGGAGGATGAAAAATGACACGGAATGCGAAGAGGTGAGAGCAGATGGATTATGAACTATAAATGTGTAACAAATGATCTGAGCAGGGGGCTCAGGACTGCAAGACCAACTCAATCAATCACAGCCCTAACAAGACAGTAGGCAGTGTGTTGTCATCTCAAAGAGAGAGACTTGCAAGCGGTAAATTTCACACTCAGGGGAGAGTGGCACATAACAAACAAGTCCGGACAAAAACAGATGTAAAGAGAAGACCACTTTGAAAATCTGTGGCGTGAGCAATTCATGAAACATCCCTCAAACCTGTTTTTTCCCCCCAACCCCTCTCCTATTTTTCCTTTCTGTCTGTTTCCTTTGTCACACTAGTAGTGTGGCCTTACAGAGAGTGATTAGTCGGCTCATTATTTGATACAGAATCTGTATCAAATAATGTTGAAAATATTTTAACTTGAGGGGAAAATTCCTACTTGTCCTGAAGTTTTATATTCACTTTGTAAATGTAGAGACCCACACAAGTTGCTGCATGCATTGCTAGTTAGCTATTGCTATCATTTCTATTTTCAATAAATTAAGGACTTGGGGTGAATATACAGGCAGAAGATTCAGATTAAAGTCAGTAGTGTGAAGGTAAAAATCGCTTCAGTCCAAACACAAAAGACGTCAACATTTGGGAAATAAGAATACCAGAGGAAAGAAAAAAATCAGAATGAAAGACTTTGCAAGGTCATCAAGTAGGCAATTCTATCTAAGGCCTCAAGTTATACAAGATTGTTTTTTAACGCTTGTAACGTTAAAAAATGCCACAATGGTAGCATCAGCTGCATTCTATGGGTTGCAAAAAGGCGAGCTATAGTATGAAGTAACAAAAGTTAGCTGGCTTCATTTGATTGGGTTCGCTTCGTCATGCTGACCAGTTTTGCAAAGATCAATCTATCCAAAAAAAAAAAAAAAAAAGTTATCCTGGTTTCTGTCTTCAGTTTAGCAAGCTCGGGAGTAAACCTTCCTCAGTGTTATGGACATCATACTTGTTTAAGGTCATGGGAGGTTTTCAATTGCCTTTAATCAGAATATACCCTGTCCTTCAGGACTGATTGGCTTGATTACCTTAACTGGTACATAAGATGTATTAACAATGATTCTCTGGTTTTGTATTTTTGTACCTCCTGGACAAAGCATTTTCATTTGTGTTCAGTTTGCATGTGGCATTTTCCAGATATTAACCTCCAGGTAATATTGTTGTCTTGGATTGACCTTTGTACAAATGGCTTCATGTATTTAACATCACTCTGTGATAGACTGGCAGGCTGTCCAGGATGTGCCCTACCTTTGTTTGCCCTAACTCAGGTGGAATAACAGACGGATGAATGATATTTAATGCCTTCAACATCTTTTTTTTTTTCATTTTTGCTAAAATGGGAGTTTAGAGGAATTTAAAGTTTTGATAATCAAATCATAAAAGTATTGATAAAAAGAATGTAATTTTCCTCTGAAATGTCACTATTTCCCACATAAACACATCCTTTAATTACACAGATGATAAATGTGCTTCTAGAATCAAGAATTTAGTTCAGGAAGAGTTGGACAAATATTTTTTTAACTCACCTCCAACTGCACCCTGAACAGGCTTTTGTCTTGCTCTCTGTTTACCTCCTTCCACCCCTCCCTCTCATAACACACCTCTAGCTCCTCGTTGCTCCCGCAAATAGACTCACCCTGCTCTATTTTACTCTCTGTCAGGATATAAGGCCAATTCTATGTACTCATCCATGTCTGGAAGGGTACGCCTTACGTAAATGTTGTCATCCACACATGTGCAGCTTTGAGGCCATATGTTGCGACTGTGCAGAGCGTGCGGACTGTATTGCATGTACCAGGTAAACAAATGGTGCTTAGAACAAATGTTTGGTATAAGGAGAGACTATAGGAGGAGATTTTAAGGTCATGTACACTTTTTAAATTCATCATTAAAAGAGTTTTAATTAAAGTAGTTGCTGCAGGATTTCGAGGAGACTTGGTTTGTTCATGCTTTCTATCAACAGAGCCCAAGTCTTCAATTCTCCAGAAATCCAGTTCTGTTTTCACACACAGAGGAAATGCAATCAGACACATAGCAGACCAATGCAGCTCTTCTGAAGTATGAACAGAGCCGTGTCTGCAGTCCACTTATTGGCCTGTGCCCACAGACGCATCAATCATGAATTGGCCTGTCGAGTGTGTTTCACTTTGGCCTGTATCCTGTCCACTGCCTCCTCATTGTCCCCACACAAAAAATGACCTCACCGTCCAGCCAGGGCCCCCACCTGCCATCACACCACACAGAGCTCAAGGGGCCCAATAGGAGTGGGGGTGTTGCCACATGCAGCCATGTCCAATAAGCACATTGTGAGCACAGGCCATGCTGTTAGAGTCTAGTGAGTCACAATGAGCCAACAGTGTGTGATCTAGCTGTGGTAAAGCCACGGTAGAGGGATGCCCCATTGTCAGAGCCTTAAGACCATGAGGAGCAGAGGGGCTGAGACAGAGAGGAAGGAGGAGGAGGATGGACAACGGTGATTTGGAAGACAGTGTGCCCCTCTTCTCCCCCACTCTGCTCTTTATTATCCTCTCAAAGAGTCACAGAAGTGGGAAAGAGTGAACAATAAGCCCGTAAGACAAGACACACCAAACACACAACTTCTTTTCTTGAAGTACTACACTGAGTGTTTCTCTAAACAGGTTGAAAATGTGATATGGGGCACCAAAACTTCTTCGAAATCCAGAACAATTAATTTTTTACAAGTAGGTAAGTTATTTAAGACCGGATGGCCTGAAATCAAAATAGCTTTTCTTTTTAAAAAAAAAAAAAAAAAAAAAAAAGATATTTAATCTCTTGTGTCTGAGTATTTGCCATGCCAGCCTTGCAATTAGTGGACAACCACCAGAGCCACAGCCACAGAAGTAGTAGGAGGTACGACTTGTTACCCAGGCAGTCAGGGGAATGAGGCCGACTGAGGCTAAGTGTCAGCACACTTGGTTGTGTTCTGGTCCAATAATGGTTACCAACATTGGCTAGGTTTTAATTGTGTGGATTTGGCTACAGTTTGGGCTGAGAATTGGAAAATTTAGCCACAACTAGACTGACTGTGGACCACAAGTGATGACTTCACGTCCAGGTACAGACCTGGTTCAGTTTAACATTTTGAGTTGGGGAAAAATACTATTGTCCCAATTCCGAGGCATCATTCACATTTCTACTTAGCCTCAATTATTTCCACTGATGGGACTGGACTATTGGGGGCCAAAGTAGGTTCTGCAAAAGATTCGTAAATGTGAAACTACGATAAATTAGAATACCATAATAGACTATAAACATTCTTTTGATAAAGATTGTTGAAATTTAGTTAATTAGCATGTTTTGCTATATCTGCCAAATTTTCCATAACTTGCATCCTCATCTGCCCACTAAGCCCACATCTCTGCTCTCTCTCCCTTCCCCTCGTCCAGTGCACAAGTACGAGCATGCACACCCAGGCAGACACTGAGGAGATATTCACTGAATTTAGTTTTTAAAAAAATGTTTTTGATTAGGATTCCTGGCTCTACCTTAAAATACTGATGTTAAGCCTTTTTCATTGTTATAGAAAAACAACAACAACTGATGAGTAACTTTTAATTTCCTAGTACAACCTGAATTTTTTGTGAAAGCTTACAGTCCTAGTACCTTATCATCAGAAAAAAAAATAGAAATTTCTGCGATTTTGTGGAAGAAAATAAAATCATTCACCTTAGTTGTGTATGTCAAAGGCAGTAGACTTACACAGAAAGCTGTACGCTGGCAGTAGATTGAGCTGAACCTGAGGCACATACACAAAGACACGTTTACACACATGTCCACATACACACTTGTGTTCCCTTCCCTCTCAGCTTCTTCCTGGCTCAGCTTTTATGAGGACAGCAGTGTGAAACTGACACAGCCATTATCTCTCTTGTAGCTGCAACCCCCCCCCCCACCGCCCTTCCCTTCCTTCCTCTCCTCTCCTCTGCTCTCCTCTCCTCTCCTCTCCTCTCCTCTCCTCTCCTCTCCTCTCCTCTCCTCTCCTCTCCTCTCCTCTCCTCTCCTCTCCTTTCCTCTCCTCTCCTCTCCCTCTGCCATCTCTCACACAACAGGGATGGGAGCCTCGTACCGAATGAAAGGGCTTTGTCAAAAGATCCTGGTTTAAGGTCACTGGTTGGATTGTGAAGCCAGGCAAATACCAGCATGAGTTCATAGTCAGACTGGTCTCAGATCATTGGTTAAGCACTAGATTCGTTGAGAATGTGTCCTCTATAGACTAAAGACTTTCATGTCATTTTGCAGTTTTTTTATTTTATCTTAAGATATGTTGCAGTCTCTGTCTTCATTAGCCATAATGTCCCATTCACCTTCCTTTCACTTTAAAGCTAAAGTTGATGATGACCTCCTACAGGTGAAACTGCTATCATTTTTGGTTATGTGAAAATGAAGCCCTGGGTTTCATTATTTTTATGTTCTGCTACTTATAATTTTTCCTAGGGGTCAACCATGTATCTTCCTTAGACAATTGCAGCCAAGTGGAAACCTTCCTGCCTGCAGTCGTGTCACCTCCCAAGGCTCCAGTGTTATAACTCAGAGGAGCCTCTACAGAGGGCCTTGCTTTGCTGCATCACCTTCATTAACCACCGTGCTGGAAGCTTCTCTGTCATCCTGGGGTTGATGACTCGCCTCTCAACTCCGACTTAGCTTTCCCAAGTTTATTTTTCCACTTATCTGTTGTGAGGATGGAGGGAAGCAGAGACATAGGGAGACAGAGGGGAGATATTCGGTGCTGGGGATGTGTTTTTTAATCTGTTATTCTCCTGTATTGGCACGGGCGTCTCCAGTGTGGGGATTAAGAATCCAGACAGAGTGATGAAGCTCGGCGCTGACCCCGAGGGCGTCTGAGGACTGGAGGAGGAGAGGGGAGAAACAAAATAAATCATCTCTGTGGAATGAGAGAAAGACAGAGACACAAAAAGGATTGTGAGTTTGTGTGTATGTGTGAGTGTGTGACAGACAAAGAGCGTAGAGAGGAAGCAGTAGAGAGCAGAGACAGCGAGGTGCTGGCAGTGGTAATGGTCTTGTTGAGGTGGGAAGCCATCTAAATCCTGAAACATGACCTAATAAATCTGAAGGTTACCACACATAGTTGCACAGTACAGCACTGTGCTGATAAGCAGCTGAAGGCTGGTGTGTAGGAGTACCACTGTGCTTTCGCACTTCACTTCCACATTGACAAATGCATCAGATGAATAAACAAGTACATGATTTCATGGATTCAGGCCTATTGGCTCAGAGGCAGTGCCATATTCCTCAGCATACAGTCTTTTTTACAGCTGCAGAGAGGATACAGTGTTGCTACTAAAGGAATGGTATCCCATGGCTTTTAATTGGTCTCAGATGCAATTTTATATGACCCAGTAAGAGAAAAAATGAGTTTGTGCTTGTTGCTTCAGGTGTTATTTATTGTTGGAGTATGTAAACATCACAAAGGATCCATTTCCTCATGACCTGAAATAAAATATAGCATCAACAAACTCTGTCATAAACAGATTAGCTAAAATGCACCAGGAATCTAAACATGAGCTTGGCTTGGAGGCAGCAGTTGTTCAAGAAAAGAAACTTCAAAGGAAATTGTCTAATTTTTTAAGGACACTTTTGATTTTTTCCAAGCCAACCGTAAGATATTATTGTATACACTGAAAATTAGTTGGTTACTATAGGAGACAAATCTGAAAATAAAATACCAAATTTTGTCAGAAAATGAGCTCCCAAGTTCATTCAAAGGTAATATGAGACTTCAGTAGTCTGAGTTAGTCTAATCAAGCAGGTATTGTCATCCAGGGAGCCTCGAGCAGGTCTAAGAACCTGTCATGGAAATAAAAAATCTTGTCCCAAATGTCTTCTTCTTGAGGGGTGAAAAGCCAAACTGCCTAGAGAGAAGGGAGACACGATGTTGCTTAAAAACATATTCCAAGGAGAAACAGATAGCATTCCACTTGGTTGTTCACATGAGGAGTGCTGAAAGTCGTTAAATAGTAAACAAACAAAAAAAAAACAAAGAAGGAAGATATATTCTTCTTGTCTCAACATTCCATAGCTCACCAGTCACATTGTGACTGTGGTTTTGATGGAAGACGATAGGGAGAGTGCATTTCTGATGCTTTAAGAGCATCCAACATGCAGTTCGAGATTAGTATGGAGTTTGTTTAAGGCTGCGCTGTACTTCATCAAAGCTGTCTGTTGAATATCCTGAATAACTTTAGAAAGCCCCACACCTTCCTGGCATCATTTGGAAATCTGTGTCCACCAGTTTCTTTCTGAATTTTCTGCAGCTTGGAGAGTTTGACTTTCTCTCACTTTGTCTCTTATCAAAAACAAATCTTGACACAAATGTTTTTGACTTGAAAGTGAACAACCGAGTGCAGAATGTCTTCTTCCAGAACATGCAACTACTCTCTCTCCACCCAGCTCAGCATAGGGACACTGTGTGTTGGAACAGCTTTGTACTAAAAAGTTACTGAGTTTTTTGATGAACTGATGCAAGTCTCTAGACTGTGACTCTTTGTCCCCTCTATCTTAATAAACCTTTCAACTGAAAACAGGACTGCTGTAAAAATACAGTAGGCCGTGTTGTGGCCACATGTTGCGTAAGGTACTGCAATAGCAGCGAGGCAAAATGTAGAATTACACTGGTCCATCCAACCACAACAATAAAACCATTGACATGTCAAGGGAATGACTTTGATCATCTCCTTACAGTGCAGTGTTCAGTGGGGATTCCGTTGGTTCTGGCATCCTTGTGGACGTTACCTTTACATATACCACCCACCTAAGCATTATTTCTGGTGAAGCCTGGCCTCCATACTCCCAGATTGCAATCTGATCAAGCATCCAAAGTATATGTTGGACATGACGGATCCATGGAGGCCCACCCTGCAGTCCATCAGTCCAAACAACAGTGACTACAATAAATGCCAGTGACACATCCAACATACATGTAAATTAGTTTTCCATCCGAATACATTTAAACTGAAAATCTACTACAGAAAATGGAAGTGCATTCTCATTGTCTACTGTTATTGTTGGAAGTTGCATTTGAAGAGTGGGTGGTGCTAATTTTCCAGTCAGTAGCTTTTGTTTTGTGAAAATGAAATTGTCTTGTCTTTCTTTCAGCACATCCATCCATCCATTATCTATACACCGCTTAATCCTCACTAGGGTCGCGGGGGGGTTGGAGCCTATCCCAGCTGACTTAGGGCGAAGGCAGGGGACACCCTAGACAGGTCACCAGTCTGTAGGTCACCAGTCTGTCGCAGGGCTACATACAAAGACAAACAATCACTCTCACATTCACACCTATGGGCAATTTAGAATCATCAATTAACATCAGCATATTTTTGGACTGTGGGAGGAAGTCGGAGTACCCGGAGAAAACCCACGCATGCACAGGGAGAACATGCAAACTCCATGCAGAAAGATCCCGGGAAAGCCGGAACGCGAACCAGGGACCTTCTCGCTGCAAGGCGAAAGTGCTAACCACTACACCACTGTGCAGCCCCTCTTTCAGCACATATATGCAAATTAAATATTCAGCAGGTAGGTTGAAGCGCACTTATAGGACCCTAATCTCATTTCCACTGAATGCTAAAATATGTGCTACTGTCATTGAGAGATGTTTCTTTCATATTTGTACAACATGAACATACATACCTACCTATACATGCCCATTTCACTCTTTTCTACTATGGCATACATTAATATTCATACATATCTCTGCAGACCTGTTACTCCTGCCTTAACAGATTTTCAGGCATCCTTCCCAAATGCAATTCAATATCAACAACAAGTGGAAGAAAAAAAGGCTTCTTTAAACATCAGATATTTCAGACACTTAATCTATTCTTTTTCTGTAGACCTCACAGTGTCACCTCTGAGTCTCTGCCCTCTGACATCTCCAGTGTTTCGTTTCCCTGCATTTCCTTCCTGGGGCTTTATTTCTCAAGATTGCTTCCTTGCTCAAGGTCAGCTCTCCTCATTCAGCCTCCTCTCCTGGACGTATCGATGCCAGTCGAGCCAAGGTTCTTGGCCGCTAAAGCAAAATCGATATCCCTGAGCGCTCAGTGCTTGTGCTCTAATATCCTCCAAGCACCACCTGCCAAAATATTTATGCTGTATTCATGGGAGATGCTTAGAGAAAGACACAGAGGAACAAGGAAAGACAATGCCGGCGGCTTCCTGCAGTCTTAAATAGAATATAGTGCAGCTCATTTCACAGTAGCTTGTGATTTACGCTCTTTTTGCATTTCTTTGTAAATGTTGCAGGGTCTGTGCTGTGAAGTGAGCTCAGTTTTTCACTCTTTGCTGGTGTTTGGTGAGGAGTGTGAATATCATTAATGTGCAGGTTACAGCAGGGTGAATGACCTCATTTGTAACATTCTTTTTTCTTTTTTCCACAAAGCGTCTGATTGCTCTGTTTACTTAAGGCAGACAGCAAGAATAATGAGAGTGGGAACACTGGGAGGAGCAATTTCAGGCATGATTAAATGATACAGCATTTTGTTCCACAAGCAACAAGAGTTTTCCACTTCTGACCGCTGCTATATGGAGGATGTTTGCCACAGGTGTTAGGCCTGACAGCTTTCAGCTCTGCCAGATGGGCAACAGAACAAATACAGCCTTAATCTCTAGTTGTCTTTTTGCCCTTGCAGTGAGTGTATGTGACAGCTGAGGGTGTTTGTATGAGGTGTATTGATGGTTTGACCTCTTGACTTGATAAACTCCTCTGTACTTAATCCTCCTGGACAAACAAAAGCTAGAATGATGAGAGAGGGCTTTGGTATTCTGGTGGCGCACGCCCCATTGTGGCATTGTCACATCGTGGGAGGAGGTTTAGGAGCTGGACACGAGTTTCTGGGTGTGTTGGGCTAGACTTTGGTGCTTAACATGCAAATTAATGGTTTAATGGGTCTGAAAAGGTCATGGAGGTCAAACTCTGTGATAACTGAGTGTGAACATAAAGCGTCATCTGTGCGTATGTGTGGGTTTTTGTGGGTGGCTGGTTTGCTTTACAGCTGCACTTTTTTTCCTCACGATACATTTTTTAAAAACCCCACAAGGCCTGTAAACCCTGCCTGCAAGACATTAGTCAAGCCCAATGATAGAGCTGCAACAGACAGACAAGCAGAAAAAAAATTAAAAAGACAACAGACAGAGAGCGAATGAGCAGCAAAGGGACAAATGATGATGATCGCACAATGCTGGCTTGATGGTGTGGGCGTGCAGGTTGTGTGGGGACAATCAATTTTGTATGACATCTTTTTTTTTATTTTATTGATATGCACCCTGTGGAGGTAAATGCCATCATGGCCCTCACTATAGATGTCTACTTTGTGGACGATTGATTGGTCTGGCATTTGATCCTGTGGCTCACAGTGAAAGATGGGGTGATAGAGTCATGAGAGCACCCCTGGCCGCTTTCCACTCTGCTCCCCGCCTCTGTCTGCCCCTCTTATCCCCCTATCGCTGCCTGCGCCTTTCATCATTTATCTTTCCCTTTTGCTGCTATATATCCTTCATTGTCTTGTTTCCTACACAAGTGCCTCTTAAAAACCCACTGAAGTGCAGTTTTAAAGGTTCTGTTGTGCTAAGAGCCATAAAAACAGCCAACAGATAAAAAACGTCCACCTGCTGGTGATTCCTCCTGGTGTCAGTTTTGATTTAATTTGATGTTTTTAGGATCACCATTTGCTGATGCAGAACATCAGCTGCTCTTCTCTGGTCCAAAAAACATAAAACATAAGAACAGATAAATGGATGATTACAGACAAAACAACCACATTGAACAACTGAATTAAATTTTTAAAAATGTGTCACAAACATATTACCCTATATGTTCCTATATGCATGTATGTCAATACATAACATAAAGCAGCCAGATACCTTTCATTTACTAACTTGAGCAGCCTATAACCACTATCGCTTTTAATCTTGTTTCATTTGAGCACACGTTATGATCATTTAACGGTTTTCCAGACACATAAGTAATAAAGAAAGTGAAAATCAGACAGCAACAAAGAGAAGCAACCAGTTACATATTTCATTTAGTTTAATAAGGCACTAAATGCATATGAATTCCACTGTATATTCTGTTAAATGGGTGATGAATGGAAAAGGTGCAGGTGTTACCACATAAAAGACTCCACTGCGAAAGGACACGGAGAACATGAGAGCTGTAATTGGGTATCTGTGAATTAATTTGTTCAGTGAACTTACTATGAATCACATCAGGTCATAAAACCCAGATGGAGCGGCGGGAGGATTGGCACAAGGTGGTGAAAGCAGATATTTAACATATCAGCCCGAGTGCAGAGTGATGCTTTTAGCGGTCTGCACCGCCACCATGTGGAAAGAGAGGGGTGTGGGAGAGTCATGGAAATAACAGTAATAAGATTCCCAAATGCATTTCAAATCAAAACTGCTGTTCAAACCATCAATCAAAGCTGGATGGATATTAGAACTTCTTCACACAAAGGAGAATGTGAAGGATACACTGGGAGAAACTCTGAGAGAAGGGGGTGAGCCGATTGGTGTTCATGAACCCTAGCACTATTTCAACATGCCTATTGATGAAAGTCCATTTCCTTTTGGGAGACTCAGTGCAAAAGAATGTAGAGGGGGAGGGAGGCCCTTATCACTGTCACCTCCTATAACCAAATTTATGAAGACATTTCTTTGGCGTGCTCTGCGTAAATGTCAGTATCATAATCCTCAATAATCCCCACCAAGAGGGTGATGGAGGATGTATGTGACAGGGAGCGGTACCTTTCCCTGTGGATAGGAGGCACTTTCCACCCGAGAGCAGGAACACAGGAATGTTTCTCTATCGCCGGCCATGCATCAATGTGAAGAATGTGACTGAATCTAAGAGAGGAATAATGCTCATAAATTATGTTTCAATAACCTATGTAATGTTGGAATAGCACAGGAATAGAGTTGTAATCACATCACCCTTGTTTAATCCTCCTCAGAGTTCATTGTCTCTTACTTCAGTTACAGGGAATTACCTTTGTAATATGGAACTGTTTAAAAAAAAATCTGTATTGCTTTGTGTCTTTTTTGTTAAGTTGCTAAAAAAAAAAAAACTTAATAGTAAGTATTTTAGGGAGGGATATGCAACACGCACTGCTGACTCCTACTTCTTTTTCTATTTCTTAGTTTGTTTCACTTTTAATTTACAAGCCAAAGGGGGAGTCTGTGAATGTGGAATCACAGTGTAGACCTATTAACAACAGAATGACAGTACCATACATTGCAATAACATTACAGCAAAGTCAGTTTCTCTACCTTCTTATTTCTGTAGTGTCCAGGTTAAAGCAACAAACAAACAAATAAAAACTTATTTTTAAGCTATCGTGGTAACCGTTTAAATTACATAACAACGCTTAATAATAATAAATTGTACAAAAAACATAAACAAACGGAAGAGGTGAATGCGGGACCTTCAGCAAACTTGCGTTGTTTCAGTCCGACTCATTTGAGCGCTGCACAACATGGGGGACGGAGAACTGTTTGTAAAATTGCAGTCATGACAGCAGGGAATAACGGACAGTGTTAATATTAGGACATGAAGGTAAGGGACTTCAGGTAAGTCATGAAGGAAAGACACATTTGTAAATGTAATGCTGTCAGTGTGAAGCGTTTTGTACCTGTCATGCTAATATTCTGCTCGTTAGCTTTACATGCCCACCTCTGTAAAAGTCATTTGTGTACCGACAAATGAGGTTACTACCAAATTAATTTAGTCATAATTTTCTGAACACGTTCCAATACACGTTTGTAAACGTTTTCCGAAACAACTAGCGACATGCTGGTCAGGTGTAATCCTTCAATGCATTTGACATTACTGTTTACACTTGTTATGCCCGCGTGTTCATAGCAGAAATACTAGACCATAAAGTCATATCATACTTGGATTCACTAAGAAGTGATTCTATTTCTGTTGAATTATTTAGCTGATCTATGAATTTTCATGGGTTGTAAAACAACCATTAAAACATATAATTCAGCTCTAATGTGATCTTTGTGATCTTTGTTTAGCTGAAATGTGGCCAAAGTTTCTCCTTAATCACTTCACACAACTCAGTGTATGTTGCTTGTGGATGTCCATCCCTTTATGTGACTGTGTGCTGTTCAGATTCCTGCTGTATTGAAAGGGATACAGAAATTATACTGGGATCAACCTAGTCAGACTGCTGTTGCCACTTGTATGGAAAAGTGAGCCAGAGGTTCAGGTCGCAAAGTTATGTCATGACTGTCCCCACTAATAAGTAATTCACATTTCTATTTAAACATGTAGCAAGTACTTCTTAGTTAAAATGTATTGTGGCTTGTCAAACAACCCAGAAAACATGTAACTCTGCTCTAATACACTTTGAGCAGAGCAGTGGCTCAAATTAAAGCTGCTGCGTTGTTTAGGTGAGGTGCATTCTGAAACCTGCTGAATTATCATACTGTGTGTCCTTCTCTCAGTTGAAGGCAATCTGAAATCCACAGAGGAGGATGTTGTGTGTCCAGCTGTGCCTCTGGCTTCAGCCTGGGACTCGAGTTTGTGCTGTTACCAGACAGAGCATCCATAAGCTTGCCTCACTCCAGAAGGCCACAGCGCTTCCCCAAAAGAAGATGCAAAGCTTACTCTACCCCTTTAGCAAGCTACAGGGTTATCTGGACAGGTACTGTGGTTTGTGCCAAGATCTGTCATGTGTGACAAGTTTATCACTACCGACAAAGAAACATTAGATCTTTCATATGCTTAGCTCGATCCTTTAATCAAATTGCACCAATATTTCAGGTCTGTGGACAAATCACAGTTCCAGCTCTTTCATCCTAGTTTGGAGGACATGTTGGAAGCAGAGAAGCTCTTCTGCTCTTCACCTTCTCACAAGATAGATTACTACATTTCTGCAGAGAGGATGGACCATGCACCTGCACTCAAACAACCAGAGGTTAGTGGGCAGCCTTAGCCGAGTTTTGCTTTCATTGCTACCAATATGTTTTTATGAGACTGTGTTGAGCAACCTGCCACACAGAAGGATTTTAGTTTCCTATGTCTTGTTTAAAAAATTCAGATGAAGGTTACAAAGCATCGTGCACTAATTGTATGCACCTTTTGTTACCTTTTCAATGTGAAAAGTATCGTGTATAAACAGCCACTAGACAACACAAAGATATAATTGATGATGACTTGTGCAGGAAAATATATCATCAATGAACAATATTGGGATGATGGTAACAATGCAGTGTGTTGGTTAACAGGTAGAATTTCCTGACCACTCCCAGGTGAAAATTGAGTATTTATGAATTTCTATTAAATTTCAGCAGTAGGTTTGTAGGTTTGACTCTGAGTATGTAGTTGATAAGGACATGGTTTGCTTAGCTGTCCTATATAAGCCCTCTGTTTCTATGACAGACAAAAAACAATTGCTACAAACAAAATGATTCTTTGGCAGGCATGACAAAACTGCTGTAGTGTACCACAAATAGCTTTGTGTAGTGGAAGCACTTTGTATTTGGCTAAACAATGGGAGAAATACATTTCGAAGTACCGCTTCTCTGCACTGTGTGCAAGTTGCCATGACACATAGGTCGGGGAAGTGGAAGTGATCATACTTGTGAATGGAGAGGTTTTTTTAAGTTACTTTTTGTTGTTTGGTCACGTGTTAGCAGAAAGCACTGCTGTCAGAATGACAAGGATAAAACCGTTTGACTCTACAGTAAGACGACGCCCCTTCCAGCTGAAGTGGCTCAGCTCTAACAGGAGAGATGCCATACAAAGTTTTATTGTACCTTTGTATGATGGCAATATAATCCATTTAATCAGATTAGTAGCCCACCTTATTAAATCAGTCAGTACGCAGTCTGTTCTTTTGGCCCTAGTTTTATAAGGCTTAAAGTGTTTAACCAGTACAGAATAATTAAACTGATCCCAAGGCAGTTAGTGTAGTCGTTTTATTGTTTGAACTGGCCTCATTATTAGCTACCAATTAACAGAGAACTGTAAAAGAAACCAAAGATAGTGTGAGTGACTGAGCTCCATAGCTTTGAGTATGAAGTTGCTCACAGTGTCCCTCCTCGACTCAGAACAGACCGACGATGTGAAAAAAGTAGAGTAATGTGTCTTTACCCTCCTGCAGCCTCATACATAATTAAGCAGGAGTTGACATTTGATAATAAATGAGCAGATTTATAACCTTATGGACGGTAGTGTC
This sequence comes from Amphiprion ocellaris, assembly GCF_022539595.1. NCBI lineage: Eukaryota > Metazoa > Chordata > Actinopteri > Pomacentridae > Amphiprion > Amphiprion ocellaris. The sequence goes on along the minus strand of NC_072776.1, from coordinate 26,422,467 downwards.
CACCAGAGGGCTTAGAATGGAACATTGTGTTGACAGGACAACGAGATCTCTTTGGCATGCCAAGTTGGTTACCACTCTGCCTCTGTCAGAGAGTGATGTATTTGCAGCTCACTGGCAGCAAGAGCCTCCATCCATCTGTCTTGTGTCGGAGAGATGGATGAGCCTGAGCTGTGTCCTGTGGGACTTGGCGGTCATTGGTACTGCAAAAGCAAATGATGGCAGCCAGAGCAGGTGGTTTAGTTAAATTGTTGAATGAATCAGTGAATGAGTAAAACTTCAAAATACCACAAGAAAAAACATATCAGGGCAAAATTAAGTCAGTAAATTATAGTATTGGATTGTATAGTAATATATATAAGTAAATTAAAGCTAAGAGATTCAATTAATTATTAAAACAGAAACATCAAATTCAACACTGCTAAATACTATAGAATATATAAGCTTCCTGTAGGTATCTGTTGATGATATCTCTGTGCTAATATGTCTTCCCAGGTGTGTTTCATCGGCAGAAGCAATGTGGGCAAGTCGTCTCTCATCAAAGCACTGTTTTCCCTGACTCCTGAGGTCGAAGTCAAAGTCTCCAAAACTCCAGTGAGTAGTCTGAACTGACTTATACACTCAGCTCCCAAAGTGTTGGAACAGTGAGGTCGATTCCTTTATTGTTGCTGTAAACTGAAAACATTTGGGTTTGACATCAAAAGATGAGATCAACATTTCAACTTTTATTTCCAGGTATTTACATCTGAATCTGATACACAACTTAGAAGATAGCGCTTTTTGTTTGAACCGGCCCATTTTTCATGTGAGTAAAAGTATTGGAACATGTGACTGACAGGTGTGTTTTGTTGCCCTGGTGTGTTCTATTACATTGAGTATTCAAACAATAAATAGCGCTCAGTGTATACGTTAAATTTCAGATTTGGGTTTTGCATGTGCAGACTGCATCCGTAGTTAGAGGTGTAACCATCTTCACAACCATTGTGAAGCTGAGAGAAGATGGAAAATAAATCAGAGCCATTGCACAAACATTGGCCATAGTCAGTACAACCATTTGGAACGTCCCGAAGAAGAAAGAAACGACTGGTGGAGTCAGTAACAGACGTTGAATGGTTAGACCAACGAAAACAGCAGCAGCTGACGGCAGAAACATTGTGAGAGTTGTAAAGAAAGACCCTAAAACAGTGTTTAGTGACATCAGTAATAACCTCCAGAGGGCAGCAGTGAAGGTATCACAATCTACAGTTCACAGAAGACTTCATGAACAAAAGAACAGAGGCTACACTAGAAGATGCAAACCACTCATTAGCAAGAAGAATATGAAGGCTAGGCTGGAATTTGCCATGAAGTACAGAGATGAGGCTCAAAAATTCTGGGATAGAGTTTTATGGACTGATGAGACAAAGAGGAACCTTTATCAAAGTAATGGAAAGGCTAAAGTTTGGAGAAAGAAAGGATCTGCTCATGATCCCAAACATACAAGCTCATCTGTGAAACACAGTGGAGGTAATATCATAGCTTGGGCTTGCACGGCTTCTTCTGGGATGGGCTCATTAATCTACATTGCTGATGTAACACATGGTGGCAGCAGCAAAATGAACTCAGAAGTTTCAGAAACATTTTGTCTGCCAATTTAAAGAAAGATGCAATCAAACTTATTGGGAGATCCTCCATCATGCAGCAAGATAATGACCCAAAACACACTGCCAAAACAACAAAGGGGTTCATCAGAGGCAAGAAGTGGAATATTTTAGACTTGCCAAGTCGATCTCCAGACTTCAACCCTATAGAGCTGCATTTTACCTGCTAAAGAGGAGACTGAAGGGAGTAACCCTCCAAAACAAACAACTGAAAGAGGCTGTGGTGAAAGCCTGGAAAAGAATCACAGGAGAAGAATGCAAAAGTTTGGTGATGTCAGTGGGCCACAGGCTTGATGCAGTTATTGCAACTAAATATTAAGTCTTATTCACTTTAATCTATTTTAAGTCACTCTTATCCAATACTTTGCTCACATGGTGGTGTTCTATTGCAAATAATGCTATCTTCTAAGCTGTGTATCAGATCCAGATGTACAGTGGGGCAAAAAAGTATTTAGTCAGCCACTGATTGTGCAAGTTCTCCCACTTAAAATGATGACAGAGGTCTGTAATTTTCATCATAGGTACACTTCAACTGTGAGAGACAGAATGTGGAAAAAAAATCTAGGAACTCACATTGTAGGATTTTTAAAGAATTTATTTGTAAATTATTGTTACGGGGGGATCAGAGAACCCAGGCGCAGACATAGATATGGGGAGACAGGAGGAATATTGGGAAGGACTTTATTTAAACTAAACAAGAGCTAAGACAATACAACAGGAACCAGGGCTGAGGGGAAACCCAAATCTAGCTAAATATGAAATATGCAAAACCAAACAAAACTATCAAATCCAACACCAAAGTCCAAAGGAAAAAACCCAAACACTAACAACTACATTAACAAGGGAGGGAGTTGAAAGTCCATGTTGCCCGGTGACAGCCCCAAAACATCAACATACCAGCTACAGTGTGTGCAAACCTGGTGAAGACCTACAGTAAATGTTTGATCTCTGTAATTGACAACAAAGGTTATATTACAAAGTATTGAGTTGAACTTTTATTAATGACCAAATACTTATTTTCCACCATAATTTACAAATAAATTCTTTAAAAATCCTACAATGTGAGTTCCTGGATTTTTTTTTCACATTCTGTGTCTCACAGTTGAAGTGTCCCTATGATGAAAATTACAGACCTCTGTCATCATTTTAAGTGGGAGAACTTGCACAATCGGTGCCTGACTAAATACGTTTCTGCCCCACTGTAAATACTTGGAAATAAAAGCTGAAATGGTGATCTTTTGATGTCAAACCCAAATGTTTTCAGTTTACAGCAAAAATAAAGGAATTGGTCTCACTGTCTGTGTAGTTTCTCATTCATCCAGGTCATGGTTATCCAAAGTTGTTTAAATCAATCCAACTGGACTTTAAGAAAGTTCCTTGAAGACCTTTCACCTCTCATCAGTTCTCCAGAACTGAAGAAGCCTCTTGGATGAGAGGTGAAACGTCTTCAAGGAACTTTCTGAAAGTCCAGTTGGATTGATTTAAACAACTTTGGATAATTGGTCTCACTGTTCCAATACTTCCAATACAGTGTACGTCTGGTCATAGCGTTTATATACAGCTGCAAAGTACAGGCAAAAATGGGATGGAAGGTCAATGCATGTTAATAGATAACTATTGGCCTGATTGGTCCTACTGACTTATTCTCTGGCAGGTCTAGGTGTAAAAACGTAATAAATTCTGTTCTCTTGTATTGAAGAATTCTTAAAAGGTTTTTAAAAAATGTATTCATAGAACCCCATAGAAAACCTGTTCGCTGTAAAGAGTCTTTTATAACCAATTTGACACTAAAAGGTTGTTCCTATATCCATTTGCTGAAAGTATTAAGTTTCTGGGCTTACCTTTTTGGAAGGTAGTCCCTGTTAAATAGGCAACTTCCACCACTGTGGAGTGGACACTTGAATTTTCAGTTGTGTATTGCTGAAACTCTGATATTGGTGTTTGAGTGGCATATGAATCGTGTATTCAGTTACTTTGAAAAAAAAGAACATTCCAATCTTTTTTCAGTGACAGCGGAAAACATCACACTTGTAAAGACCCTGTTTATCTTGGCAGCCTTGAGTTTTCAAAGAAGCAAAATGCATGATTGTTTATTGTGACAGACACATGATTTTCAATTATTCCATTATAGAAAATTAAGAGGTATAGTTATAACTGGGAACTCAAGACTGCCGTGATATACATGGTCTTTACAAGTGTATGTAACCTTTTGTTCACAACTGCATATATACATCTCCAAGCAGGTAATGTATAACTGATGCAGTGAAAAGTTATACTTTGTGCAAAAAGGGGAGTTTGAAGAAAAGCATGTTGATATTCCAGCAATTAAAACACTGGCCAGCAGCAGACGGGTCCCCCCTTGTGAGCTGGGTTCTGCTCAAGGTTTCTTCCCATTAAAGGAGAGTTTTTTCTTTCCACTTTAGCCTTAGGGCTTGTTCTGGGGATTCAGGCCTATGGGTCCTGTAAAGCATCTTGAGACAATTTGTATTCTAATTGGTACTATATAAAGAAAATTGAATTGAAAATTGAATTGAATTGGAAAATATTCTGTTGTTGCAGACTGATTATGTACATTCCGCACACTGTCATTAAGTTCATTTTCATTTTAACAAAACCTTAACTGGACATAATATCTAGAATATTTGGAGACTAAGTAAAAATGTTGAGAATAAAATAATAAAATATTCTTATCTATATGCTGCTGTATTGAACATAAAGTGATGATAACATTGAACTACACTGAAATTTAATTAGAAAGTTCATACACATGCTACCAAATATATCTTTTTTGTCTTTCTTTATCATTTAATTTAGTGGTTTTCCATGATAACCTTTTCAAGTTTATCTGTGTAATCTTCTCAGGGTCACACAAAGAAGATGAACTTCTTCAGAGTGGGCAAAGCATTCACCATTGTGGACATGCCAGGCTATGGGCACAATGCACCTAAGGACTTTGTGGATATGGTAGAGCCTTATCTTTACACGAGGAAAAAGTAAGATATCTACTATATTGCCCTGACAGACAGAATTAATGACCTTCATGGACACATAATTGACACTAACATTGCTGTAATACGATTTATTTTGGAAGGCCACTGCACGATTGACAGTAATAACACCAGAGTTAGCTAGAAGCTAATTTGCATCTGTTGCCATATGTGTCATAATGTATGCTGCAGAAACAGGCCAAGAAAGAACTCCCCTTATGTTTACATACCTTTGGGAGATGAAATTCATTCAAGAAGCCAATATCACTCTGTCAGAAAGATAGATTTATGAATGTCTGACTGTACCATAGTAGTATCCATGATTTACTCTAAATGTTTGCGATACATCAACTTGCTAACACATTATTGACTGCACTTTTGAACACCGTCCTTTCTAAAATACAATTCTTGGACTTCACTTTTTACACAAAGACAGAAATGCAACAGTAAAAATATTTTTTTAATATCAAATAGCCAGTAGAAATGGCTACTTAGGTAATTAATTCACCAAGCCCTTTATTAGGAGCATCACACTAATACTGGCTCTTCAAATAGCCTCAGTGTCATGGATTCCACAGGACACTGGAAACATTGCACTGAGATTATGTTTCATGTTGACATGATTCATTACATAATTTCTGCAGATTTAATAACTGCACATCCATGTTGTTAATCCCCTGTTCCTCCACATATCAAAAGTGTGCTGTTAGATGTACAGTCAGATCCATAAATACTTAGACATTGGTACAGTTTTCAGCATTTCAGCTCTGTACACCACCACAATGGATTTGAAATGAAAAAATCAAGATGTGCTTTAATTACAGACTTTTAGCTTTAATTTGAGGGTATTTACATCCTAATCGGGTGAACGGTGGAAGAATTACAACACATTTTAGATGTGTCCTCCACCTTTTTAGGACCGTCTAGAGTTCATTTCAAGTGTGGTATTTGCGTTTGGACTATGGCAAGGTCAACTCTCAATATGATGTCCACAGAGCTGTCACTATCAGTGAAGCAAGCCATCATTAGACTGAAAAATTAAAACAAGAAAAGCACTCAGGCAGCGCAGTACTCCGCCAAGTCTGCTCAGTCATATGTTTTCCAATGGAGAAGTCCTGATAAGTCCGCAGCGGTCAATCTGAAGTAGGATTACAATTGTGTGATCGTCACCAGGCAGCTAACGTAGTGTTCACTTGTTGTTATAGTTAGTGACGCAGTGCCACTATCTGGCAATGATGCAGAAATCTTTAATAAATCTGTGGATCAGACTATAAGCAGCATCACTGCCAAAATCTAATCAGGTGGTCCTTGTGTAATTTCTGACCTTCGCTGAAAGTTTCATCCAAATCCGTTTTCCGTTTTTGAGTAATGTTGCACACGGACAGAAGGACAGATTAACAAACGGAAGATCAAACGAGCACCGATCGTCCGTCACATAACTCTGCCACGTTCCTTGGTGGAGTAATAATAAAGCCATCATAGAGATAAAGAAAAAAATAGGTGTGGCCAAATCAACTGTTGGTACATTCTTAAAAAGAAAGGATGCACTAGTGAGCTCAGCAATGCCAAAAGACCTGGAAGAAAATGGAAAACAAGTGTGATGGATGACAGAAGAATAATTTCCCTGGTCAAGAAAAAGCCCTTCTTCACAACAGTTGGCCAGATCAAAAACACTCTCCAGCAGGTAAAAGTCAACAATTAAGAGAATACTTCACCAAAGTGAATACAGAGGATTCACCACAAGCTGTCAACCATTGGTGAGCCTCAAAAACAGGAAGGCCAGATAAGAGATTGCCACAAAACATCTAAAAGAGCCTGTGGAGTTCTGGAACAACGCCCTACATAATTAATAGGTACTAAGGGGCCTGATTAATGCCAAAATGTTCCTTACACCATTACACCACCAGTAGCAGCCTGCTGTCCCAGGGCTCTTTAAGTCTGTGAATTCATGCTTTTGACTACTAGTTCTGAGCTACCAACTGCAGCCTCAGCAAAATGGAGATTCATCAGACCCATTTCTCCGTCTTCAGCTGTCCAGTTTTTGGTGAGACTGTTCTTGTTCTTGGCCGATACAAGTAGAAAACATCTACATCTTACACAGAGATGCGGACAAAGCTCATGCCTCATCAAATTTCAGCAGTTTTCAGAAATATAACTAAAAAGAAAGAACTGTTAAATACAATAATGCAGCTGTATGGAAATATAGTGTATGTTTATGAGCTGTATTTGTGTTTGTAGGTAAGTGATTCTGATAGTTTGTGCTCTTGCTGTCTTGTGACATCATGTAAGCTTTTGATCTCACTTTGTGGTGTATCCAGAGAGGTCATAGTTATATTGCGGCGCTATATAAATAAAATTGAATTGATTTGAATGTTCTACCTGTACCATCAACATGTTCTAATTTTTGAATAGATTTAAACTATAAAGCGTGTGTATGCAATTCAGAATTTTTTGAACACTGCAGCACTCCCTCAGTCAGATTCTGTTTATTGGCTGGTCAACAGATCTGTTGGGGCAGTTAAAGGAGCAATCAGGCTATTGTGACAGTTACTTTACTGTTCTGACTCTAGAAACAGGAATAGCTGTACCATCAACAATGATAACATTATCAGTTTTTATTTATTTAAAAAAGTATTGTGATTATAGATTTCATTTCAGTTTTCAAATGTGTAAAATTTCAGAACTGTACTTATTTGACACTTGCGATGCTGTGTGTGAGAGTAAATCTTCGCACTGATGCCAGAGACTATCAGGACATTTTGTTTGGTAAATGCGACTTCTTCTCACGTATTTCTCCTTGGGTATGTACATTTGGAGCCACATTAGCCAAATTAAATTCACCTTAAGTGATTCGTGTATGTTACAGTTTCCTCCTAGATTGTATTACCTGTGGATTGTGACTTGGTCCACAAGGTGATGCTGTGTACTTTCTACGGTCATTTCGAGTTCATTTGCATTTTATAAGTGTTCCAGCCTTGTTGATCAAATCTGTTTAAGAACCTCGAGAGAAAGACCATCAATGATAAATGAATGAAACTGCTATAATTACTGGTTTGCTTTTAAATGTACTGCCCTTATGTTCCATACCTGAGGATCTCTGTCAGTCAGTGTTGACAGGACCTTGAAGAGTCAGTCTGTGAACTGTCTCAGTTACACTAAGAAACTTGGCAAATGCATGTTTGTTTTCTTTCAGTCTGGTGAGGACGTTCCTGTTGGTTGATGGCAGTGTTGGTTTGCAGAAAGCTGACCTGATCGCCCTGGAGATGTGCGAGGAGATAAAGTGTCCATATGTGGTAGGACAGTCACATGGTTTTTGTTGTTGTTTTAATAGTAAATTCAGGCTGGTGTAACAAGCAAAGATCTCCAAGGGAAGGATTAATTAGAATCTCGGCCTCAAAAGCAGAGCATATGGATCAAACTGTTATTTATTTCACAGGAAAAAAAACCCACATTTCTCTGTTTTATTGATCAACCACCATGTGACGAGGGTTAGCTACCATTTCTATTTTTTTATTTCTGATTTCCAATTCTGTTTATTAATTCTGGTTCTGAATCACTCTTAGTTTTGATTCTTTGAGTTGCAAGTGGTTCAGGTTACTACAACAGTAATATCCTGCTTTTACATTAATGTAAATGTAATAATACCATAATGATGTGATATATTGTATTAACAGTCACAGGAGACACAGTGTGCATGTAATACTTTTTCTAAATCTATTGACATACTTTGACTTGAAGCCACATTCTTAACGCAGGACCTTTAAAGTGTGTTTTTCCTACTTAAAGAATCTGAAGACTTTCTCTGACACTGCCCATCTCTGTATAGCAGCATAATGAAGTACTTAATAATGATATGAATTACTATAGTTAGTTGTTTTTTAACCAGTGAGGTAACACAGACGCAGTCAGAGTGCATTTTGCGTAATGCAAATAATATACTGTACAGCCTACAATGTAAAACCTTTGAAAGCAATGCTGGACTGTCATCATCTCCCCCAAGAGTCCACAACAGCAGGACAACATTTGAATGAAACTTTGCCTGAGAAAAAGTAGTACACATACTGTTTTTGCTGGATATGCACAGTTTCCTTTTTTTGGAAGGGGTGGGGCTTACTAGACCTCCTTTTTACATTCTACTCATTCTTCTTGCAAATCCTCATCATTATGTCCACACTGAATTAATGCTGAACGCTCCCACTCAGCTATTTAAAAAGTGCCGTCCCCTCTGAAATGCCACCGCTCTGACGTTATAATGAAGCACCCCCACTCTCTATGCACTCTGCAATCAATTATTCATGCTCTTAGGTTATTAAACACTATAACACATTAAGACTGTGACAGTGCAGCTTTGGACAAAGATGAACTTTCTTTGCTGAAATAAAGAGATGGCAATGGGCCCATGAGCTGAAATCGGCAAAGTTTCAATCCTGGAACAGAAACAAAAGTTTGCTCAACCAATCTAAATCTGTTTTAGAATTTTTTCATGTTCAGCAGTGCTCTTGGACAAAACAATTTGGGCACTGTAATTTCTGGAAATCTGAAAAAGATGAATCATTCAATCACATGTAGTGTTGTGTGGTGTAGTACTCAGATATTGCCAGCAGGTGTCGGAATGAGTCTCTTCTGCTTTTCATGCAGCTTGATCCACGGTCAGAATGCAGCTCAGGAAATTAGTTTCTTAACCCCAACAAAACCCCAAAAAACATTTCATCACAATAACTTAATTCTACACATCAGCCGAAATAAATGCACCAGATGTGGTGAAAATTTGCAGCTCCCCAATGCAACTGTGAATAAAAATTCTGGGACTTACTGGCTAAACTGCAGACTGTGTTTACTGTACATACCTATTTCCAGGTTTCAGAGAAATCCAACATCATTTTTTTCTTTTTTTGTGTGATTTATGGCATCAAAACTGTATCCTACTGCACAGAAGAGATTTTTGGTTTATATGTACTTCCAGTCATGGCTGTACTGTTTCTATAGAGGTGCAGGGAAAAAGAGTTAATATAACGTTGAGTTTAACGTTGAGTTAAAATGTGACAGCAAAAAACACTGTTTCTGAACTTGCTTGGAGTTCAGAGAATTCAGAATTTTGAGAAAAAAAGGAATAGGATCGAAATGCAAAGACATTGCGATGTATTAAAAATCTCTTTAGTTGTTTTTATTTGATCAGATTGTGTTATTAAAATTTTTTCTCATACAAAACAACTCTGTCACACTCTTTGTTGTACAGATGGTGGTGACGAAGATTGACAAATGTGGACATGGAACGCTGCTGACAAACTTAATCAGTCTACAGGATGTGGTTAAAACCCAGACCACAAACTGCTTCCCCCAGCCGTTTCTGATCAGGTGACAGTCTCCCTTTTTCTTAAGGGGAAAAGCCATAGATGTGCAAATGTCAAAAAATCTAACAATGAATGTGTCCTATTCTCTAGATCCACTCCTTCTTGCAGAGCTCCATTGTTGTACAAAAACTTTTAAAAACACTGTTGTTTATTTTCAGTCATGTCCGCTGCCATAAATAATCAGCACAGTACCTAAAAAAAATTGTGGCATTGTAGCAGTACCTAATATGGATACTTTCAAAATGTTTTATGGGATTTTTTGTCATTAAAAAGGATGCCTTTTTATTCATAACACATTTGTCTCCTCTACCTGTTGAGATGGTAAATTTTCACAGCACCAGTTACTTTACTCTAACAAGTCTGTCTTTGAGTCTTTATTTTTGACAAAAACATTATTTTCTGTACTATAGATCTGGACTTGAGTAGATCAAGTGAAAATAACAAAATCTCATTAGACATTAGACTCAACCACAGGGATGGCATTACTCAATCACACAACTCTTTAGAAATATGTGTCATAAAATGTGGAACATTTTTTACTGAGTCAGGTAGTATCTGAATATTTACACACAGAGAAGTCAAAGTGCAGTCCTCAGTTATCTGTAACAGCATTTTGGCAAAATGTATTGGATTCTGCCTACATTGTTCTTTATTTTCCTCATTTTTTTGACAATGTATGAATTTATTAATCTGTTGTGATGAAAAATGTTGACCTGTACTTCCCAGTTAGATTTTATCTTTCTTTCTCTCTCTTCTTTGCAACAGCTCCCTGAATTTTGGGGGGGTCTACTTCCTGAGATGCTTCATTGCCCATGTAACAGGGAGCATCAGATTAAAGGACACCTGTCAAAGCTGATGAGAGGCCAGCTCGTGTGGAAATAGGACTTGACAAAGGTTTGTCCTTTATCACCTTGTGTTGAACGTTTCTACAAAAACAGACACTGTAGGATTGTTGCACCATACACCTAGAGACATATTTTCTAATAAAATGTGACGCACTTCTTTGTTGGTTTGGTTGGTTATCGTTTTACTGTAGTTACAGATTACAGTATTTTATACAGATTGCAGACAGATACCCCGAAGCATACTAAATGCCTAATAGGCAATGGATGCTGGAAAACCAATAGTCCTCTTTCCCTCACAATAAAAATATGATCATATCATGCATGGATTATTAAAAACCTCAGTGCAGTTTTTTTTAGTACTCACAAACATGTTCAACTGGATATTTTTTCAATACTATATACTATTTTGAGCAACATTCATTGTAGTGGATACCACACATTAACAGTTTAAAGTGCACTTCAGGACAATTACAAGTGAAAAGGGTAAAACATTTTTGGCTAACAGGTATCATTATGACACTTGCACAGCTGATTACCTACATCAAGATTTTTCTTTTTTTTCTTTTTTGCATTACAAGCTTAAAGAAATGTTATGTTTAAATATGCAGATGCCTGTATTATGTCATTAAAAATGTGAAAATGTGCATTCATTTTCAGAACAGAAATCTAACATTTGTGAAAGTCACGTTCAAAATTTGTGTTTCGTTTTGTTCATGTATTGGAGTGAAATGTTTTCTTTAAGAGGACATTTTGGATATCTCTTTTCATCACTCACTAAATTGGAATATCAGCAGTCAGAAAAAAAATCACTCTTTGCTACGTTTTGGGAAATAAAATATTCTATATTTGGGCTGTGAATTATATATGAACAAACCCTTGTGTAAAAAACTGTGAAGAATGTGGCTTAGAGTACTAAGTCAAAAAGTCATTTGGTGAATTTCCATCCATCTTTTATTTTACTCCACAATTTAGGGAAAAGGTCTGAGCAAATAACATCATACAACCTGCCCAGTTTATTACTTATATGTGAGTATTCTGCATTGTGCAGAATAGACAAAATGCAATAAAATGAATACCTAAATCTGTATTTGTTTGTTTTCACTCCATCAGTCTGATAGAAGATGTGGAAAAATTGACCAGTGCAAGAAAAATGATGTTTTTTTCCTTACAGATTTATGCTACAATTTTTCAAGGTAACGCATATTATAATAACAATGAATATATTGCAACATGCGCAAGGTCTGTCACTTTGTTCGCTGCTGGTTTGGATGAATTGTTGTGAATGTTGTGGGTTTTAGTTGAAGTTTGTAGCCCATGCATAAAATACTGTTACCCTGTGGTAATAATTAACAGCCATACATTTCTCTAATAAATAACATAGAATCTGAAAAACAGGGGAAAGCTATAAAAATATATCACAGTGCTTCCAGCTTGTAGTTTTTGCTGTTAGAAATATCACTAAGAAATTTCAGTCAAGAACTGTGGAAGTCATTATGAGATGTGGAAGAGCAAGACAACGTTCAGATAAAATGCAGGGCAGATGGGAAAAGTAAAACCCCCATATGAGAGCAAAGGAGCTGCAGTTCACAAAGGAGTGGTGCGTTGTCCCAGTATGTAACATTGATTTACAGGTCCTGCGTGGGAGAATGAATAGAAAGAAACTTCACCTGTGACATAAAACTCCATGTCCAAAGTCTGAAGAAGAAGAAGAAAGAACATGCAGATAAACCTGACTGGTTTTGGATAATAAAGTACTGTGGAGAGATGAAGTTAAAATAGAGTTCTTGGCCCCAAAACACCAAAGGTATGATTAGAGGGGAAAAAAAGGAGTAGTACCTGAGGAAAAGAACACCTTGCCAACTGTTGCACTGCTTTAGACTGTGACAGCCAGTGCTACAGAAAATATTGCATTATTAGAAGGAAGAGTGAATTTCACCAAATATTAGCAAAATCTCTTGCCAAGTGTCCTGCAGTCAGCCAAGTAAGTGAAACTGCAAAATGTCAACTACAACAATCCAAAGCAGATGTCAAAATCCACCATGAACTACTTCAAGAAACACATTAAAGCTTCCATAGGCCCCTCACTGCCACATCTGTAAACATCTGTAAACATCTGTAGTCTTTAACATGCTGTGTGTGCATAGGAGCCTCAAGCTTTCTGAACCAGAAGTGATCTACAAAAAAAAAAGTGCATTAAAAATCCTAAATCAAGAAAAAAATGTTTGTAAAATGTGACATTTGGTGCCTTAACTGTTGCACTTTTTTTTTTCATTAAGTCTCCAGTTTTCTTGCGGGTCAAATTGGCCCATTTTAAAGTTTAAAAATCCCCCCAAAAATTGTTTAAAGTATTTTATTTTTTTGGTATGAAACGTCTTCTGCTTGGCTTAATAATTGTATTCAACATATAAAATGAAAATAGTTCATGTCACATATTTGCATTACTTCGTCCTGGCTAGGGTCTACAAGTCAAAGGATGAATCAGCAGCCAGTCTGTGGGATGCAGAGACAGCCAGGGCTATATTTTGTGCCACAATGTCTCTGGAGACAAGTCCTCATGACTCGTTTGTCTTGATTTTAAGTCAGCAGGTCAATTTGACCCTAAACAAAAGTGGTGTCTCATGTTCATTTATCAAAAAATTTCAAAATGTAAAATATATTTTTGTAAAAAATCTGTCATTTGAAATTATTGTATCTTGTATTTATGCTATTTCAATGTCCATTAAAAAAATTTTTAACATGCATTTTTTATGAAAATCTTTCTTTCTTTCTTTCTTTCTCTTGCTGTCTTTGTTCTTTATGTTTCTACGTTTTGAATCAAAATCATGAAAATCAAAATTCATGTGGTAATATAAACAATATCTGCTGTTCTACATGCATAGTTGAGAATGCTTTTCTTCACTTCAGATGTAATTATCGGATACAGCAAGATTCAGAATGACATCAAGAGGAAAGCTGATGAGCTGCAGGGTGGGTTTGCAAGAGGGAATGGAAATCACATAATATCTAAAATGTGCAGAATATAGTTGTCTAAATATTCTGTGGATCTTCGTTTGTTTGTGTTATGTTTTAGAAGTGGTTCTCAAGCAATTTTACCTGGTAAAATAAAGGTCAGATAAAAAAAATGTAATAGTCTGTGAATCTTCATTTGATGGTGCTTGAAGATGCTTTGCAATGGAAAAAAACAACAAAAAACAATAAAGAACTTGTTAAAGAAGGTGTTATCATAGGGAGGTGGTCATAGAGTGTGTGAGGATACAAAGGTTTAGTGTTTGATGCTGGAAACCCAAGTCTGTATGCTCCACCCAGCATGTCCTCACATATAAGCACATAAACACTTTATGTGTGTACTCTTAGTAAGTGATTATATGACACTATAAAATAAAAAGTCATGAAGATAAATCATGGCATAACAATGAAAGACGTAAGCTTCTCAGGACAATATATGAATGAAGAAGCAAATCTCAGTCTTCTTTGTCAATCTATGTCAGATGATTTAATGCTGTTTTCACTTCAAATGGAGGTCTTGTGCTCTAAATATTATGAAAATGGCGACTGATGTTCAGTGTAAATCAAGGGAATAACTTGTTTGCACTAATTCATTGATGCAAGTTTGTCTTACACTTAGGAGCATGAGCACACCAATTACACCAATGTACAGGTAAACCAATCACTTCTCTGAATGAGTTCTTCATTTAAACTGTTTGTCCAGCCTTTAAGTGAATTAAAATCCATTAAGTAAGCAAACAGTACCTCATACAGTTTGTTTGAAACATTTCATAAATCTTAAATATAACTAAAAAATAATAATGATTCATGTGGATGTTAGTCTGAGAGGTAGCAAACCTGAACATTTTTCCAGACGAAAACACCAGACACCACAGGACACCCCCAGCATGTATATTTGTATTTGTGGATGGATGGATGGATGTAGTGTAGGGACGGACAAATGGATAATATGGATCAAAGTTGTAAATAACTAACTCATAAAGACGAGTGATTGGTTTGCTTGTACCACTGGTGGTGATAGATAGATAGATAGATAGATAGATAGATAGATAGATAGATAGATAGATAGATAGATAGATAGATAGATAGATAGATAGATAGATAGATAGATAGATAGATAGATAGATAGATAGATAGATAGATAGATAACGGATTAGATTTATATAGCGCTTTTCTATTAAGGCATACTCAAAGTGTGTACAATGGATCCATTATTCATTCACTCACACATTCTCAGTCTGATGGTGGTAAACTACATTTGTAGTAGCCACAGCTGCCCTGGGGCAGACTGATGGAAGCATGGCTGCCAGTCTGCGCCTACCGCCTCCGACCACCACCAACATTCATACGCATTCATACACCAGTGTGAGTAGCTGCACTGGAAGCAAGGTGAGTAAAGTGTCTGCCAAAGGACACAACAGCACATGACTAGAACAGAGTGGGAACCGAACCGCCTTCGATCATTGGACGACCCGCTCTACCGCCTGAGCCACAGCCGCCCCATAGATTCTGCTTTGTATGTAATAAGTTAAAAGTAAAAGTAGTATGATAGATTCTGAACATTTACAGAATCCAGCTGTGAATCAAAATGTTATAATTTGGTTTATATCTGATAAAAGTGTAGATAAATAAAATATTTTTTTTACAAAACTAGAAATACAACACTTTTGAGGATATCACTAGAATATGGATGCAGGTTGAAGATTAAAAATGTCTCACAGATCAGCAAACATGCTGCCATAAACTTTTTTTTTGTTTAAGCAAGAGGTCAAGGGCACTTTCTGAAAATCTCATTGTTTTGTCCTTCATTTTTTTTATACTCCCAGTCTTCTTGTTACATAAAAGTAAAAGCTAATCTGTGTAGCCATTTCCAAAAATTGTCTTATCTTCATTTCCTTGTTTTACAGTGTGAGAGGTGAACGTACCAGATTAGATCGCTATCTGGTATCAGATCATTTAAGATAATGGCTATGATATAACACAAACCCTCGCACACTCATTTACACACCAGGAGCAAAAAGATACTTAAACTTTACTGCGACCTGAATGAAGGACAAGTCACAAGGAGACAAAACGATAAAAGCTGATGGGACAGATAAAGACTGATAAGCTTTCCTCTGAAGAACTCTGTTCTTCACTCTGTTTCTTTCTGTGTCCTTTCTCCGAGTGTCCCTGGTCCCAGAGCTGGATGCTGGATGCTTCAGATGTGTGGCTGTGTTTTATGGTCCTTGTGTCCCACCCCCCACCTCTCTATCTCTACCTCTACACCTCTATCTCTACCCCTCTACCTCTTCCCCTCTATCTCTACCCCTCTATCTGTATCCCTCTATCTCTACCTCTACCCCTCTATCTCTACCTCTCTACCTCTTCTGTCCCCGGCCAGCAGGCAGATGGGTCCCCCCACATTAGAGCCGGGTTCTGCTCGAGGTTTTTTTCCCTGTTAAAAGGGTGTTTTCCTTGCCACTGTCGCCTTTTGGCTTGCTCTGGGGGTCAGGCATATGGGTTCTGTAAAGCGTCTCGAGACAGTTTGACTGTAATTGGCGCTATATGAATAAAATTGAATTGAATTTAATTGAATCCCCCTAAACCTAATAACTGGTTAGTCCCTTGGCAGGAACAACTGCAGTTAAATGTTTGGTACAGCTTGTGATCCGTCTTTTAGATCGCCATGGAGGAATTTTGGATCGCTCTTACTGCAGAATAGTTTTAGTTCGGTCGCATTAGATGTCTTATGATCATGAACTGCACTTTGAAGGTCTTGCCACAGCATCTCAATTAGATTCAAATCTGGACTTTGACTCAGCCACTCCAGAACCTTAATTTTTTTCTTTTTGAGTCATTCAAAGGTGGACTTGCTTGTGTGCTTTGGGTCATTGTTTTGCTGCAGAACTCATTTGTGTTGAGCTTTAGGCCATGAACTGATGATGGATATTCTCCAGGAGGATTTTCTGATAGAAAGCAGAATTCATGGCTCCATCAGTTATAACAAGTCATCCATGTCCTCAAACCATCACACTACCACCACCATGTTTCACTGTTGGAATCATGTTCTTCTTGTGGAATGCAGTATTAGCTTTACACCAGATGTAACGGACCCATGTCTTCCAAAACATTTTACCTTTGACTCATCATTCCACAGGATGGCATCCCAAAAGTCTTAGGGCTCATCTAGATATATTTTTGTTTGTTTTTTTGCAAATACCAGATGAACCTTTGTGTTCTTTTTGGTCAGTAGTGGTTTGCACCTTGCAGCTCTCCCATGATGCCATTTTCTCTTACTGTCTTCCTTGAATCATGCAGACAAAGCTTAACTGAGGCCAGTGAGGTCTGCAGATCTTTTGATGTTCATCTGGGTTCATCTTGAAGAAATGTTGGTTGTTGGGCCACTCCTGAGAAGGTTCACCACTGGTCCATGTTTTTCCATTTGTGGATAATGTCTCAGTGTGGATCTCTGGAGTCCCAGAGCCCTATCAATGACACTGTAACCCTCCAGACTGATAAATATCAATGACTTTGTTTCTCATTTGTTCTTCAATCAGTTGAGAAGGTGGCGTCATATGCTGCTTTTTGAGATCCTTTAGCTACTTCACAATGCTACACAGGTTCTATTTAGTGATGTTTAGATTCAACAATCCTGGCAGTAATCATATGTGAGGGTGTCTGGTGAAACTGAACCCAATTGCCAAATTAATTTGGTCATTTGGTAGATTGGTAGCTAAGGGGGCAATTACTTTTTCACAGCACTGTGTTAAGGCAGTCCTGAGTCATCCATGGCTCGTACACTTCTGAATGTTCCATGATGGATCATTGAAACTTTGTCACTTTAAACAAACACACATTTTAGTTCTTTCATAGATTTATTTAAGGTCTTCTGGAAATATGCCAAAATCTGCTAGGTCAAAACTATGCAAGCAGCAATTTGATATAGCTGTGGATAGCTGTATTAATCAAATTTTCTCAGTGGCATGACGTCAGCTTCTCGTGAGTGATTTTGATTGACTACAGATGCCGACTCCTCTGAGCCTATTTAAATAGGGCCCTTTTGATACATTCATATCACTCAGATGCAAACACTTCTATTGTATGGCTAAGGAGATAAAGAAGAGGACTTCTGGAGGAAAGTTCTGTGGTCAGAAACAAAAATGTGTCTATTTGGCCACAATGAAAAACAGTCTTTGTCTGAAATCTAACAAATTTTTTGAAACTGCTCCATTTCTGTCAAGAGGATCGGTCAAAGACACAACCACAAGCCTATGGATGGCCACCAAATTTGCCTAATTGAGGTGAAAATGGGCAAAGGACATTTAACCAAACATTAGCATGGCTGTATGTAGATTTTTGACTGAGCAGACCGTGACCCACTTCCAATATACGTATAATAAATCTATGAAAGAATCAAAATGCATGTTTATTCTTTGTGACAAAAATGCATGTCTTTTGATTTCTCCATCACGGAAAATCAGAACTCAAAACTGCCATAATACACATGATCTTTACAAGTGTAGAGAAGCTTTTGTTCACAACCACACGATCTTGTATCTCTAAAAATGCACAAACCCATCGGTCATTTGCCTTTTCACATTTGTTGCGTGTGTTTAAACCAGCTGGTATGTACTAACAGAAAAAAATCCTAAATTATTGGCAGCCAAACAGTTAATGAATATTGAGGCGTTCTCTTTAAAGCCATCACTGTAAAGCCATCAAGGCCTGCAAATATCTGTTCACTCTACACAGTCACACTGGGAGGATGCTGCAGACCATCAAGCCACAATTTCTTATTGCAAAATATATTTATGTAACCCTAACCTTGATTAACCACAGAAACCTGTGTTTACTATGTAGACACATTTTTCTTGTAATAAATTTCCCAGTTTCAACTGTATATCATCCCTGCTATATATTGACACTGTTAACAGTAAATCACACATGAACAGTCACATAATGAAACATGTCTCTCCAACAATAACTCCTTCAAGAATGTCTGTTATTGCCTGTTGTCACTGTCTAAACCACTGGGTAACCAACGTAACAGCTGCATTCATCATCTTCTTTTTAATGAGTGGCCAAAGTGCCACCTGAAGCTATTTAAATTCGAATTCAAGTAGTCATAAGACTGAGATCATGTTTAGGTTGTATTGTGTACTATGTCAAAGAGTGTTATTTAATTTGTGGATCATTACTTATATCACCTTTATGTTACAGTATGAAGATTAAGCAAATGACTGTCTATGTCCCACATTGTCAGTCTTATCATTCTATCATGTAAACAGCCAAATCTAACTAAGTGGAACTTTGATATTTCATTGTGGTGGTACAGTTCAGCAGATGACATTGCAGTGCCAAACAAATCATGTTGAGGACCTGCTAACTGTAGGATCTTCAGCATCCAAAACATGCAATTTAAACAGAGACATCATTTTCTTTTGGCACTCAATCCAGGAAGCTGGCTTTATATTTAAAACTCTAACACTTTCTACTTTAACTGGAGAATATCAGGAGAGTCCTGTGTTTGTGGTAATCAGTCACTGTCATAATTTTTAAGCCTATTTTCTAAACCTCTGTGCTGTAGGGTTTTATGAAAATATGTGTATTTATTTTGATTGTTTGAGTGCCCAAGTCGACACCTCATATAGGAAATCAAACCTGATGGTTTTGGTGTTTCTGTAAATTTAAACTAACACTTCCGTTGTTCTGATTAATTTCAAGGCACTCCCTGTGAATGAATCCTGTACTACACTGTTGATGAAATGGTTGGCCAAACAGACGATGAACAGCAGATGGCACAGTGAGTAATATAGGAACACATGACTGAATGTAAAATCCAGGTAACAGGTGATGTAACGGCAGAAAGCTGTGGCCTGTCGATAGTCTGAAATTATCAGTTGTGCAGCCTCAGGACACCTCTTCGGAAATTCTGAAGGACCTAAATGCACACTCATTTGGTTGAAGACTATTTTTTTTAAAAGCTGCAAACCTGGCTATTTGAAACTATTTTTTATTTTCAGCATTTTATAATTATTTTGCAGTATACTGTATGCTTGAATAGCCCCTCCTCTCTGGAGAATTCAAAGAAGGCAGGACCTCACATTTACTAGCTTCCACTCATCATGACAGACTGAAAATTTGATGTTTTCTTATATTCAGATGTTAGAAGAGAAGTCAGTCGAAGAATCTTTTCAAAGACAAATGGAAAGTATTAGTTATCAGTTCCTACATTAGTCGAATGAAAACCTGTTTGTCAAAACATACAAGAGGCAGGCTGTGTTTAACTGCACTGATAACCAATAAAACAAACTGCAGCTGCAGCAAGTTAAGTCCAGTTCGTCATTGAACCTGATAGAACATTGCCATGCCTGTGTCTTTTTCTTATTCTTGTATTTAAATCTTGAGACACAACTTCATCTTATAATGTATATGCAGCTACACACTAACATGAGACACTTTTTTTAAAGCAAAATACACTGTTCACAGTTCATGTTGGCTGGTTGTCCTTTAACTTTAAATTTATACATTAGCCATTCCAGACACAGACATACACATGAGTTCCCTGGACCCACTGTGGTAAGAACATTCCAGTTTGTTTTCTTTGTTTTTTTCTGGTAGAACAGGAGTTTATAGCAAAAAAAAAAAAAGAAAAATAGAAAAATTGATTCATTAGAAAAGTGACAGACCTGAGTATTGGATTTTTTTCTTTACCAACAGACTACAAAATGTTGTGCTTATTTGTAGCTCTTGTTCCTCTTCTTGACTTTGGTGCCTAAAACCAAAACGCAATGAAACTCTGCTGTTAAACTTTACGATAAAGCTAAATAAAGACATATTTTAACATCAACTTTTTTTTTATTGTTTCACTTCTGGTATGTGCAGCACATTTATCATAAAGTATCTGTATAACATACTCACTCCCTCTTTTAATGTTTTACAACATAAAGGTGACTCATCTCAGATTTTATGAAAGATGTCCATAAAAAAAAATGCATCTATGAAACACAAAGTAATTGAATGCATAAGTATTCACCACTTTCACATTAATCAGTACGTAGCAAAGGCACATTTAACCAAATATACAGCTGGTGGAGGTCTACAGCAGTTTTATACAGTTGGATATGCAGTTCTAACTAAGCTGAAGTGCAGTCTAGACTACAATTTCCCTATGCCAGGGCAAAAGTAACACATTTTAGTCCATTTTCACACAAAAAAAAGAATTTTCTTAGAAAAAAATTGCTGTTTATAGTAGCGTCTCCCCTCTTGGAATTGAACTCTGTACTCCTACATAAACATAACTGTGCACTGATTGACCCATCCATGTTCTGAAGATAGTCACTGCCTTGGGTAATTGATGACTATCCCTCCAACAATTCCTACTTTTCTGTAACCATGTGGCAAACATTTTGCCTTACTATATCAGAGTACACTTTAAAATCATTCTTTGTGTTTAATATTTAGTACAGATCAGTTGTAAAAACCTGCTTACACTTTGACATGAAAGACATTTTTTAGAGTAAAACGAAATTCTTAGCACAGCCATAGTGTGATTCACAGGGGTCAAAAAAAAAAAAAAAAAAAAAAAAAAACAATAAAAAGAAGCCAACTGGGCTCATTTTTATAGGGATTGTGTAAACAATATGTACGTGGAGTCCCCTGCCTTTGCAAGCATCTTCTCTCCTTGTGGGAGTGTAGGATGATGTTGATGCTGCATAGCACAGCATGTACAATAAAGTTTTAAGAGCTAAAAGGCCATAAATGTTGGAACCATGGTGCAATCACATTTCATATTTCAGGATGATTCTCTTTTTATGTGCATGCACTTCTGAACACTGACCCCATAAAACATTAAGTATTGGTTAATTTTTTATTTTTTCTTCACCTGGTTTTCCCTCCCAAATCTATTTAGCTGTGACAGCAGGGGCATAAAGAGCAGTGAGTTGGACTCCCCCTCTCATTGTCACCATCATCCTCTTGGATATCGGAAAGGGAGAAACTGGAGTAGTCTTGTGGAATCTACTGCAAGCTCTGTGGAGACTCTTCCGGCCACTAATTTCTCAATACCATTGTCCACAATGTCTATGTTGAAGGCAATAGCCATGGTACCTCCTAGCTGTGATGCTCATGCCACAGTCTGCTCGGGCAAAGATTGCCTCGTTCCTCCGAGTAACTTCAATGCAATACTGAGCGAAGTGTTGGCCGTAGTGCTCACCGTGATGCTTGCTATGGTCATGTTCTCCATGGGTTGCAATGTGGACGCCGATAAGCTGTGGGGTCACATCAAGAGACCCTGGGGCATTGTCATTGGTTTCCTCTGTCAGTTTGGTATTATGCCCTTCACAGCATTTGCCTTGTCACTCGCCTTTGGAGTGTTACCTGTGCAGGCTATCGTCATCATCATTATGGGCTGTTGTCCTGGAGGCACTGGCTCCAACATTATCTGCTACTGGCTCGATGGAGACATGGACCTCAGGTAAGAAACTAGACTGGCTCACTGTGGTTTGATGTCTGAAATCTCTCAAGCAATTTCAAAAGTCTGCACACCTGACACGCTGCATGCTTTTTCTTTTTTTGATGATCTACTCTCTGTGTAAATAGGCTTTGTGTATTGTGTATGAGTGTGAAATAGATGCAAAATGTGATATCTAGGTTTTTATTTGTGTATATTTAGACACTGTGCACTACCAAAACTAATTTCTGCATTTCATAATTAGGAATCACAGATGACCCCTGCACGTTTTAGAATTAAGATAATATTTGTGTCCCCTCTCAGCAACTCAGATGAAATATTTGTTAAATGGCTTCCTGTATGTATAAATATGTGCGTCCACCGGAGAAGACATCATTCTCAAGATCTGCACAGGCCCCCTTTTTTGTCTTTATGAGCACTTGAAGCCAAACAAAATCTCCCATGGGATACAGTAGACTTAACACATATCACTTCTTTATTTCCTTTCCTTTCTAGAGGATATTTAATGCTTGAAAAAAAAAACTGAGAGGATTGTTTGACTGACACACTGTCCACATTCTCTGCTCCTCAGTATCAGTATGACAGCCTGTTCTTCTATCCTGGCCTTGGGGATGATGCCTCTGTGCCTGCTCATTTACACCTCTACCTGGACATCCAGTGACACCATCCAGATTCCATATGACAGTATTGGTAAGTAAAGATCTCACAGGGGATGAGAAATTTAATTTCAGACTAACAGTCTCAGGCAATTTCATTATCATGTTTGTATGTATGGTGGATATTTTTTTGCTGTATGTGCCTCTTGGGAACACCTATTCTAAATTTGTATTCGTTTAGTGAATAGTTTTTTTTTTTAATAGCCTCCATTGTTACATTATATTGTAAAAATATTTTGTATGTTTGTCCAAAAAGCATTGCAGTGGTTGAATATGAATCATTATAATGCTTAAATGGAATCTTTGTACCTCTAGGTATCACACTAGCAGCCCTTCTCATCCCAATTGGTTTTGGAATGTTAGTGAAGCGCAGGTGGCCCATCTACGCCAAAAAAATCCTCAAGGTAGGAATCCTCTAAGTTTTTTTTTCTGAATCTTATGAAGAGAGCTTCTGTGACATTCACACTTTGCATGACTTAACCAGTGGACACTCCTGGTGTGTGTTTAGTAAAAGTATCTGCTGTGCACAGGTGGGGTCCATCCTTGGCTTTCTTCTTATTATCGCCATAGCTGTGGTTGGAGGAGTCCTCTACCAGTCCTCCTGGAACATCGCTCCCTCCTTATGGATAATTGGTACCATCTACCCCTTTATTGGGTTTGGCCTGGGGTTCCTTCTGGCCCGCTTTGTGGGACAACCCTGGTATAGGTAGGATGACAACATTGTAGTTATGCTTGCATATCATCATGCACACCAAAGAAAAAAATGCATTTCCTTGTACTGGTTTTCATGCTGTTAAATCATAAAACTGTGTAAATAAATATGTGTAAACAATCACCAATTTTACTCACTTCTGAGTTGTTTTGTTTTTTTTTTTCTGAGCATTTGTCATGCCTTTCCCTGCTCAGATGTCGAACCATTGCACTGGAGACGGGCTTCCAGAACTCCCAGCTGTGCAGTACCATTGTCCAGCTCTCCTTCAGTCCAGAAGAGCTGGAAATCATGTTTGCATTCCCCCTCATCTACAGCATCTTCCAGCTAGTCGTGGCAGTCCTGTGTGTGGGAGGTAAGAGGATACCAGACACACACACAGATAGTTAATAATAACTAATTTATCTATATCTGCTCCATGTCATCAGACAACTCATGACTAAACATCCCAGCAGAAGGTCCCCAATACAAATTTGTCTAAATTTGCAATCAGTTTCAAGTCACAGAGGCTCGCACTTGTTACTCTACTGTTATAGTGTCAGCCATTTCCCACTGAAACTGCAATCAGTACAGGTGTTTACATAACTGCAAGAACAAGAAGATTCCAAGTGGCAGTGAAGGAGGGATGCTACTTGGCTGCCGTGCATTCAAGGACAATGGTCAAGGTTCACAGTAAAATATGACCGTAAAATATGTGATAAGAGTCTGTATACTTTACACAGTGTGAAACGCTATAGCGCTAGTCATAGATGATAGCTAGCTCTTGCAAGCCTGCCAATGCTATTTCCTGTAACTTCTTTAACTCACTTAGTATGAGGTTGGATCTGTTTACAAGCAAATACATCATGTCCCCCTCCTCAGTAAAATGAATAGAAATTTTGCTGTGACCGTACCTTAATATTGTAAAAATGAGTGTCTGGTTTTTTTTTTTTTCAATGTCCAAAAAAATTTTTTATCATGTCAGCTAAAACCTGATTAAATTCAAACTGTTTAGTGTTTCTGAATCTGTGCTTTTCCTCTTTTAGCCTATCAGGCATACAAAAGGCACTTTGGCAACAGAGTAGCAGATGGAGATAGTGAGGCTTCATCTTTGGAAGATGATCACATCGAACCAGCAAAGCAAAAGGAATCTGGTCTGGAAAATAATGCTTTTGAGTTCAATGAAAATGGCAACAGCGATGTGAAGGACAGTGACAAGAACACCAAGCTGTGAGATTACAACCCTGCAAATAACAGACTTTGGACTTTCTAAATGAACATCAGTGACCACAGCAATACTGAAGACAGCAGCCTGACTAAATTGTGAACACACACTGCACTCTGTAGGCTGCAGCTGTGCCATACAGCTGCTGATATACACTCATCAGTGGAAAAGATCTTCCAAAAACAAAACTGTGCTAATGTATTCTCTAGTAAGACCAACAGTTAACTTCTAGGAGGGCCAATGACCAGCACTGTCCTTTAATGCAAAATTGTATTATATTTAAATATGAGGCTCCACTTTTCTTTAATTTATTCTAAAATAAAGTAAGAGTCTTTCAAATAGATAAAAATGAAAAAGTTTTCAAAGTTTATTACATTTTTAGTATCAAGAATTTTTTTTTTTTATTTATAGAAGTTTGAAATAAATAAGTTAGTGGTCTCTCCAAACTGATGAAAAGGGATATACAGATATCCCTGTGTTTGTGATACATATTCACATTTCAACTAATTTATTAGTCCACAGTAACTTATATATATTGTATTTTAATAACTTAAAGACATAGCTGATTGAAAAAAAAGAAAGTATTTGCAATTCTGCTCATTTACTTTAAGCATTTTTAAAGCTTTTCCTTTGTTTTCATAGATGTAAAGAAACAAACATTTCTGTCTGTGTCAACTGTAATAAATTCATTGACTTGCTTAAAAAAAGAAAGAAAAAAGAAAATATCTTTGTCCTTTATTGTTGTAATAATTTGTGTTTTCATATCAATAAATCACTTGTATTCAGTCAACATATTAATATTTGTCAACAGGTACTTTCAGTAGATACAACTGTAATTGTTCAAATGTGGATGACCTGTGTGCTCTTATGAAAAACATATACAATGTACAGCTTCGCCTTCTTCTATAATGTGGTCAAATGCTAACATTTACAGACCAGTACAGGCTTAAAAATATAGTGCTTTCCAGTCATGCAAATCCCATTAAAGGGTTCAAGGTCTAAAATGTGACTGTAAACATCCACAAGCACAAATATACTGTAATTGCCATCAGTAGCTACTAAACACACTAAGCTGTAAGACAGGAACCTTTCACTTCCCTGAACCAGAGTTCTCTTCCCCACCCACATCCTTCCTCAGCACACTGGCCCCTCCTCATCCAGAGTGCAGTGAAGCTGCCTTCACTTGCTGTTGGAAAGCTGGGAATTTTGCACATGACTATAATTCCATAATTGCAAACATTAATAAAGATTGGCTTCTTGGTGCATGGATCCAAAATATTTTGCTTCTGCGGTGTGTGGCACACTGCACATGTACTCATTAGTGTTTCAGCTGCAGGGTTAGTAGGCACTTTTTGTAGGTACTGAGAACATTTTCAAGTATTTTACAGTCTTGTTTATCATGGTGGTCTGCAATGGGTTTGTGTATTTATTTGCAATGCTGTGGGTGTTTCCTTGGGAACATTTGCAGCGAAACAGAATGTCTGCTGTGGACTATCTATCTATCTATCTATCTATCTATCTATCTATCTATCTATCTATCTATCTATCTATCTATCTATCTATCTATCTATCTATCTATCTATCTATCTATCTATCTATCTATCGTTCTGTAATTGAACAAAGCTACAGTGTTGAAGTAGTACTGTAGCTAACAGGGCGAATAATAAATTACAAAGCATTCTATATTTCTGAGCAAGGCTGCAACAATTCTCGATATAGACACGGAGTTTTAAAAAAAAACATTATTACTGTCAGGTTGTAAAATGAATTATGACATTGGGTGAATAACACAGTTATATGGCATTGTTTGCTCTTCACACAACACAAAAAGTCCTCTCTAGCACCCCGGCTCCCGCACTCCTCACCTCTCTTCTTTGTCTTCTCCAACCTAAAGCAACTCTTGCTACCTCAACAGCGGCCCCTATCCTCACCACTATTTCTGTAAACCCACATACTGCATTCTGCTGCTGCTGTATCTCTCACTTGTGACAATGCAGTAGTGGCTCTCTGAGAAGGAGATACGACTGTACACTGAGCTCTAGCTGGATTCACAGAACAGTCTTGTGTGGCTGGGCCCAAGAACACATAGGGTTTGCACCCTGACGATGCAGTGAGCTGTGAGCAGTGAGCTGTTCACCTTCACCTGTAGATGAAGGTGAACTCTTGTCAGCTGACCAGGCAGAGCGATAAGGTTTCAGGCAGCTATAGTAAATGACCTTAGGCATAGCTCTAGGATCTTGCTGGTCTAAAAGTTCATAATCGCTCCAGAGTTGCTTGTGCCTGAGTCAAGGCATTGTAGCATTTTAAAAGGGCCGGTCCACAAAGGTTACACATTTTGTCTAGCAAAAGATGCAGGTCAATCCGCATGACATCACCTGGCTCAAAGGCCATATATTCCATGTAACGATCATAGTACTGTTTTTGTCAACTTCAATGTGATGAGCAACAGAGTGCAGTAGTAGTGCAAAGCCTCATTAGAGCAGAATTGGCATATTCACTTGGAGTATACAGGGTGGCATGTGAGAGTCCCGGTGCACCTCCCAAGAGGAGAGGTGAGGAGGAAAGGAGTCTGTTTGGTGGAGGAGTGGATGCGTGTGTTGTATGCCAATTCAACCTGTCGCAGGTGCTCATCCCATTCTCCTCCTCTGGTGTAGAAATATTTTGCCAACTGATCCTTACTGGTTTGATTTGTTCTTTCAACTATGCCATGTGACACAGCATGATAGGGAGATGTCTTTGTTTTGTGTATTCCCAGCAGGGAACAAAGTTCTTTGAAAAGAATCAAACTGACCACCTTGGTCAGTGTGCAAGCTGTGAGGCACACCGTGGTGGCTTATGTAGTCCTCAAACAAACATTTAGCCACAGTAATTGCTCATTGATCAGTTAGTGCATACAAGCTCAGTTACTTGGTAAAACAGTTCATCACAACAAGCACATACCAGTTGCCATGGTGTGTAAATGGCAGTTAACTCAGGCCTGCTGCAATTTTCTCTAAAGGCATGGACGTGACAATGTTTTGCATGGGAGCCTGCTGGTGGTGTATTGGGGCTTTCCAAACTTCACAGGCGGTGCATTCAAGACACCACTGATTTATGTCACGTGAGGCCAATAGCATCTGACTTGAGCACTTTGCAGTGTCTTTTGTGCACTGAAGTGACCAGACCGTGAATGCCCATGTAAAGTGTGAAAAACTTCCTTCTGTAAGCTACTGGGGACTACAGTCTGTAAAACAACGTCACCTGGTGGGGGTCTAGTTTTGTGGCACAGGAGACCATCGGCAATGGCGAGTTTTGGGAACTCTCTCCAGTACTGTCTCGTTTTAATGTGAGACAGTGGTGGTCTACTGTCAGTCAACACCCAGTTCATGATTATTTGCAGGTCAGGATCAGCTGTTTGTGTTTGAATGATATGCTGTCAGAAGTGACATTCAGAAGTGACATGTCCCAAGTTGTTGCTGCATTATCTGATGGAGGTGACTGCACTTGTGATTTGAAGTCTACAACAGGAAAAACAGGGGCAAAATGTCATCACCAATGTGGCACGGTGTCCAGAATCACACCATAAGCAGTGTAGAAGTCACAGCCTAATCTTTCTGATAACGTGCACCTCATGCTGCAATGTCTGAGATGCGAGTGTAAAGGTGATGTCTATCGTGTCTAAAGTGTCCAAACTATCACCAATAACAGTTTCTGATATGATGATCTTATTCTTTTAGGGGCCTCTGTGCTTAAAGAGGGGATTGACATTCTTGTCTTGTCACTAATAAATGAAATAGTGGCACCTGAGTCAAACATGATGTGCATGTCACTGCCTTGAGGAATTCTGTTTGCAATGGAGGTGAAGTCTGTACTCACAGCAGTGTGCTGTCAGTTGTTGTTTCAGTAAGGCAGTCACCTGGGGCCTCGGGAGAAATAGCTGATGAGCACCCCACATCCCCAGTTAATGGGCGTTTCCTTGATGAAGTGAGTGTGCAACTGGAATTTCACCAAAGGAAGCTGTCCTTCTCCGATCCAGACACTGACACAGTCATTGACACCTTCACTCGCAAATTCACCAACAAACTGTTTCCATACATCAACACCTGGAAAAACCTTCTGCTGCAGATTCTACCCTTGCAACCCTCTGTAACACTGAAGCAGTGCTGGCGAATTATAAGGCAGGGTTTGTCCTGCATAGAAGGATTTTTGGCACCCTCCAAAGAGGTCTGACCTAATATCAAAGGAAAATCATTAATACTAAAATGGTCATTATCACTAAAATGATAAGAACCCTAAACACACAGTCATTGTCTTTACTGTAGGTAAACTGATCATGTTTACTGTCCGGTTCATTCTGAGCCAGAAAAGACCTGCAAGCAAAAGAAAAGAATTCAGTGATAACCACACGTGCCTTCAATTAAGTTGTGGGCTCATCAGAAACACAAATGGGGATCTTGGGGACCAAATGGTAGCAGGGGATTTCTCAGTTGAATTTAGTTGCTTCCTTTCATCACTGTTATTGCATTTTTATGATTCTTTATTTTTGCACAAGGTACCATCAGTGTGAACAGTGCTGCGCAGATAAGGTTTTGATAAGATTTTGTTAAGGTTTTGATAAGTGCCTTTATTTTTCTTTCAAATGTTTTTGGTTTGTTAAGAAATCACAGATATATGCTGTGTCAGTGTTTGAAATGTTTCTTCTCTTCTGAGCCATATTTGCCTTATTAAAGCTGATTTCATTTCGATATGCATGCCTTTAAATGGATCAGCGTGCAGTAATTGTATTGGGTTTATGCAGGCATATCTGAAAAACAAAGTGTAGTGAAATAAACTGAATAATATGAAGCATAATCTATTTGTGTGAATTCTGCAAGTGTTTTCTGCTTTTTTTTTTTATAACACTGCATAATGGGTTCTGGCAATTGTTTGTGATGGATTCATCAGTTGTTGATTATTCTGTATTTTTTTCTGTATATTGTAGTCAGGATTTTATTGTTCATAGAATCGTATCACGTTGGGAGCTAAGGTATGGTAATGCTTATGTAAACTGTTTCACAATTCAAAGTCTCCGATATTAGCAATACTTCCTTTTGTTTTCACGCCCTCGTAACCCGGGCGGGGCAGTTTACGAAGCGACCGTGAACGCAGCAGCAGCCGTTTCCAGAGAGGCAACAGTGGGACGAAGAGGCGCTGCGGGTTTCACGTAAGTAATAAACAAGTCTTAAACGTTACAGCAAGTTATTTTATTCTCACCTGAAATGCTTGTCACACTGTTTTGAAGCTGAAACTATTTGGTTTCGAAAGACACGTTGTCTTTTTTGGATCCAAAACCGTTACAATCGTGAAGAAGTTTCATGAAAGTGCATCTCACCATTTCCTCCTCTTCTGCTACTTCTCCGTTATTGCTCTTGTCGATGTTCGTGCTTTAATTTGACAGAATGACATACTGACGGATATAAATTACTTGGTTAGCTGCATTTATTATATCAAGTACACTCTTTAAAAAGTACATGGTTGGGTTTTAGCCGGAAACAGAACCGTGAATTAACGGGCCATTTGTCCTGAGGTGGTTGTCATGGCATTCCCACCACCACCAGGTGATAAGTCGAACAGCTAATGATGACTTTGGTTAGCTAACTGTCGATAATAGACGTTACTATAATAAGAAGACGCTTCATCGTGTGTTTCTAGGCGAACATTCGCTCATGTTGAAGGGAGTTACGTTAGTAGACTGCCTGGGAGAAAAGTACAACGTGCCCTAACTTCACTGTTGAAATATAATGGAAAGGAGCCAGTAAACTAAACGGCAGTACGGTGTGTAGTTATTAATGTTAGCTGTACAACTAGAGGAACATTGTTCTGTGTGTGTCAGCTGAAGACATTATGGGATTTCTGGCTCTTTAGAGGGAGTCAATCTTGAGGAGCCGTTTCTTTCAAAGAGCCGCTCAAAAGACTGGCTCGTTGTTTATTTCAGAAGTCAAAAAGGGGTAACTGTTTTTATCAAGGAAACAATCACTGGTAGCAGTTACAAGACACGATATGGATCAGAATAATCAAAACTCTATTGAGTTTTATTTATATTTTAAACGGCTTTATTTTTATTTACTATTAATATTATTTATTATTTTTCTGTATTGATAAATGTTCTTCTGTGGTTTACGTTGTTTTTGTTATTGTTTATATCTATGATATATGGCGGTATATTGTTTGTTGACTCAGACTTGAAAGAGATGTTTTCTGACAAATATTGCACTGTGCTCTAACTTGCATGTTGTTCCCAGAAAAGTGTGTCCAAATGAAGCTACGTTTCCTTTGACTCTGGCTCATTTTATGGTTTTTTCCCCCCTTTGCTAATACCTCTTTCCCCCTGATAAAACAGTAAATGTGGCTCCGCTCCAGTCTCCCGTAACTCGTTTGCGAACATCACATCTCCACAAGGGAGTTGCGTTAGTAGACTGCCTGGGAGAAATGTACAGTGTGCCCTAACCTCGCTGTTGAAATATAATGGAAAGGAGCCAGTAAACTAAACGGTAGTAAAGCTGTGAGGTTATTAATGGTAGCTGTACAACTAGAGGAACATAGTTCTGTTTGTCAGCTGAAAACGTTAGGTGTTATTTAGTATTTCACTGTTACATTATTTATTAGAGGCTCCACATATCATAGCAAACACATAATCCTGTTAGGAATGAACACACTGCAGTAATGCCAAGAGCTTTAGTAAAAAAGCAACTGGACTTCTTGTTTGGGTGACAAACGAGAAGTCAAAAACTCATCTTAGTTCAGGGGCCACATACAGGCCAGACTGATCTCCAGTGGGCTGGACCAGTAAAATCACAGCATAAAAACCTATACTTAACCACAAGTCCAAATTTTCCCGTGTTTCAGTGCATAAAAGTACATTCTGAAAATGTTCACATTTAATGAACTACCTTCTTACAAACAACATTATGCCTCAGTTTATCATTTACACATTACAGCTTACAGATCACAGTGTATCTACAAAGCCAGAAAACATTTAGTCACAGGTATCTGGAACTGAACATTATAGTATCTTACTGTATGATCAAAACCAATTGTTCCAAACTTACAGTTTTACAAATTTACAATTTGCAGTTAGTGTCTCCTCTGTCTTTTTTATGCTTTGCAAAGTCATCCTGCGGATTAGATGATCTGGTGGGCCGGTTTTGGCCCGTGGGCTGTATGTTTGACACCCCTGCTCTAGATGTTTCAACGTCCAAACCGAAAAGAGGCATCCAGCTGCTTTCTCCTAAAACTCATAGGATTACCAGGACCTGGGTGACTGGGCATGTACACAGAGACAGTACAGTAACATTTTGACATGATAGGATTCTAAGTGAATACAAAATGTTCTTGCATACACTTTGCGTAGCCCTTTTACTTTCCCTAGTGTGGTAAACTGAGCTGTACTGCCACTGGACTCTCCACTGAAATGGTGACATTGTAGCAACATCAGTTTTTTGTGACTCATCAAATCAACTCGGATTTTCATAGTAACGTCCTGTTGTAGCTAACTCTTCATCATTTATAAGCAGGGGTGGACTTGCAACAAAGACCAACTTGGGCATTTTCTGTCAAGCAGTGCAATTTGATACACCGAATTTGAACTGACACAATACATCTGTCAGTCAGTCAATTATTAGATTTACAAAAAGAATTATTGTACTGATCACCGAGCATCTAATTTGACTAATGGCCTCATTTTTTTTAGCATTTTTGCAAAATTGTTGCTTGTTACTCCATTTCTTGTTAAGCAACAATAAACTTGAATGATGTCCAACCTTATCAAATGAATGATGTATTGTGGTGTAATTGAATTCACACAGTAACCGTCAGTAATTCACCTCTGATTTGGTCTGTACTGCTTCTGCTTCCTCCATTCTTTTCTCTTTCATGTTCACGTTTGTTTCGATATTAGAGTTTTTAACAAATAATTTTTATTACTGAACTGACTTTCAAATATCATATGCCTTATAGCCTAATACGTGAATATGAATCAATGACTAGTATTAAAAAAAAAATAGGATAGTCTTCCCTCTATGTTTGAGCACTGAGTCTGACAGTTAAACCTTGGAAATGGTAAAAGTGAGACTCTGGTGTTGAAACTCCAAGGGTAACAGAAACATTTAACACAGAGCATGTGAGCAAGACAAAGCACCTCTAGGCTTCACACTCCTCTCTGATATTTCACCTCTTCACCATTGTTCTCATCATCACCTTCAGGCTGCTTAAATAGATATGTCATTTTTCACATTTGTCATTTTTCAAAGCCTTTTCCTTCGTTTTGCAGGTTCTCTGCACCATTGGCCTTGGGTTTTCTTTGTATTCCTGATTCAGCAAGCAGTGCTGATACATGTCTTAAGTGCTCAATACTCATTGAGTGTGACTGTTCACATGTTCAGTTCTGATGGCAACTGCTACCTGCTATTGTAGATTTCACCAGCTATTGAATATCTGTATGTAGGTATATGGGCTATTAATACTGGGTTTTGAAAAAAAGACTCCCCTTGACAAAACCAGTGCACTGGGAAAATTTCTGAACTTCCTCATAGTCTGTGTATGCCTATTATAACACAATCACAATGTACACACAATGTACACAATCGTGACCAACTTTGAACAAAGCAGGTACAAGACTAACCTTGGGAGAACCCTTGTTTTTCTTCCCCTCAGTGTAATCTCAGCAGCACAATCTCCATGTTAGATTTTCCATGTGTCAGGATTTTGGAGCTGATAAGTACTTTAATAAAGTTCTAAAAATAAGAGTCACTTGGAAGTTTGTAATGTACTTAGTGAAATATCAGGAGAAAATAAAGCAATGCTGAGTAGCTTCTTCCATGCCTAGTGACTGAAGTTGACTCTCCTACATATTGGCTGTTGCACAGTCATGTTTATTTAATTCAGGCAATTGCCAGGTTTATTTTTGAAATGGAGGCATTCACTGAAATATACAAGAAAAAAATCCCTTTCTTATCATAACATAGTTTAGCTAAAAATAGTATTTTACTGAAATCTTAAAATTCCTGTACACACTTTATCCACTTAATTTAAATCAGTAAAAACTTTAAAATGCCCTAAGATACAAAACATTCCCATAGGACACTATAGTTCCCCCCACCTCCACTGGTATACCAATTATTAGTAATAACGGGGACTGATAACTAATACTTGGGTGTAGATTTGGATTTGGAGTGGTGACAAAAGGTAGAGAGACGCAGCTGCATCCTTCAAAGTAACATATTTTAATTTTTTTTTGTGGGGAATCAGTGGGAAAAAAAATGTAAAAATGATATTTGTTTTGTTATTCTTAGTTTGTCCTATTAGCGACGTATATCTTCTTTTTTAATCTCCAATAACAAACAAGGCAAAATCCCTCTTCACACAAATAACAATCAGGTCTTTGAACAAAGTGGGGCTAAGTGTGTTACTATAATGACACAACCTCACAGCTGTTTGCTCATGTAGCAGTTTGACAAGATGTAGAAGAAAGGCCACATAGGAGTCAAGGAAAAACGAGAATAAAACTTTTTTATCACTGTGGAAAAGCTGAATGTGCTTCCCTTGTCATAGATATTGCCGAATGGAAAATTACTGTGTTGACATCCAGTGACAGAGCAACATCTTAAACCCAGCTTTAGACATGCTGTATTTCATGAATATTGTAAACAGCTGCTGAAGTGAGTCATCGGTTTTCTCAGTTTATTTAGGGTTGTTGTGATAAATGTTTTACAGACCATTTTACCATCAGTCACATGACAGAAAATGAATCAATTGTTTGGATAACTGACTAATTGTTGAAGTGCTCTATTTTTAAAAATTACTGACATTTGGCATTTCTGACTTATATTGATATTGAAGCACTCTGTTGCTTGCTTTTTTTAATTTACAACACAGTAAACTGAATCTTTTGAAGTGTGTATATCATAGATCAAGTGATTAATGGATTACCTAAAAACATTAACAGATTCATCTGTAATGAAAATAATCATTTGTTTCAGCAAGTTTTGCAACATATTATGTGTATATGAAGTGTTTTGTGCCCCATAAATCACATTGCATATCTATAGTCTTAATTTTTCTCCTATGAACTCGACTTATCTCAATAGATTTAATAAAATAAAACCCAAAATGTTTCTGTGTAATCAAGTTTGCCATGATTGTCAATCAGATTTTTAGCATTGTTTCTCAAAAACTGCCATTCATTAAAAATGTGTCAAAGTGAAAACCATACAATCAATTTTAAAATGTGACTTTCCTGCATGAAAATTGTTACATCAAGTAATTTTGAGCGTTAAAGCATAGTATTTCTCGATTTTCTAATTGTTGATCTTATGCTGTCCTGCTAGCAAATTTCTCCCCAGATCCATACTTGACAGTCTTTATAACCTCACAGTCTTTTTACTGCAGTATTGCAGCGTGTTTCCTCGCTGACACCCAGGCCCACATCACCAGTCATGTGCTCTGTGAGTCTCAAGGTCCCATCTGAACACCCATAGATGCCAAGCTCTCTACAGCCATGACAACTGTCCTGCTTGCACCACAATGGCTCATCATCCAGTATGCTGGTGTTGTATTTGTAGTAGACAACATCAGCTGGAGAGATCCAGAAGATTTTGGGTTTCATCATGTGGAGGCAAAACAGATCATTACCTTCACCTTCTTTGGAAGCCTTTCGTTGACTAACATTTACTCAGCAGAGTTGTAGTTTATACTGTTAACGCAGGGATTTCATGTACATATTGCAGGAAAAAAGGTAGTGCTACCATTGTGGTATTTTTTTTCTATATTTTGTTGGTATATTAAATCCTGACCAGAGTCAAACATGTAGCAGTGTTTATAGAGGAGTTAAGCTGGTCAGTGTCTAACTTTCTAACAACTTCAATTTGATGAGACCATATTGAGACTGCCATGTGTTCATGTGGTTATTATTAAACTAATTTTAGCCTGGTGTGTGACCAGCAGTGCAACCTCTGTTGCTACTACTATTTTCACACATTCTCACCAAGATATGACTTGTTCCTTATTATCTTCTGCATTTTTAAATAGAATAACATCCAACTAAGCATTGAAAATAAATGTATGGTGTGATGATAAACCAGTCATTTGACCTGTAATCAGGCAAGACTTGACACAAATTTACTTATCAGTTTGTTAGATTGATATTTCGACTATTTCTTGTGTAAAGTTCAGAGACTTGCCAAAGACAGATTTTCAAAAAATGAATAATCAGGCTCACAGTATCAGAACCTG
Source organism: Amphiprion ocellaris (assembly GCF_022539595.1). NCBI lineage: Eukaryota > Metazoa > Chordata > Actinopteri > Pomacentridae > Amphiprion > Amphiprion ocellaris. Next base: position 26,386,370 of record NC_072776.1, on the reverse strand, counting down.
AGGTATCCTAACATTAGTTTATTAGAAATGGGTTGTAAAACGTGGTCTTTGATTGTTTTGTTACACAAAGCTCATCCACAGGTTGAGAAGACTGTTTTCAAAGTCTGAGTTACTCTAACCATGATGACTAACCTGATAATAATGTGCAAAGGCAGTTAAATACCCCTTTAAATACTGCCCAAAATATATTGCGGTGTGGTGTCGTCACTCTGCTTGTTAACCTTGGTTCCATATAAATGTAATAAAATAGTTAGCAGAGATACCATATATTTAAGATAAGGCACTGTGCGTTTCCTGTAATACTGTGTGTTAAACTCTGAAGTATTCAGCTATGCATTTTTCTTTTTCTAGTACACTTTTTAAAGTGTCATTCTATTATTTTTGTTCACTTTGTTGTTTGTGGTTTTTCCTTTATCTTGTAGTGTGATACGGGCCACGCTTCCTGTAGTGCAGCCTTTATTTCTACCACAGGAACTTCCATTCTTGATCTGGAGATCACACAGATAGAAATTAGACCCATGTTTTTGCAGTAATTGACAAGTAGTTGTTAATTTGCACTATCCAAGTGCTTCAATCAAAGGGATTGTAGTGTAGGTACCTACACAAGGAGCAGTATATATAAAAGACATGCACTCCTAACCAAATTGTTTCCTCCTCCGCACTACTGCATGATGAAACACATAAAAGGCAACCCATCTGTTTGGAGGGACTTATTTGCTTTGTTTATAACTTTGTTTTGTCTCTAGAGAAGCTGCTATGGGTACATTTTATGTCCTTTCTAAACACTTTCATATTATTTCTTTTAGAAAATGGTCCAGTGAGCTTGGAAGATGCCAGTTATGAATCAAAGTAATCCAAGTCTGTGGACACAGCTCCCCCAGAGTAGTCGGTCTCCATGTGACCGCTACAAGCATGTATGCTGCAGTTACGATGGATATGTCTATATCCTGGGAGGCAGAGAGAGCAGATGTCTCAGGGACTTCTGGAAGTACAGCGTGGGTAAGAGCCTCAGCTAATCAATTCATTAAAACGCTAACATTAAACTGTATGTTGTTGCTCAAAATATTTCAAAATCATGTTAAATTTTCTTTTTTTGTAATTTAATTTAAAAAAGAGTGAAATACTGCATGCTTTATTTTAATGTTGATGATTATGGCTTATAGCTCATGAAAATCCAAAATCCAGTATCTTAAAATTTTGGAATATTATAAGATCAGTCAAAAAAAGGATTCATAAGAACAGAAATGTTAAACTTTGAGAAGTCTGTTCATTTATACAGTCAACACTTGGATGGGCTTTTTCATTACAAATCACTGCATCAGTGCGGTGTGACATGGAGGTAGTTAGCCTGTGGCCCTGCTGAAGTGTTAGTGAAGCCCAGGTTGCTTTGACAGCAGCCTTCAGCTTGTCACATACAGAGTACTATGGGGTTCAGGGCACATAAATTGGTTGGCCAATCAAGCACAGTACTATCATGGTCAGCAGACCATTTGGTAGTACTGGATCAGAAGTGCTGATAAGATCTTCTCAGTAATACTAAATTACAACAATGTCATTATAAATGTTTTGCAAAAGTTCACACAGGACACCGAAACAGTTAATAACATGCATGGCTTCCTCCTGCTTGTGTCTAGCTGTCAGACGTGACTTCCTGATTGGTCTGCTGTCAGATCGCTTTCAACTAATATCCTGTTAACTTTTTCATGACTAACTTGGATATTTGCATCCACGTTTTTATACCTTTAGTGGCCCGTAACCATTCAATCGGAAACAAACATGCCTCCTATGTGTTTTATTTTCACATCAAGTAAGTGCTCAATAATCTTGTAACCCCCCCACCCCACCCCTCTTGTTTACAAGCTGAAACCAACATTTTAACCAATATTGTATATATGGACATCTGCTCTACTTTATATGCTTTTCCTTCAGCGAGACAACAGAGGAGAATGAGTTGCATCAGATAGAATGGCTTGCCACAGTGTGATCCTTTGGTAATCAAACAGCTGTGTTTCATATTATAGTGTATAACGAATGGACAGAGTTGAACTGTACCAGTGAAGCTGCACCAGAAGAGCTAGAGGAACATTCTATGGTGGCTCATGAGGTAAAAACTTATAAGAAACTCTTTTTGCATTTTTGATGCACTTTTTTATATATAAATTACCTTGCAGTGCTTATGTCTCTACTAATATGACACTGTCTACCTTTTCAGGGTTTCCTATATGTGTTTGGAGGCCTGTTGGATTCTGCATACACTAAGTGTAGATGTGCTCTCTGGGTATTTGACATTGGTGAGTTTAATTGTGGAGGCGCATACATGGTAAAACTTAAACTGGCAGTCTGTCCTCAAGGTATTGTCAGCACACTCTCTGGCTTTAAAAATTCAACTTGTCGTTACATGTTGATTCCCATCTCGCACCTCCAAGTTCCTGTGAAATTATGCACTACTGTAGGTCACAACTGATTGTGAAACCTGTAAAAGCAGTCACACTCTTTCAAAGATGAATTTGCACTGCCTTCATAATTAGCAGGAACATAGGAAAATATAATTTATGCTAGCAAATAAGCCAGTCATTGGAAGTAACTCTGACAAAGCTACCTGGAGCTGAAACATATTATTAGGATATACTTCATACTCTAAAAATTCCACAACTTGTTGGTTCCTGTGTGGTTTAGTTTGGCTAGCTGAGCTGTGTCCCTGTTTCAACATGGCTTTAATTCTCTCTCGTACTTTGTTTCAAATCCTTGCCCCCATATTTTACTTTTTTTTTTTTTTTTAATTTATAATTATTGCTTTTAGAAATATTTATGGCTATCACTTAATATATTGTTCTGGCAGTATGTCTTGTACTTGACATTGGTTCATTTAATTATTATTTCCACCAAACAGTGTTTTACAACAAGATGGAAAAAAATTGTTTTCTGTGTTTATGTTCACAAAAAAGCCATAAAAATGTGTTCATGTAACCCTACTTACCACTGTGCTTATACATTTTTATTAGTTAAGCTTTTTTGTCTTAACTTTGGACCAAAACAGCTACATGTAGCATTTGTTTTGTAGCTTAAATTCTGTACTGTAGTCTAAATTAAAAATTTGTTATTTTATATACTATCTGACAATCACCGATCCGCCACAATATTGCCTAATGTTGTCCTGCTTGTGCTGCCAAAACAGCTTTGACCCATGGGACACGGACTGGCTTTTTTTATTTTTTCAACTGATGAGTTATATATTCTCTGAGGACTATCATGACCATTTTTTAAATATTTTTTTTCTCTTTAACTACAGCTCTACTTTTATTTTCTTTCATTGTGTGTGTTTCAGCAAAACAGAAGTGGGTGCACTGCCAGGGAAAGACCAGCGGTTCTCAGGTACTCAGTGCTTTCATTCAGATAATATTTCGTGATATGAGAAAACGGTTTGCTCCTCTTGCTCTTGCCAAGTTTCATTGTTCGTATTCTTACGGACAACAATCCTTGAAGATTAGCAACTGCCCTGTTATTGTCAGTAGTGATAGCTAACCCTGGATTTCACTGAACAATACTGTAATCTTCACAGATAAGTGTGTGACGTATGTCATTAAGAAATTTAAATGCCATAGAATTAGTAAGAAATGTTGCTAACGTACAATATATTCTAGAAAAAACACATTTATTGAATCAAAAGACATTTACAGATGTATCTAAACTGGTAGAAAATACAGTTAACAGGTATTGATAGAAACCAAAAGAGGAACTTGGGCTCTGAGAAAATGCAATGCAGAAGTTTGTTTGCTCCCAGCTGTCTCAAACCCAGTCACATCAGATGTAGTCTTTCGTGGGCTCCGCGGAACCTAAATGAGACAAATACAGAGACATGAAAAATTTTAATAAAATTGTGAGGTTAGTTTAAAGTTCACAGAAATAATAATTTGTAGTTAACAGCCTGCCATTTCATGTGTGTATTTGTTTCTGTGTGTAGACCCAAATGCCTACCAACAGAAAAGGACACAGTGCTGTGGTGATTGGCTCTGCTATGCTGATGTATGGAGGTTTCATAGACATGAAAGGATCCTCACAGGACTTTTGGAGGTTGGATTTTGGTAAGTTTAGATTTTCTTTTGTGACCATGTGACAATACACCAATGAAAAATTGGGAAAATCCACTTTACAACAGCCTCTCTGCAGTTTGACCCATTTTTCTTTCACGTAAACTACCTGTCCATCCAGGCTTTTAAAATATGCTTGATTCCACTTGCACTAATTAAAACAAAACAGATGTAAGGATGGAACTGTGTAAATTAGCCTTTGACGCAATACGGTGGAGTGCATACATTCTATTGTACAAATAATGTGGGAATTCATGCAAAGTTAGGTAGAAGAACCTTTTGAACTGTCGACAAGCATTTTTACAGAGAATTTCTCGCACGTCTGCACACAGAAGGCAACAACGTCTGAAAGCTCTATGTTAACATGTTGTAACTCAGCCTTTATTTCATTTGAGCTCTGGCACTGTGAATGTACAGTGCAAGCTGCAGTACGTGCAGTCATTGCTGATGCATGTGTGTATCTACATGTATGATAGATACCATGGCTTGGTCCCTGCTGAGTGGTTCTGAGCAGGACTCGTTAGGGCCAGGACCTAGACACAGTCACTCGGCCATTGCCTGTCTGGGCTGCATGTACCTGTTTGGGGGCTTAAAAGGCTTGCGGGAGCAGAGAGACTTCTGGAGGTGGAATTCCACCAGCCAGACATGGAGTTCCCTCAAAAACAGGTGAGTGATTAATGTGTTAGTTTGTCTTTTGGAAACTGCTAGTAGTGCAGTAAAATGTAATACTGAACTTGCAAAGGGACATCAGCATGTTGTATTTACGTTTGGCTATGTTTCAAGAGAATTCTTAGTGTCTTCAAAATGTGAAAGCCATCTCTTTCAAAACACAAGACCAGTGTTTTTCACAAAGATTTATTAGCTTGAAAATTCCTCTTTCCTTATGAAAATAGTATTGCTTAAAGTCTCTGTCTGGTCATTGATTAAATCACGAAAATCTAATATTTAAAAAAAAAAAAAAAAAAAAATATATATATATATATATATATATATATATATATAGAGAGAGAGAGAGAGAGAGAGAGAGAGAGATTTTTTTCCATTTCATTTCCCCAAAGTAACACAGTTGTTTTCCTTTAAAATATGCAATTGATGAAGTCTCCACCTCTCCCCACTCACATTTCCCACACACTTTTGCTTCAGCACATTAACTTTCCTCTCCTCAAACACTGTAAAGCTACTGTACACTATACAGTGGCAGTTTGTATAATTGCACTCTGCAAGTTAAAAGAATTGGTTCTTTAGGTTTGTCACTGGTTATTGCCTGTTTATTTTGCTCCTAAAATGTCTCAGAGTAGAGATGTAAAAATAAACACCCTCTGACATGTCAGTGACCTGCTCCCTCTGTTCTCTATGTAAGCTTGTATATTAGCACGATTTACTTAAATGTTAAATTTATTAATTTCATAGCCACACTAGAAAAAAAACTGTGTGAAGCAGTCTGCTGAAGCTCTTTATCAAAATGTGTCCACATTATAATGATAGCAAAACAATTTTATCCCAGAGATGGCAAGGCAAGTTTTAGCATTAATGCATTTAGCATTTATATGCGCAATTCATGCGCAAGGCAATTCAAAGTGCTTTACAATGGCAAAGAAAATAAATAACAAAGATGATTTTAAAGGTAGACATTAAAAGTATGCATTAAAATCATAGAAATAAAACATAATTTGGGCAATAAAATCAACATGAAATTTTATAATCATAAAAACTAAGAAATTAAAACTCAGATAAAAGCAAAATATAATAAAATCACTTTAAAAGTTACAGTGCAGTGTTAAGAGTGACAGTGCAGTGCTGGTATTAAGGCAGTCATTAATCAAAGACAACAGTAAATAAATAAGTCTTTAACCTTGATTTAAATGAACAGAGGGTTTCAGCAGACCTGCAATTTTCTGGAAGTTTGTTCCAGATATGTGGCGCATAGAAACTGAAAGCTGCTTCTCCATTTTGGTTCTGACTCTGAGAGACAGAGCAGACCTGTACCAGAGGACCTGAGTGATTTAGATGGTTCACATGGTAAAAGGAGGTCACTGATATACTTGGGCCCTAAACCACTGAGAGCTTGGTAATGAAAATGCTTCCACACCTGCTGAAAAGGCAGGGATCACTTTTCAACTGGCACATAACCTGACACTGAGTAATACAGGCTCACATGAAGAGATTGTGTGAAGCTATGTACCTGTGAAAATGGATATTGTAATCTGTGGTAACAAATGAAGCACAAATTAGGATATTTGTTCAATTCGGATATCTTTAGAATCATCATGCATTTGCAGTTCTTTCTTCAAATCAAATCAAGTCAAGCTTTATTGTCATTTAGCTGTACATACAACAGTAGTGCAGGCAAGATGAGACAGTGTTTTTCCAGGATCCAATTTAAAGCAATTAAACAAACTTTACAGTAGAAAAAAAATTGGAAAATAGAAAATAATTTAAGAACACCCACACTTATGCAATCACACGCCCACCCATCCTCCTGCCCACATGCATACCCACGTCCCTAAGACGTTGCTTTACAAAATTGACAAAATTGGCAGTACAACTATTGTATTGGTTGTATGTGTTCAGTATAACATTGGAATTTTCACTACATCATGGTCACAGCTGGAGATCAGACAAAAAGGTCAATTCACACAATAGACATTGTGTTGTGTGTTCCTTCTTGGTAACGCCACCTGTGGTTGTTTTCCTCAGGTCCGGTCCTCCCAGACTGATAGGCCACTCAGCTGTGGCCTATAAGGACAGTATGCTTCTTTTTGGGGGAGGCGAGACCCAAAACTCTCCAAAGAATTGCCTGTGGCGATACAGCTTCACTAGTCAGACCTGGAGTCAGGTTGCCACATTCCCAGGCTCCAACCCTCCAGACAAGATTCACCACTGCTGTGTTGGGCTCGGTCCCAGCTACAAGTCTACCACCAGCAGCCCCTGCTCCAGCTCCAGACTGCAGCCCAGTTCTCCAAATTGGAAGCACAGGCCCTTTAAGAACAAATGTTTCCCTGCCCCACTCAGTTTTCTGGGGTCAGAGGCTGCTATAGAGCTGGAGACGTTCAGTCCAGACAAGTGCTACCACAGCAAAACACTCAAAAATTCTTCTGAAGTGAACATAAGTAAAGACGTTTTGATGGGAAAAGATGCACAGTGGATAGGAAGCTGTTTGACCTTTGAGAACAAAGCTTTCCAGAAACAGTGGAGCTGCACTGAGGAGGACCTGCTTCAGGAAGAGAATGAAGATATTGCCCATCATCTGCCCGATCTGCTACTGGTTCTGGGGGGAAGACCTTGCACCAGACACAGTCCTATCTCCATATGGCAAATGACCCTAACTGACTCATAACAGCCTATGATGAACAAACTTGGTCTCTAAAAGAGAAGCATAAAAACAGTGTTATCACTTTAACTGTAACAAATCCTATGTTTAAATGTTTACTCACTTTCTATGTATGAAAATATAGCTTGACATATTTTTATAACTAACTAAAATGCTGCATTAACACAAGCAATAAAATTTTGAGTTAACAATTATCTGTGTATCTGTTAGCACACTGGAGTTATTATACAATGTCCTTAGAATAGTGTGCTGAATGTGTTCTGCCATTTATGCGTACAGAAATGTACAAAGGAAATGGTAAAAACAACATGTTCAGTTCCTATGTATTGCCTCGTATTGAAAGTCTTTGCCATACTTTAACCCCACAAGCTTCCAGATTGACAGCAGTTTTAGAGGTGGTAATAATGCCTACAGTATATCCTAAATCACATATGAGGGTGTCAGGGCCTAACATTTTGTCTGATGGTCCTGAAAAGGCCAGGCTCAGCCATTGGCATGCCCAGTGCAAGGTATTACCCCACGACTAGCAACTACTCAGCATTCTAAAGTATATTGCTTGTTTTCAGGTATATTTCTGAACAAAAATTGACTTGAACTGCGAAAAATTTATGGGAACAAAGAGGCTTTGAAGATTTCACTTCCAACTTTCCCTTTTTTGATGGAAATTTTAAAAATATATACCAATGCTTGATTTTCACATGAAGTTAGTTTTGAAAAAGGCTTACATTATCAGAATATTAATACTTAAAGAAAACTGATAGACCACATGGAACACATCTAAACTCCCTTTGATATGGCTGACAACTAATCAGTGTCAACAAGCATTGGGTCTCAGGAAAAGCAGTGGTTTTATCATATTTACCTCAAGGATTGGCACTTAATGTAGTATGTATAATGCTGTGACTTGCACTTTAATATTCTGGATTGTGCTGCTTTATCTGAGTAGATTAGCATAATGTCCCCCAGTAATCCATATTTACCTCACAATTGCTGGATGGCTAAATATATGCATTACTGCATTAAAACTCAGATGGATGCAGGGCAGGCAGACAGTTGTAAATTTTGGGCTGCCTGTGGATGTCAGCACAGAACTCCATTGGGACCCTTGTGGACATGGACAGAATTTACATCAACTGGACCTTTACAGGATATGAAGGACTTGCCAGTTCAAAAGTTATTCTTGATAACCCTTAACCCCTTGGCTCCCTTTATTCCAATTTCCACTTGGCAAAACTCTCCCAACTCTATTTCAGTCAGTAGCAGCTCTGTAGCTGCAAAGCCATAATGAACAGCCTTAGGCTCTAATGATAAAAGACACTTGGGTGAATTTTGAAATACTGTATAGAGAAAGGTGACAGATTAAAAGAAAATCCAGGGGGCTGTACACCGAAGCAAGTTCAGCATTGCCAGGCTTTCTTTGTGGAAGTCTGCTGGACAAAACTTAAAACCTCAGTCAGAGTTAACAGGTATCAATGAAAGTGGTTTTCAACTTGCTGTGTCAACTCAGACTTTCTGCTTCAAACTCATCCACACAAAAGGGGACATTGAACACGTGAATATTCTTGTGCACAAAATGAATGGTGTGCAGCTGCTTCAGTCAGCAGGTTGTTTTAAGGGAGAACAACAAGGAATATAAAATATATGACAGTAAAATGCTGCTACTGCAAATGATGCAGGACAGGAATGCTGGTAGAATCCTGTTAAATGTGTGTAATGTGTTTATTTTACTGATCAATGTAGCTGATCATTGATAACTGACAGGTGCACAATAAAACTATTAAACTTTCAATTTTGTATATTTAAACATGATACTGTATTGAAGTGCATTTAATCTGACACTGTCCCATAATGCAGAACCTCACTTTACTTTGTGGCCAAATTAAAGTGAAATTAATGTTACTAACTGAATATTCTCTGATAAATACCATTAGAATAATCAGTTGTCTAATCAGTGTTCTATCAGCTGCAGTACCAGCAACGTAAAGGGACCAAACATAAAAACATATTTATATCATTTCTGTGTCACCACCTAATACATTATTATTAATCAGTTTATTTAAAAAGGGACCATGTACAATATTAAACATAAATGCTGCCATTTGATGTATTGCAACAGCTTTAAGCTAATTTCCATCTGCAGTCCCTTGAAATACATGTCGGGTTCATCCTAGAATGTGTGATACTGTAACTACACGGCTTCATTCAGAGGTTTTAGTAACGTACAGCTCAACACGTTTACAGATAAAAACATATTCCTTCAGCTGAGAATTTGTATCGCTCATGAAGAATCTTTAAAAAATTATTTGTTTGAAGGCTGACACATCTTTTAGCTGATTTAAATCTAAAACTCTGATCATTAACCTGTTCTGAACTCGGTGAGCTCCACAGCATCAGTTACCATAGAGATCAAGTCAGGTTAAAAGTGAAGCACCTTCATGATACTAAAAATTCGGACTTTACGCTTATCATACGTACCTTGCATACCCACTAATCTAACTTAATAGTACAGCCCCTCTGAACCCAAGGCCCCACAGTGGTTGGATCCAGTGGCTCTGTAATGCTGTGGGGGACATTTTGATGGCATGTTTTAGGTCCACCTATTCCCTCAGAGGTAAAGGTCGATGTGATGATGTGAACCATATGCTGTGGCCTTTGCAGTCTCCAGATCTCAACCCAACTGAACACCTACAGGAGATTTGTAATCAAAGTGGTAAACAGCACTCTCAACAACCATCATCAAAGTACCTAATCAGGGAATATCTTTTGGAGGAATGGTATTACATCCTTCCAGGTCTCAGCTGGACTTGGAGAAGCAATGCCAAAAAGCATAACAGGTTTACTGTTGGCACGTAGTGGCATAACACTTGTGTTGCTTGTAAAAACCCTAAAGGTTCAGCAGTAAATCTCTTAAACTAATCAAATAAATTAATTAATTGTCAGAGAACCACTGGACCAGCTCTCCATCTAATGGGTCAGGTTCCTGCAGCCCAGAGGGATTCCACCCAGTGGGATTCTGAAGAACGATTAAGCTGGTCAGGGTGAGGAAATTCGCCTAGCTTCTCACTGCCTTCATTCAGACACCTATCCCGCTACCTCTGATAACTAATCTAACTGAGTAGCCGCTTTTGAGTGGTTAAATTAACTACCAGTCACGTCTGTTAACGGCTGTTACTTCCTTTAATTTGTCACCCATTGGTACACTATAAGTTCTTATGTTTATGAAATTACTGAGACTTTTTCAAAAATGAATATATGTGCGTGCGTGTATATACATTTTTGAAAGAGTCAGTAATTTCATAAACATATGTGAACTATTTCAGAGGATAACATCTTCAGCAATAATTGTTAGGTTGGGATGAGTGATGCAGAAAACGTAAGTTAGGATGTATAGAGAGATGGACTAACTATTGCGTATTATGGTCTCTTTGAAAACTGTTTGTTTGCCACTGGGATTTAAACCCAAAACCAATAAGTGTAAACAATGTTTGGCTTCACAACACAAAAGATGCTATAGTAAGGCAATAAGGCCCCCAGGGTGTTTTTCTGACCAAAATCCCAGCAGGGAAAAAAACAAGCAATAAACAATCAAGAATGTGCTAAAGGGACTCTAAATATACATGTATAGATTAGTTAAGTAAATCTGTTCAAAGAGGACATGCGCTTTGTCTGTGTAAGAGTAGAAAGTAAACTAATCAGCTATTATGCAGTGGACCAGGCTGCTCTAATCCATCCCTGCTGCTGCTCTTCGTTTTGTTTGACCTATTGACCTACATTACTGCTCTCACACATGACACAGAATTTTTGTTGAAAACTAAGACAAGTATTTTTACCAGGGCTTAGAGTAACACAACCTGGCATATATACATATTATTAGCCCTGTTACTGTATATCCTCAACACCACTGAGTTACTTCTTGGTCTGTTGCAGTCATTGCCAACTTTTGCTCACTGTTGTAGTTATAGCGAGAGAGCTAAAAACTACTTGTAACTGCACTGTACCGCCATTAGTGCTGACATGAGCTATGAGCAGCTTGACCAAACACAATTTTTTCCGACTCATATAGTTTAATTTGAAGGGTTTATATAGGATGAATATAGTATAAAAGTACAGAAAAGTATAGACAATAAAGTACAAGTATTAGTATTTCAACTATTTAGTAATCACATTGGTAAAAATTGTCACACAGTCCTTTGTCTCTATTGTGCTATCTCTTAACTCTTGATTCTTACATAAAATAAATTGAATTTAGAATTCTATATTGTAATGTCAGTTTACTTTTAAATGAATAAAACTTAATTTTTTCGCCCTCAGGGTACACTCAGTAGTCCATTATGAGGGTGAAAACATCCATCCATTATCTATACATCACTCAATCCAAATTTATGCGGAGGGCTGGAGTCTATCCCAGCTGACTTAGGGTGAATGCAGGGGACACCTGGACAGGTCACCAGTCTATCACAGAGCTACATATAGAGACAAACAATCACACTCACATCTACGGACAATTTGGAATCATCAGTTAACCTCAGCATGTTATTGGACTGTGGAAGGAAGCTGGAGTACCCGAAGAAAACCCATACATGCACAGGGAGAACATGCAAACTCCATGCAGGAAGATCCCAGACCCAGACCAGGACACGAACCCAGGACCTTCTAGCTGTGAGGTGACATTGCTAACCACCAAGCCACCCTCCAGCCCAGAGTGAAAATATGTTTTAAGAAATTTCTTAAAATTTATTCAGTCAATACTAGAATCTCTTGACACTTTATAGAAACACTCGTCAGCCATTACAGCCTCAAGATTTCTTGGAAAAGTTTCTACAGTTGCAGCACAAACAAATGTGAATATCATGAAAAAGTTTGTTTTTGTAATTTATTCAAAGGTAAACTTTCATATTTGCTATATTAATTGCACATAAGTGAAATATTTCTTGCATTTCATTGTTGACGTTAACGGCATTGACTTTTTGAGCTGTGTAATGAAATAGGTCTGTCGCTAGATGTCGCTGTTTGTTCGGAATTTGCATTCTGACACGTTATGAACTCACTGGATTCTAAGTAGCAACTGATTTACTTCTAAATCCATCTTTTGAAATGTATGATTATTTTTCACCTTAAATGAACCTGTTCATTTGACAATGTGAAGAATTTCTGATAAACGTTAATACATGAGTGATTTAAGGAGACTGAAAGGATCCAGTATAAAATGTAATATTTCTCTAACTCCCTTCTTAAATGGCAGTTCAAGTTTGATTTTGAAGCTGTGACTGGCAGTAGTGACCTGACATCCATCAATGACTGCCACGGCCTACTGTGAAGAGTGTGAACTGTACACAGTATCGGCATGAAAGCTGCCATTTCTAGACTTGTGATCTTGAAGTCGGATGATCAAGTGACGTCCCACACTGCATGCTATAAGTAAAATAACGCAAGCCTTTGACGGGAAAATTATGCAGCCTCTTCGGGGCTGGCGTGTTACCATAATAAAACCTTGTTTCATCGGTGCGGCCGTGACTCTGGAGATGTAGTAGTAGTAATCCCTTGCGTCCAGTTGGTGGAAATCCCCACGTGGTTTCGACTCCTGTATAAAAACTTTGGGTGTGCAGAGCCCCTGTTGCCGTGATTGCAAACGGAGAAAAGGGTCTGAAGGAGCAGCATCTTGTAGGACGCACGAGAACTGGCCATCCACAGCCGCGCGCACCGCACACGGTACCCAGGCGCATACACAAAAGATACGGGACTTACCGAACGCAGTTATTCTCCTTTGGACTGCAGCTGTAGTGGATCCTCGGCTGTTTGAATGGGAGAGTGGGGACGGAACACCTTTGGACACCCAGGGGGTTTTATTTAGACTTGTCTTCGTGGCACTGCGCTTATCCTCTTTTATTTTGGTAGATTACGCGTCTGAACTAAACGTGGCATGACAGAAGCGCGTCAACAATCAAAACTCCTGTGTGCGCCTCGTAATTAGAGAGATGAACTTTTATTTCGGGCAGAAAAAAGAAGCATTGCTGGATAACAAGCTGAATGCATAACAACTGGAGTAAATTAGCCTCCCAGTTTCAGTAGCACTCTTGAATGTTTGGGGAATACAAAGGTTTCGGTGGCTTCTGCGGATTTCTTGAGGTGTCTCACTTTTGGAGCACCAGTGGATGTTCTCCAGGAACTTGCAAATTTGTAAATGAACAGTAGTTTTAACCTGATATATTCACTATTTTTCTTTCATAGCAAGAAAAATGAGCTTATACAGTGTTGCATTGTCCTGTTTAGTTGCGTGCGTTCTGTCCGTGCGCTGCAGCTCGGTGACTGGGACAGAGACTCAGAGTTCGCCCCAGGAGTCGTGTGCATCCTGCGGCCTCAGGGCGCCTGATCAGTCGGAGCGGGTGAACATAGATTTCTTAGAGGCGGTGAAGAGGCACATACTGAACAGGCTTCAGATGAGAGACCGACCCAACATCACCCATCCCATCCCGAAGGCTGCGATGGTGACGGCGCTGAGGAGGCTGCACGCCGGTAAAGTCCGAGAAGACGGCCGGGTGGAGATCCCTAGCTTTGATGGGCAGGCTGCCTTCAACAACGAGGTTCAAGCGGAGACCTCTGAGATTATCAGCTTTGCCGAATCAGGTAATAATCAATAATTCATTGCACATGTCTAAACTGACCTCTGGATGAACCCACTCACCGTCTAACTTTATGTAATAAGCAGTGCAGGAACCAGGTGAGTTAATAGCCTAAAAGCAATTTCGTTCATAGATTAAATGTTGTTTTTAGGCTTATCCTGTCGATATGACTAACCAGCAGAGACACAATAGACGAAATCGTCATAACAATAGCCATAAACTAATTGGATGCAGAGCAGTCATTTTCATCATTTTATTGCATCACAGTTCCCTCCTGCTTCAGGCCAGTGGTTGTTAATCCTGTATCAGCCCGATGGAAATTAAAAAGAAATGAAAGTAAAGAAAGAGTCCTTAAATTACCCCTATGTGTTGTCTAGGGGATAAAAAGAACCTCTGAATCCAATTTCATCACTAAAGCTGAGCTCACACTCAATACTCCAATGTATAAAGCCCTCTTTTAAATACGGACAAAGTCCTTCAATTGGCCATTTATCCCTTCCTCTAAGAATGTGTATCTAACTAATTCTCAGAAGTCCAAAGAGAACACCCTTTCCTCGCTCTTTCCCTCTCTCTCACACACACCCCCTCCCTACACACTCAGGCTCTCTCTCTCACGCACCTAAAATCATCTGCACTTGACACAATCCAATAATTGTCAGTTAGCACAGTGAGAATATCGTCTTCGACACAAACTGTTATTTTAACAAAAAGAACATATGCAGTTAAAGACACCGAAATAGGATGTTTTTAACACACACACAATTCTGTCTTTTCCTATTGGCCCTGCTGGTACAATTAGCCTGAATGGACTGCTAGGTCCTGTCTTCCAATGGGAATGATCTGAGCACCCTCATGACAAGGGAACAAAAGCCAGGCAATTATTATAAGAGCACTATGTGTTCCTGCCGAACACAACATGTCAACGTAGAGAAGAAAAAAAAACAGGGAAAACAAAAGAAATTGCTCAGAATAATGCATGAGACATTTGAGTCCATGCAGGGTTGGATTGGGGGAGTGTGGGTGGAGGGGTATGGTATTGATGAGGGTGGTGGGGGGGTGATATTGTATGTGTGTGTGTGTGTGTGTGTGTGTGTGTGTGTGTGTGCCCATATTACTGCGTTGTGAAGAATGCTTTTGTCATTACAAAGGTTCGCTGGGCTCCTTTGCTTCTTCTTCTTCTTCTACTTCTGTTTTTTTTTTCTAGCTCTATTCTTCCTCACACCTTTGAGCTTTTGTGTGGCATTGTACCATGGAGCTGGCTTGGGTCCCTGCTCCCTAGACCCCGTCTGCCTCTTGGCCAGCTGGCTCACGCCCCCCAGATCGGATGCTGCCAGCCGGGGCATGGCTCAGAGGCAAGGTCTCCAGAAAGCTCTGAAGCCAGGGGAGCTTGTCCCACAAGTATGAGGGAGCCTGAATTGTTGTTTTAGGACAAGGAGGGTTGGGGGGTGAGGTTGGCATATGTTTAGCCAACAGCAACCCAGCAAATTGATGTGGATAGGTGTTTATGTGCTCTGTGCATGTGTGGAGCAGGGATGTCAGCTTGTGTCCCTTGCTTCATTTCAGCACAGGGTTAACTGCAGCTTCTTATCTCTGGTTGCGGTAGTGCAGAGGTAAGAGGTCTGCCAAGTGGCCCCGGGCAGGTGAGAGAGATGATGCCAATCTCCCTTCTCCCTTGACATGCTCCCATGGGTCGTCACTGAGGGATTCGGTGTCCCGTATCCACGGGAGCGGAGCGGGGAACACAGGCAGGGAAGAAGGGAGGGCAAAAGAGAGAGGGGGTGATGGAGAAGTTTAGATCGGTGCTTCTCGATTGCTCGCTATAGCTGTTTGGACCCAGTGAACTTGTGGCAAGTGGTCCAAGACTCGGAATTAAGACTTCATTATGGGAGGTCATTAACTCCGGCCTGGTTCCTCTGAGGATCGGGTTGGCAGGTTTACTCCAGGACACAACTCTTTCATGAAGAGCTGTCAGTCATGGCTATCCTGGACCTACTCCAGACATTTTCCACATTCACTCACAAGGGCGCATTTCAGTCAGTGGACCAGGCTGCTACTGTATAGCTTGTGGTCCTATAAATGATTTATACAATGTTATTAGAAATTCCTCTGTAGTAAAGCTTTAACAGCTCCAAGACCAGTGCTGTTGTGGCTTTGAACCTCTGGCCAAAAGTCCACAGTCTCAACCCTAAACCTCCATCCTCTCCATCCCCCTCCCCACTTCTTCTCACTCTATGAGGAATTCCTGGAGAGCTGGAACTCAGACCTGAGGGATGGCTGCCATATGTGTGCACACTTCTGCTCATGTTAGGGTCACAGACGCGCTGCCGAGTCCTCATCCTTCCATGACGTGTGGTCTTGTCGACAGCGGCTTTGAGTAATGAGTTCTGGAGCTCTCTGCTTGCCTTCTTGCTTCCATGGCCTCTTCTACAACTCAGTGGCACAGGTGGAGACACGCTGAAGCTGCTCTTTATCCACCAGAGCCCACCCAGGTGTCCTGCCTGCTGATAATCACTAGCAACTTTTCCACTGTCGGGTCAGGCGAGGCGTGTCCGGGCCAGCTCCAAATTGTTTGTAACACTGGATAAAGAGAACAATATGCCTTTTAAAAGTCATGTGGCATGTTGGTATATGCTCTCAAATCATAGGGAGCTATATGATCAAAGCTGAATGAAAAAAATATTGTAGAAATGATGTTGAAGCTGACAAAAACGGAGTGATGCTTGGTGCGCAGCTCAGGGAATCATTCATTCATCCCCAAATAGCTGCTGGGTCAAATACTGCATTTTATCATTACATGTTTTTGTCACCTCAAGGTCTGTTTAATAGTGGTTGCAGAGTTGTTGATGGTATGCCACAGTCTTCATCAGCAGATGCAGCATGGCAGCTGTGATGGAATTGCAGATATTCTCGTTTCCGTTTACCTAAGGACTTGAAATTTAAGAAAACATTTGAGAGGTTGTTGAAATGCTAAGAAAATTGGACCTTTACAGCTTCATGGATGACTGGCAAGCTCTGTCCCCTGGGTCATTACTGAGAGCTCTGATGCAGCTACTGAAGTGACTTTCATGTGGTTTGTTAGCTGTAGATTACACAGTTTAAGTTCAGTTTCTGTTTGCATTTCCTACTCTGGCTGTAGTACATTTGTAGTTTTCTGTATTTGTTACTAATCATTATCACATCTTCAGTCATTGTTCCTGATGTTTTCTAAAAGCTGCCAAGTAGAGCTCCGAATTAGAGCTAAAGTCAACTAATCAAACTGCTAATTGACAGAAACAAATGGGTCATTTTTAACAGTTTATTTAAAGGAAAATCTTTGGACTTTATTGTTTGACAAAACAAGCAATTTGTTGCCATCCTGGGAGATGTAATAGACAATTAAAAGCAGATTTATCAGTATCAAAATTAAAAGTTACTTAAAGCCCAGTTACAAATAGTAACTAGCGACTGTGTAATAGTATCATTTGTTGTCATATTTACAGATATTTGTGAAAATGCTAAAACTGTCAATGCTGCATCCTCCAGCTCTTTGTGGGAAAGGCTTTAACAGCATATGGTGTGGGTATTCTGGGCTAATACAAATACTGGAACCAAACTGCATAACCAGGACTGATAAAAAAAAAACACCTTCACAGAGTCCAGATCAATTTTATTTCCCACCTTTGCTTGCTGCCTGTTTATCACTCTGTCACCGAGTGCTCATTGCTGTGTGATGCCCCCTTTTTTAAACTCAGAGCTGTTGAGACACGTAAGATTGCACTGAATGCGTTGAATGAGGTGAGGTTAGTTACTTGTAGCCCTAGGGGGCCTTTATAGAAGTCACAGGCAAAACTGCTGTTTTGCTGATTCTTTTATGCTGCTTGCTTCAGATAGATTTCAGCATATACTCAATTGCACTGTGATACTTCACCCACGGGCTTTGGTACAAGAAGGCTGATATCTGCTGTATTGCTTGCTGCAGAGATGGATGTGTGTCTGTGCATGGGTGGATGCAAATGTGTGTGTGCACAGTGCTTGAGCTGCCAGCTGACATGCTACAGAGTGGAGTGCTGGTCTGAACAGGTCCCTGCGTAAATGTAAAGCTGCAGTTTACAGGAGGAAGAGGCATGAGGCGCCTTAAAGAGGGGGCCCGTCTTTGGTGGCCACCTGTTGACAGTGACACACACTAATCAGTCGGCAAACAAAGTAATTTAGCCGCTTTCAAAGGCACTGCTCTGCCTGAGCACATTGTACCAAATCTCCTGAAATAGAAACCTTTCAGGTTACCTCGGGGTAATTTGGAAGACATCATTAGGCTTTAAATAAAAAAGAAAAAAAAATCCTCCTAGGGAGAACCCAGCGCCACCTTCAGACACCCGCAATCTCTTCATTGTGCTGCTTTAGAAAGCGGCCAGTGTCATGTAAATGGCTTTTATTTTTGCCTCATCATGCTTTTTGCAGGAAAGCCACGCGTTTCAATGCTGGGCTGCAGTGCGACTGTCTCCCAGTGCCTCACAGGGGGCTTTGTGCTGTCACTCAGGGTGCTCCCACTGGAAGAAGGAGGAAAGGGGTGGGGTCCGGGTTGGGCACTAACAGTGAACTCGGTGAACCTCCTGGAGAGCTTGGCTGTGTCCACCACTCTCCCAACTTTTCCACTTGCATCCTTCCTCCTTTCCTCAATCATCCTCCTCTCTGTTCTCCTCCCTCTCTTTCTCTCTCTCTTTGGCCCTGTCACTTACAAAGCTGGACCTGAAGCCAACTGGGCCCGATCCCAGAGCTGGCCTGTCACAGCTGTCCTATCAGAAGCTGCCACAGAGGTCACCTGACTCAGTGATTGTGGGTGAATAATGAAAACAAGGGGAAAACAGATCTTTAAAGACAAAGCCGTGCCCTTCTTTGGGTGATTTTTGCTTTCAATGTAAGCAACTGTGTTTGCATGTTTGTATGTGTGTTTGTATTTGTGAAGAAGGCCGCCTACAGCCCTTTCTCTTGAAAGTACAGAAATATGCTTAATGTTTGCACAAAGTCCACTTACTGGAAATTTTAACAACCTCTTAGCCACATGCCATGGCTGACAAAAGCCAATACTGTTTGCTCATTTCAGTGAGATGGTCACATAACCTGTGATAACTGGGTGTCTTGTTAAGTTGGCTGCCCCATCTCTCTTGGATCAGATGTGATTCACAGTAATGTAATTTCATACTTGGGGCATGTGATACTGATACCACTGAACTCTATCTGCTGATGAAAACTATATTATGCATCAGAGAGGTCCAGAAAATCCCCAGCAGTACATCTTATGTGAAGAGTCAAACTGTCATTTTTAAGGTCAATTATGAGTCTTCCAACTCAGCATAAGCATGCACTATCTACATGATTTTAATCCAAACCTTGAAATATGTCATGTATTTTTACTTGGATAAATAAAGTGCTTGAATTGATAATGAGCCTGTGGTCTGTCTTTGCTGTCTCCAACAGATGAGAACACGTCCTCCAAATCCGGTCTTTATTTCCTCATCTCTAATGAGGGCAACCAGAACCTGTATGTGTCCCAGGCGAACTTGTGGCTGTATTTCCGTGTGCTGCCAGCTGGTCCAGAGAAGGGCCTCCGGAGGAAGGTGACAGTGAAGATCCACTACCAGGAGGCTGGGGCTTTGAGTAGTGCAGAGGGAGGTCGAGGAGGTGGTGGTGGAGGGGGAACCGGCCGCTGGGCCCTGGTGGAGAAGCGGGTGGATCTAAAACGCAGTGGCTGGCATACATTCCCCCTTTCTGAGGCGGTACGGGCTGTGTTTGGGAAAGGCAGCCGGAGACAGGACCTGGAGGTCCACTGTGAGGGCTGTGAGACAGCTGGTGTAGCTCCAGTGCTGGTGGATCCAGGTGACCCATCCCACCGACCCTTTCTGGTGGTGCGCGCACGGCAGGTGGATGGAAAGCATCGAATTCGTAAGCGAGGGCTGGAGTGTGACGGCACTAGCGGGGGCCTATGCTGTCGGCAGCAGTTTTACATAGACTTCCGTCTCATTGGCTGGAACGACTGGATCATTGCACCAGCTGGTTATTATGGCAACTACTGTGAGGGCAGCTGCCCGGCCTACATGGCGGGTGTACCGGGATCAGCGTCATCCTTCCACACTGCGGTAGTTAACCAGTACCGCATGAGAGGGATGAGCCCAGGCTCTGTCAACTCCTGCTGCATCCCAACCAAGCTCAGTACTATGTCCATGCTCTACTTTGACGATGAATACAACATCGTCAAGAGGGATGTGCCCAACATGATTGTGGAGGAGTGTGGCTGTGCTTGAGTCCCCATTGAGCCTTCATTACCTGAACTTGGAACAGTCAGAGGGGCCTTTTGTACAAACAGGACGTTACTGTATGGTACACATATATAATATACTATCTATACCTACTGTATGTGTAAGCAACACACACTGGTACAATCTGGCCACCGCAAGTATCAATGTTGTGTCCATGTGCGTATGCGTGTGTTTGCACGTTTTGCCGCGAGTGTGTGTATTTATGAAACTGAGTGACATGCTTGTTGTCCTGTTTGTTGGTTTGGCAACAACTGGTCAGCAATGGGATGAGAAGGGAATGATAATCACCAAATGATATTTTTCTCTAGTTTGCCATTTCTAGTCAAAAAATAATGGCCCGTCATCTCCTCTTGAATGAAGACAAAAAGCGCTTAAGGACAGTGACAAGATCAGCCAATGACAAGATTGGCTTCACCGCCCACACTCCCAACCCTGCTCCCACAACCCTCTTAAGTACTTTAAGCACATGACAGACTTTTGTTTTTATAAAGCACTGACAATTCATCAGCTTATACAATTCAGAACACCAGCACTTCCCTACTATGCAGACAGACACAGTCTGACTGTCCTCTCTGGTGGAATTAGACTGGCAGCGCTTAATTCCTTGCAGGATTATCGCCTCCACAGCAGCACAGTGGCAAAAGAAAGTCCCCCACAGAGCTGCCACTGCTGCTGTTGTTGTTGTCACTCTTGCTGTTGACTCTGGGCCTCAAACTCAGCTTCCTGCCTGTCAAGAGTTCTGCAGGCCCTGCTACCATGACAACCAGGTGAAGATAGATCTCATAAGTGCACTTCACTTGTGCACTGGGAGTGACAGAGAAAGAACTGCTGTCTCCTTCCCTTAAGGCTCAGTAGAAGTGGGTCTGTGGACACGGAGACTCTAGTTTCGGCCCAGTGGGTCGCCACAGTGCAGTGCAGCACTTGCAGAAACTGAAATGCACACCCTGAATAGCACTTGTATAAAGAAATGCCTTCCAAGGGGTACTGAGTGTCCTGTCCTATTGCTAAATAAGTGCCACATGAGCTATGCAATGTATAGTAACCTATACCCTTACTCAACATGCTCTATTAGACTGAATTCTCTTTCCACCTTTCTCTTTCTCTGTCTCTCTCCTTCTTTCTCTCTGCAGTCCTCAACTCTTTATCAATACTTGAAATGTAATCTTTCGCTTCCCTTCCAAAGCGAATGATTGTCGTGATGTTTGCACTGAAAAGTTGCGGGATTAGTGAATCAAAAACTGCCATTGAAAAGTTATTTTTATAGAAGTAAATTGAATTTTGTTTCAGATGTATTTTACCTAATTAATGGAACCAAAGAGGCCAAGATTTTAGTTATTGTACTGAGATGGCAAGGCCATCAAGTTACTGTGTACAATACTGTTTTTGATCATCTGCAAAAGGCCTACCACTGTATCAGGGTACAATATATGATTTTCATTTCTTAGCTCTATTTTCATTCTCTGTTTTGTACAGTAAGCAACACTTCATTTTTCATCTTTAATTCTATTTTTTGTTCAGTTTTCTATTTAATAAGAAAGTTATTTTTAGTTCATGTCTAAGAATCATTTAGTCAAATAAATCTGTACAGTTTATGTGAAATAAAATGTTTTCTTAAATATTTTGTAACTTTAAATTCTTTTCTGCGTGATGTTGTTAAGACTGTGTGTTTTTCTCTTGGTTGAAAATGGGTTTGACGTATGTCTGAATCTGTTGTTTCTTTCTGCTTGGAGCTTCTTTGGGCCGACACCCACCCAAAACAAAAGGGTGGGGCAGAAGTGGCTCGGTACTGCCAGAAAAACACACGCATACTTCAGTCTTCGTCTATACTGGTCGAAGCATAAAACATCTCTATCTTCTCTTGCCTGTCAGGAGTGAGTACCTCTAATAAGCTATAGCTGTAGATCAGTAATTACAACTTTGATTAACAGCTTCGGTGGCAGCCATAGTGGGTGCCAGCGTACAGACCTTCACATACCTGCTTGATTCCTTCTTGGCTGCAGTGTCTGTTTATGTATGTTTGCATGTGTATGCATATAATGGCATTTTAGCTTGCATATTTGTGCACGTGTGCATTCAAGTGTGTTAAGACAGTGCAAACATTCCTGTGGTGCATGAGTGCAGCCAGGCGGTCTGTTACATCAGAGCTGTTTTTCCCTGCAATGTTTCTGTTTCTCAAGGTAGGTATACAATTGCAATAATGTCAGGAGCAGTTTGTCAACACTTTATGCAACAGCACAAGGCTTGCCTGACTGAATGTCTGAGCCAACACCTACCAACGGCTAGATTTCAAATAATGTTTCTGCAAGGCTCCATCAAAACACATCACATGTCCCCGTAAAATATCAGCCAGATAATTGCTTTAAATGTGTCTATAAAGATCTGCCAAGGAGCGCAATGAGATTTGTTTGTCTGCAGGGCAAATAGCATGTTAGGGAGGGATCAGTGTAAATAACTTGTTACCTGTAGGAGGATGGATGAGTCAGCAGGAGCAGCAGCAGAACATCACTCTATGAAGAAAAAGGGATAAAACAAATCAATATTATGGTGTGTGTGACTGACAAGCAGGCGGACAACAAGAGGAATGATCTGTTACGTATGATCTGAAGCCACTGAGGTTTATTTTAAGTCCTCTTGGTGGAGCCTGTACCTCTCTAGACAAATGACAGTCCATGCTGGGAGCAGGGAGAAAGATGTGTAGCTGTCTTGTCATGCTTCCAAATGCATGCCAAAATCTCCACATTTGGAATGTTAATGATGCTGAGCCAGGGCTGCAGGCCATTAGGCATGCTGTTCGTGGCTGTATTCTGGGCCACACACTCACTCCTACAAAATCACATTATTGATGTGTGTGTTTGCACGTGCATTTGCACTTTTTGCATCAATAGTCACTTAAGCATAGGTACAAATCCACTGCTGAGTATGCTCTCATACAGGTTTGTATATATAACCACGCTCTCTTCCATGTGTTCTTTCCCAAAGTCACACATGCACAATAAACAAACACAAATATATATGCACACACACATACAAAGAGGCAACCTCTGCAACCCCTAGTTATCAGCTTGAACAAATATTGTCCCTCTGCCCTCCCACATCTAATACCACCACAGGTTGAGGTCATGACAGCTGTCAAGTTGACAGGGTCAACTGGTTTATCACCGCAATAGCGTTCGTTCTTCTAAATCAGCCTGGTCTGCATTCACTAATGAATTTATGACTATTCATAGCCTGGAGCCAAATATTTCTTTGCTTGGGATCGCGTGTATCTGGCTTTGTGGCTGGGAGGAAGGCAGTACATGCGTTGATGATAGATTTACTGATCACTCACATATCCTGCATCAATGGAATTCTTTGAGAATTACATATGAAAAGTATCTGAGCCTATCAAAGATTTTTGCTTCTGAAAAAAAGCTTACAACTGTCCACTGAGGTAACAAAGTAAGATTTTTGTTACTGCCGATTAAAGCCTGGCCCTTTGTTTCAGCTTCAAGAGATCATGTAGAGGCACTCTTATTCTAAGGATTTATGCTGTGGGCCCCCTAAGACAGGAGGCTTTTCTCCACCCCTGTTTACTTCTCCCTACAACCCAAAGTGACATTTTGACCTTTGGAGTAACATGGACTGTGTTCACTGCAAGCTCTTTCTCACAGGCGGATTACTGGAGGAGTAAAGGGGCTTTGCAACTTGAAAGCATATTTGTGAGGACTAATGAGCAAAAAACTTCATTAATCCAGATATTCTTAATGGATCGCTGCTTTAATTTTTGCTCTTTTTCTACTTTTTGTCGCTCTGTTGGGTTAATAATGACAATCTAAGCAGTTTGCTGAGACAAAGGTGAAATATGGAGTAACCAAGAAGGGAATGATTCAAGTTGATTGACAACAGCAGCACCACTGACATGTAGTTTTACAAATGGGCAACTCTGACAAAATAGCATCAGTTTTGCTTGTAAATGCTGTTACCAAATTACTAGTTGTATTTTCTCTTAGGCTTTCTCTCGCCTGAATGCTGCAGCAGAGGTGAACAGGTCAACATGGCACGCTGCATGTATTTGCACAATATCATAATGTCAGGGTTGTTTCTCCCCAGTTTTGTGAAACAACTGAAGCCTTGTCACCAAATTCAACGTCCCCCACAAATATGTCTCCCTGTCAGCCCCTAAACCTTCTCACCTTCTCACCCCACCTTCCACCATCCTGACCTCCTGACTCCCAGAGTACTGAAGGCACACTCAGGGCCACAAAGCCTGCATTTGTGTTGTCTACGTTGTCCACCTTTAGTACAGACATAGAGCAATGGGTAGGCTGTGAGAGCCTGCCACTGAGAAGGATGGATGGAGACAGTGAAAGTACTTTGGTGTTTTGAGAGTAATGGTGCAATTTAGCCTACATGTTGTTTTCTTTGCAGAACACTACTGTGTCAAAGTTTCTTTTTAGCATTGCTGCATTTGTAAGTAAAAAATTGTACCCATACAGGCCTGTAATAAAAAAAAAAAAAAAACTAAACAAATAAGCCCAGAAATCATTCATGGCAGCAAATTGTTATGCTCCTTAGTTACTTTTTACTGTTTAACAACCTCAGTTGTTGCATCATTTATTTCAACACCTCAAAATGGCATTTGGTTTTTGAGGTGGGCCTTAGGGACCAAAGTAATACTGATGGGAATAAATGGAGTCAGGGCATCACAAGGCCCTTTTCTGTCCAGTCATTTTCTACTTAAATCCAGCCCACCCACTTAGTGTGCTTTATAACAGACGCAGCGTTCATTCATTCTGTCCACTCCATGTTCACCATAACGCTGCTGCACCAGCCTCTAAAGAGCCGCAAATCTCTCCAACCTCGTCCTTTTTAAAGGTTCCATATCAGAATTCATAATTTTACAAAGAGGGCTGCAGCACACCTCTGCATCTACTCTGTTCAGTGGAGGAGGACGAGGAGCCAGCTGGAAGCGGTGCACATCTTGTCATGACATCTCAAGAAACCACAAACTTGAACTCTTCATTCAGAGACATACTTTCTAATCCGTAGAGAAAGAAAGAATTAAGGGAATGGATATTTCTCATATCATCTCGAACTGTAGAACACAGATTGTTCATAATTGTACGTTAAAATTATGTAAACTGGATTTTGTATAATGTGGCCCTTTTAACTGGTCTCCTTGTGTCTGTGTTCACACTGTGTTTGTTTAAATATTGCGAATCTTAAGCTATGCTAGAGGGTTTGTGATCTCAGGGACTTTCTGTGTCATTCTTGCTCACACTGTTCCAGAGCATCACTTGACCAGAATCACTGCCAAACACAAATGCATATCATTCTGAAAAAGATGGTTGAATCTGACAAAGTGTCCTGTCTGAAAGGAGGAAGCAAGGTGACTTTATTATGGAGCTCTGAATCTGCCGTGGAGGCAGCTGGGAAAGGATTGGTTAACAAAACATTGCACTTCAACATGGGAAATGGTGAAACTAAGATGATAGAGGCCTTCTAATCTTGACAAAATAGTTAATTAAATCCAAATGAGGACTTCTCTGTATGCCCCTATGGATTGTATCAGAGGGTCGGAACAAACAATCTGTTAGTGTACATTTTAGAACATGAGCAGACAACCTGCTCTACAACCCACTCACCACCTGAGACACAGTAGCCCATGAATTAATCTGCAAAGAAAACAGATCAAAGAGAGATCCATGAACAGGTATAGCTTGTCTACATAAGCCTAAGAATTGGGTGAAAAAAAAAAAAGGTCGCCCTGTGCAGATCTACTTATAGTAAGAACAGACACACATTTTTTGTCCTGTGATGATCTACGCATACCCTCATGCACCCTCGTGTATTTAGAAAATATTCAGCCGAAATCGTGGTTTTCTGTATGTGTTCTTGGAAAACAAATGATCAATGATCAAGACAAATTGTTGATAGTGGGAAGTTTAAATGAAGTAGTAAGACTTTTAGAAAGAGCTGCTTTTAATTTATAAATACTTTTCATCAACAGTGCCCAACTACAGTGGGAAGTTCTCAGTTCTCTAGGAATTTGCAGCCACATCTGCACACGGTGTTTGGCCCACCTTAGGAATATTTATGGACACAGTGCTACAACCTAAACTGTAACGATAGGCTTTTTTATGTAAAAACTTCAAACCCACACCAAACTTTTCAGCGACATCCAGTTCAACAATCTGCTTATCATACCAATTCATACCTAATGCAGTACAAATAGAACCGTGTGCTGTCCTCACTGGTCAGCGCCCAGGGTTGTGGAACCCATGAACGAGTCTTAAAGGACCTTTCAGATACAGTTTGCTCTGTGCTCACTGTCAAGGCCAATGCACTGCTCAAGGACAGTTATGGACAATAGAGCTTTGAGCTATGTGGGCAAGTGCATATGCTTTGTCTGGTGCAGCAGTAAACCACGGTGTGTGACACGAGCCATAGGAATGAATGGGTTTCAGAGCACTGCAGTGCTGTTGTCACATTCACAAGGACCATAACACTGGTCTTATTTATAAGACATGTTCACATTGCAACACAAGATCATGACACTGGACCCTATCCAGTAGTAGCTTGAATATAATTTAGACCTGCACTTGAATCAGAGTCCAGCCATGAAGAATGTTAATTCACTTAAAACAAGTGGTGGGACATGATTGGAAATATATCTAATTAATTAGAGGATTTGTAATTAATTAATCCTGATTAATATTTTCATCAAATAGCAATATTTGACACAATAAGTAAAGTTTTTCAATTCAACTAAATTTTGGTTGACAACTGAATCGATGAATAGACATATGCGTGAACCTAAACAACAAAAATGTTAGTTTCATTTATATTTATCTGCATTTTTATCTGTCTACTACATTGTCAGATTACTGAAAACTCAAAGTGCAATTATCGCGACTATATTCAACATTTTAAGACTTTTTGTCACCTCAAGCACTTTCAATGTCTTGAAAAGTGGTCTATCATGGGCTGGCTACACCGTTTGCCAGTACCAGGACTGTCGTAGCTTACATTAGCTCTGGTGCTAACAGTAACATGTTTTGCATTGAGGTGATACCGTCGGCTTGAAGTGCTGCAGTGATAAGAGAACTCTTTGTTGTACAGTTTGCACACAACTACGCTTTTATCCAAGCAGCCATCGGGAAGATTTTTAAAAACACACTTTGCACCCAACAAGCCAAGCAATGCGGTCTCATCTTCCTTCACTGTTCACCAAACTGTGTTGTGCGCTGACATCACTCTGTGCATCCTGTGTATCCTCTTCGCTGCTGGCAAACAGACTTTAGGTTCATTACCGCCACCCACCAGGCTGGAGTGTTCATCAGTGTTACCAGTGGGACAGAAATTAGGGAACTGAAAAAGGTGCGATTAAATGTGTTATTTTTTTGCCGTGTTATTTTTTCTGTAATTAATTAACTAAAATTAATGCATTAAAGTCCCAGCCCTACTTGAAACATTTGAAGAAATCACTGCATTAGTAAATAAACTGGACCGTTGCTTCTTTTTGGACTTTATATTGCAGTGCTTAACTGTATTATTCCAGCAACAGACATCTCATTTATACCCAGACCTCATTGTTCAGCAACATTATGTTCCAAATTTGATTAATATTAAAGTCTCTCTCAACATAAATTAGGCTCCAATTGAAAAATATTAAACTTTGGATGAGAAGTCTATAAAAAGTTTAGTTTTTTTTTTTTTATCCAACTTTCTCTCTAATGATTAAGATCATGTGCTATGGTCAAAACAGCTACTAACAATCATGTGCTCCTCATCACTTCTTAATTACAATAAAAAACAG
Source organism: Amphiprion ocellaris (assembly GCF_022539595.1). Classification (NCBI taxonomy): domain Eukaryota; kingdom Metazoa; phylum Chordata; class Actinopteri; family Pomacentridae; genus Amphiprion; species Amphiprion ocellaris. The sequence goes on along the minus strand of NC_072776.1, from coordinate 26,358,240 downwards.
TGCATGGAAATACTGAATTTTCCTTTGCTTGCATTATCCAACCAAAAGGACAATACACATATCTACAGTTGAAAAGGATAGCAACAGAGGAAAGGAACAAGTCCACTTAATTAGCTGTTGGGTTCTGTTCAACCTCTCCAAATCAATAACTGGACAAATGTTATGCAAATCTAATTGTTAATTGCTATAATAAACAACGCACTGTTTGCAGTTTGCATCTTCTCTACAGTTTACAGCAATCAGATAAACAGAATTATTTCCCTCTATCCAAGTCAACTTATACTTAAGAAACTGCTCCAAACGTGTTTAATATGAACACATATGTAGCTTTATGCTCAGCACCCTCAGTCTCTGTCCCTCCTTGTCCTCCTTCCCTTCCCCACATTATTTATGCCTTTGGACATCTTGCTGTTGTTTGCCCCTCTGGACTCGTTGACCAGCTAAATTTAGCTCTCTGAAAGAATTTTAGACTAATGAAGGATTTTTTTTTAACACCTTTAAAAGGGAAAGGAATCCTAGTGACTAATGCCTCATGCGCTCTTCGAAGTTAAAAGTAGAATCAGTGTGTAAACAGTCTGGCTTTTGTTTCCGAGGAGCGCATTCGAGTGACGTAGCGTATGTGATAGCTGACCAGCTGATAGGCCGGCACTGATGGCGAACCTACTCACACACTCAGGAAGAAACACTGATACTCCTTTGTAACAGACATGACACAAGGAAAACATACAAGCTCTGATAATTGTCTCCAACATTGTTTCCTTATGCAGGAGGAGTGTGTGCACCTTGTGCATATGTGAGTGTGCTGTATGTTTGAACATGACTGCTTGTGCATGTGTGTGTCAGGGGGGAAATTCCAGCAAGGGGGATATAAGGTGTGGCTACGGATCATCTCTGACCACTTTAAAGCGGGGCCATCATCAGCGTTCCTGTATGTCTCTCGGCCCCAGCTGCATTTCTCTCTGAGGGCTCATTATTCTGGCAGGTGCCCTATTGTTCCGTCTTTGTGGGCCTTTTCATGAGCATACCAAAAACACAACACCAAAATATGCAGAGAGGAGGAGGAAGAGCAGGGAGGACGAGGAGGGAGGAGGAGGTGGAGGCAGGAGTGGTGGTGGCCTGAGTCAATGCAAAGAAAACTCAGAAAAATTATGCGTATAAAAGAAAAGAGGAAACTTTGTTGAAAGAGAAGGCATATCTGAAGAAGACTAACCACTAGATGTTTGTTGGTCATGGCGGCGGGATGTGGTGATAGTGGCCACGGGGAGGAAAAATCAGAGGCACCCTGATGTGAGAAAGACTGTATGTGTGAATAAAAACATGATGGGACAAACTGCAGTAGTTCATGCAGCAGGGCCATCCTCCAGTTGGCCTCAACTTGACTGTTTTTTGTTCCCTTTCTAGGTCATATCTGATGAATTTCACCTTGTATTGTTAGTGGGCTGTGGTTGAATAAATGACTATGTTGTCAGGCCACTAACATCCCCTTGCTGTGTGTGAGAGAATGTGTGAGTGTCTTTGTATGACCTCATGGGAAAGTCCTTTTGGTCTGGAATAAATACAACAAAGGAGCTGTTGACAGATGTTTCAATAATGGAAAAACAACTGATGCATGTGTTTTAATCTGGCAGTGCACGAGTGTTTGTGAGTCTTGTTTTGTGTCGAGCATTATCTTAGAGACGTGAACCCTTTGTTTGTGACATACAGTTTGGAGAATGTATTAGTGGATTATGGATATCATATCTAATTTTGGGCTAAATAGGTGTCCTTGCTTTGTTTTTTTTGAAACAGTGTTAAGGCCACAAAAAATCTGAGAGATCAAGAATTGCAATGTCTACAGCAAGAAAATGAAAGAGTATGAAAAAAGACAGAGTCATCAAGGAACAAAGTCAATTCTTTATATTTTGGAGAAAATTATATTTTATGACATGTCTTATTTTTAAAACAAAAAGACACCACGTTAAAGACATAATTGTAAAGTCATAATTTAGAAAAAAGCTTTTTAAAAATTATGAGAATTAAGTTGTAATTGAGAAAATGGAAATATTTTGGTTAAAACTTAATGCTATGAATAGAAAGTTGTCACCTAAAAAAATAAATAGAATGAAGCTGAAAGCCGAAGACAAAAGTCAAAACTTTAAATAAAAAAAATAACTCAGTCAGCCATAACACTATGAGAAAAAAGTACGGTATTAAAAGACACTTTTCTTGAAATAATGCAGCTTTTCTTTTTTTTTCAAACTATTGTGTCTTGAATCACAAAAATGACACTTTTATTCACTAAACTTACGATTATACATTACATTTTCACACAAAAAAAATTCTTTACATATTTTTCAAATTCTACATTAAAATCTACATTGTACTAATGTTGTGAATTCAGCACGAAGAAATTTTTTATACTTTTACTGTTTAGTAAAATGGTACAGATTGGGTATGGAATGAGTAATAAAAGTTCCTAAAAGTAAGCAAGGCAAATATATCTGCGTGTGTGTGTGTGTGTGTGTGCGTGCGTGCGTGCGTGCGTGCGTGCGTGCGGGTGTGTGTGTGCGTGCGTGCGTGTGTGTGTGCCACATAACGCTGAAAGACTTTTCAGGCTTAAATGACCTCCCTGACAGTGCAGCGGAAAACAATGCACCACTCTTCCAAACACATTCCTGGCGCCAGCTACCAAGACAGATAAAAATGAGAGGTGAAGAAGAAATACATGCGAAAACAACAAATCCCTCATATCTCTGTGTGATGAACACTGACAGAGAAACGTTTACTTTTGCTCACTATCAGATAGAACAAGTTCACATCGTTTCCAGGCATAGCCCATTAGCAAGTGAGGTTGATATATTGACATTTCTGTTTGCTTTAGCTGTCTTGTGAGTGAGTCATTGCAGAGGGCACAAAGTCAAAGTAAGAGTGGCAAAGGGACATGGATGACCTAGGACGTGGAGGCTTCTCCGGGCATGGATGTATGACTTAGGGTTGTGGATATCGCTAACATCAAAATTAATTTTGCGGCGCCTTGGCACAGGATCAGGGTGAGTGAGCATGCCACACAGAGTCTTTGATTGTCTCCGATGACTCAGATGATGCAGAAGAGATACCATCTGAAGTTACCCACCCTCTAAAGTCTTTCTTCCTCTACACTTCTTTTTTTTTTCATCTCAGATTACAGTGTTGGAATAGGATCCCTGCCTGTGCTGTACCTCTGTGGTGTGCTGAGAGTACACACAACAAAGGCATCTGTTGTATTTCCCTGTAATCGTATGCAATTTAATGTCTTCTAAATACTTTTATTGTTGACTTTTTTTCAGGTGCATTCTGAACATTCCTTGTGGTTATGCCAAGAAGCCACGCAGGTCACTCTTAAAATACTAAAAGATTATTACTTCTGAAGATATAAGAATACACAGCTAAGGCAAGAACTCAAAAAGAAACTAAGTCAACACACTTTATATTTACAACACAATTTCCCAACCAAATCTGAAACTAATTCAGCTTCTGTGAACTATGTGTGTAATAACATAACAAATTGACACATTGTGTGCTTAAACAAGAGCAGGCATGGGCCTTAATTACGTGCAAACCTAGCCAACCCCATAATGTGGAATTATTAGTCACCCTGTTTTCACCTACCACAGCAGACAATTAGTATGACAATGAACTAGGGCCTGTTGCTTAAAATAGGTACCACCTCCAGGGTGTGTTTTTTCTACACAGCCACCACAACAGCCGTTTGTAAGGCCTGCAGACTGAGGTAATGCCCTATGAGAGATTCCTGATGCCTTACCTCATGCCTGTCTGACTGAGAAACGCCTCAGTTATCTCAGCCACTTCCTTCTTTTGACCACATGCATATCAGCTGAGGTAAGGATGGAGTGGCCTGGTCCTGGAGCAGCAAGCTGGCTGTAACCACCTGATTAGATTGGGCTAGAGTCAGGTGGCACCGAGGGTAAAGTGGCTCACATGGCAGAGTCAACATTCTATTTTAATATTAATATCCTCATTTGGTCCTTATCTCTAAGACCTCCCAGCAATGGATTTGTGGGTTAAAACAGGACCAGAACCTGTAATTGTCTCTAGTTTAAGCATGTGCATCGCCACCTCTTTGTTCGTCGCCGTTATAATATTTCTCTTGACTGTTGAATCGGAAATTACAGAACCAACCTGCACAGAAGGTCAAACACTTCATTGCATCACAGTTCACATTCTTTTATTTTTACTTTCTTGTTACTCTTTCTGTCTTTTGTTTCCTTTATTTTATTTGTTTTTTGTCCTTTCTGGCTTTCTTTCCTCATGTCCTCCTATGTCCCTTCCTCTCCCATCCCTCCATTCATTTCCTCTCTTCTGTTTTCTGGGTGTGTTTCATCCGAATGTTCCGCATAGGACCAGCAAGATTATTGACCATGAGTAATAGGGCTCTCGCTGGGACAGACCCAGATGCTTTGCATGCTTTCCCAACACCAGCGGGATCAGTGGTAACTGTACCTCTATCTGGGTTGGCTTCATTGAGAATCCCTTGCAATAACAGGGAAGGGTTGTGTTTAAGTCTAACCAAGCAGTAGTAAAGCCATGGGGATTTAACAGAAAATCCACACAAGGGGTATCATCAACATATTAAGCAGCAGCAGTAAGCTAACACCCTCTCCTTTGCAGATCACTTAGTGGGCCTGTTTGGAATGTGCTATCTTGTTACTAAAGGTTTCCTTTTATTATTCTACCTCTCTCAGGCAAAATGTGTCCTGCTAAGAACAAACACAACAGACTGGCACCATTTTCATTCATAAACTTGCATTTTAATAAGAAGTTGTTTTAAAATCTTTGAAGGCAATCTGATTTCTTTGAAGGCAAGTCAAGCCTCAAGTCATTCAAGGTATGTCCAAGTCGAATCAAGTCCTAAATCTTTAGAGCATTAACTTGTCAAGTTAATGAAGGCATATTAAAGTTCAGTTCATTTGAGTTACAAATCAACTAATGTGAGTTAATATGAGATCAATTCAAGTCAAGTTCTAAGTCTGTCTGGTAAGATCTCAACCCAAATCTGAAATCAGCAATGGTACTTCCAAGCCAAATCCCAAACAGATCATCCAAACCAGTCACTTGAGTTGTAAATCATCTGCATCAGGTCAAGTCTTAAAGCATGTGAGTCACTTAAGTCGTCCAAGTCAAATCTCACATCATTTAACACAAGTCCATGTCTCAAGATTGCTAGTCTAAAGCTAGCAGTCAAACCTTGGGAATGGTCAAGATGGTAAAATGACGTTTGAACATTTTTCAGAAAAAGATTATATATATATATATATATATATATATATATATATATATATATATATATATATATATATATATATATATATATATAAATATAAAATATGACTGATAGGAAAGCCCTGGAGAAAGTAAATGAATATAATTATATATTTATATATATATATATATATATATATATATATATATATATATATATATATATATATATATATATATATATATATATATATATATATATATATATATATATATTACCAGCGTGAGTTAACAAGTTATGTAGTGGTCCATAAAGCAAGTACTTGACTACCAACAAAGAAATTTGTTCCTGAGACCATCTGCAAATAAATGAAACAATGATTTCAGTATTTTTAATGAATGTTTCAAACCCATGGTGTGACTGATTTGGAAGAGCCAGCCAGTTGTAATCCCAAGGCCAGACAATCTAAATTTGAGTAGATATGTGTAAGTCCTTGTGTGTGTGAATAACTGAGTCAGTCTACAGGTGCTCCACCTCATCTTTGGAGCAGCTGGCTTAGGAAAGACCTCAGACATTTGTCTGGCTACACAGACACACACCCACACACACAGAACAGAAGAGGTTTAAATGTGGAAACTGCTTACTTACTCAAGCAAAAAGGAACCACGGGGGAAAAGGAGGGGTTTGAAACAATTAAACCCAAGCTGACAACTCAGTCATTTCATAACTCATACACGCAGGAGGTTGACTGGATCTTGTGTCTCATAATAGCTTGAAGGAAAGCAATCCTTATAAGGTTATAGTATGAAACACACACAGGCCTGACACACGCCTGACAAAAGGCACAGGTGTGCCTTATTTGGCATTGGCCGGATGTTCTCAACCCTGTGGCTCAGCTGTGGCTTCATCACACCTGTACTATATAGTAGTAAAAGATTCATCAATGAATTTCCACTGTAGTCACTCGATATGAGTTAATTTTACTCACTATAATCACCCACTGATGTAATTTTCCATGAGTGGTGATGACTTAAATTGGAACAGAATGGGCACATCTCTTGCTCCTGTGTAGATATCATACTTTATTTCCTATGGAATCCTAGAACTGTCCTTACCTTACAATTAAATGATTGTAAGGTAAGGATTGTAATGATTGTAAATTAGCAAGAAATGATCCTTCCTGAAGGCTAAAGAACTTTAACCATTTTGCTTTTATCAAAATCTTGCAGGTAAAGAAGTTTTTCTAACCGATACAGTCAATTTGTGGTTTCACGGTCAATCTGAAACCTGTGAAACACCTCTTTTCTTGCCAGACATGACAGTCAATTGTTTACATACAAATGTGCTCAGTAAGTAAATGCATAAAGAATATGTTAAAAATCAATTGTGAGAGAATAATATATACATGTATGACAGATGTCTGCAGTAACCTAGCTAACCAGTTGCAAGTCAAATATTCACTTTACATTTAGCTCTGTTATGATCTCTACAAACTCCTGCTTTGTATATCTACTGTTTGGTGCTGTTTTTTTTTTTTTTTACCACATTGTCTGGTGGGTATTGACATGAAAGTGTAGAATTTTCAGACGGGAATCCAGGATATGATTATTAGAACCTGTTCTGATTTAGATGTCCAGACATCATACAGCAGTTGAGCCACCACACCTCCTCTAAATTTGAAATAGTTTAAAATGTCAACACTGACTTTCAATTCAAAACGACCTGTTACTAAACACTAAATGATGAAAAAAGCTGTCCTTCTACATTCAACTTCTGTCACTTATCACACATGGCTTTCAATGTTACAGCATAAAAACTATTCAAGAGCGACATTCCATCTGAAAGCAATAATTACATCAGCATTTCTTGACATGGCCACTCTAAACTGAGGCTGGATCCAAAATAAAGGGAAGGGTTAACTGGGAAAAGCTTTAGTTCTGTGTTTATATGCAACTGGAATTCACAAAAGCAGCAAGGCTTGTTTGTGACTTTGCAGCGGGGTGCATTAAAAAGCTTGCAAGTTTAAAAGGGTAGCATTATGTTTCCTCGGGAGCTGTGTTTTTCTAGCCTTGCATGTATTAGCCAAAGAGGTCAGCAATCAGCCCCGGGAAATTAACTGGTTTGTGTACCAGCCACCTAAGGATTATCTTGACATTCTTGTTGTTGTATGGGGACGACAGGCCTCCCACCTGATTCAAACTACTCAACCAAGATGTAGCAGTTTGGTAGGGGTAGGAGGTGAAGAATGGAAAGATGGAAGGATGGTGGAGGCATGAAAAGGACAGAGAGGTGGAGGGTGGCGGAGAGCCAGAGCTAGCTGCTGCATGTAGCAGCATGTCCATCATAGGTCCATTACCAACAGCCATTTAGAGGTGGAGGGCCCCTCTGCAGCCTGTTAATCCGCTGGTATGAGTGACTTTGTCAGTCAAGGAGGCAAGCATGAGGGCCATGGGACTGTACGGCGCATTATCATTAAGGGGCTTATGCAAACCCGTGGTGGTGGGAATGGCAATGCTGTTGTGACACATACAATGACCCCTTCCATTCTGTGATCCCTCTATAGCTTGTTTTAATGTGTGTTTTTAAAACTTCCTGTAAGTCACTCTCTAAAGCCAGCCACTTAAGAGGCCTTTTAGATAAGGTTGTCAAGGTCCCCACCTCAGAAAAGCACACTGCCACATCTTGTAAAAAGTTAGCAGACAGAGTAACATGTCCTGACACCCGTGGCTTTAAAGGAGCTGGTGGAGAATGCAGTGAATGCCAAGTTTGTGTTGTGTCCTTGCAGAGAGAGTGCTTTAGGTTTCCTGGCTAGAAGTTTCCTCATAGTTTGCGAGCTTAAGATTGCCAAACACGACGTCTGGGCTTGGATCCTGTTCTCCTGTTGTACTGGCATGTCACAATGGATGTAATATGCAGTAGAGTGCTATACTACAATACCAAACAACATATGTAATACAAGTTTACATAAAGTGAAAAACTTCTAAGTAATTTATGTTATAGCTCTTGTGCAAAATCAATCTTCTTCAGATTTGTGGCATTGTCTGTGTGTCCTTCTCAAAACCTTTAAACAAACAATGGTAAAACAAAGTTTGCAGGTTTAGGATTTGAATTGCTGTTCTCAGCAAATTAGATAATGTAATGAAACAAAATGGCTGTTTAGTCCTTGGACAAGTGGATCTATGATTTTATTGTGACTTGCAACACAATCATGTACTCAAGTGAACTGAAGTGAAAGATTTCTACCAGCAGTTATCTCTTTTCAGTAGGCTATTTTATCTCAGTTTTCCTTCTTTGGACTATACCTTTTGGACTTTGGCAATCAGAAAATGGATTATTTTGGTCATACAGACAAAGTCATGTGGCCATGCAGATCAAGACTGGATGTCAGAGAAGAAATGAAACAATGTGTTTGTGTTTCCTGTGATCAGTTTCACAGCTTGTGTCATCAGAAGTTGACAGCAAGTGAAAGACAGTATAGCAGGGCAGAGGGGTGGCAGAAGAGTGTCCTACATGTGTACATGATGGTCTTCAAGCTTCAAGTTTTGATGATCAATTCCTTTTCACCTGACTGCTGAACTGCTGCAAAACACCAGAGAATCTCTGTTCATTGTTTGGTAATGTTTGCTTATATTACAAAATTAATAGTTTGTTTTTGCCTTCTAAATTACCTACACAAAGACATTCTGATGTGGCACCACTATGTTTAAGGGTTGGTGAGATTAAGCCACAAAAAACACAAGTACTATGCTTTGACTCAGAAAAAACACTTTGTTCAAGACCGTCTCTGGTGAAAATGAAGTTGTTTTGCCTTGTTAACATGCCCCTATGATGTTTTTCATAGGCCAGTAAATACATCATAAGACTCATAAACTGTCAACACCATGACTGACAAGAGTTTCAAGAACACAGATTCAGACAGCCAGGGTTTCATACATAACAATCCTAAGGAACCAAACTCTGTCATGATTCTTCTTAAACTGGCCATTGTGTTGTGTTGTGTAGTGTTACAGTGGACTGACGGCAGCTGCTGTGCCTGTGCTGCAATAATAATGAGTTGACAGGGACTTTAAGATATAGGTAAGATTGTGGTTTGGGTTACAACAGGCATTTAGGTCAGGTTGAGGGACATTTATGGTGATAGTTTAAAGAAGAACCAGCTGGCTGAGATTGTGATAGCATTTTAAAGCAACCAGTGTTTATGTTCTTACTAAATACGATACAAACAGAGGTTTCCCATGTCAGTGTGACATAGTGTGCTGATCCAACCATCCACCACGCTTCTTCCCCAAAAAAGTTGCAGTCTTGCAATTATGTCATATTACAGTTATTTAAACTTTTGTTTCTGAGATGCAAAAGGAATAATTTGCAACAACGGATGTGAAAGGTGAATGTAAACCTAGGTTTTGAGACATCAGCCATTTTGGCAACATCCTCCAAAAGACTTATTTCACGTTCATGTAACTAAGCCCTAAAGCAGTCAGACCACACAGCACAGGAAACGTAAAAAGGACAGTGATGTAGTTATGGAGTGACAATGTGGTCAACACGGATGGATGAGTCACATCAGTTTTTAAAACGCAAATTATTTTTTCTTAAAGCATGATTCCTGACCTTAATCCTGGGTTGATATATTATCCATATCAATGAAACTCTCCTAACCTTGACACAATATTTCTTTCACATAAAGCCCCTTCTCTAAACCTGACCAAGTAATTTTTGTTCCTAAGCCTAACTGTTAACTATAGCATAGATTTATTTTTCAACAGTAACTTGTAAGCCTTAATAAGGAGCAGACAATGGTGAAATTTGGAAAGTAATTTGGCAAATGTGTTGGTTGTTTTAGGTTTTTGAAAAGAAGGCCAATGCTGGTCTTGGCATAAAGAACAGTCTCTGCGAATAGCTCCCATTCTGCTTGGTTTTGTTTTGACTTGACCTCATCTCCCCTTGTGCTTGGCCCAGACTCAAACTCAACCACTGTAGACCTTGTCTTGAAATTAACTTGTACAAAAAGTAATGTTGCCTTGACTACAACATTGATTAATACAATCAAAGACAGCAATCATGACTTTATTATGTAATATACCCGTTCCTTGAAGCGTGAGTTTAGCGTACGTTTTTTTGGTTTTTTGGTTTTTTTGCTGAAGGACACTAGAAAGTTTCCTGGCAATGTGTGTGTGTGTGTGTGTGTGTGTGTGTGTGTGTGTGTGTGTGTGTGTGTGTGTGTGTGTGTGTGTGTGTGTGTGTGTGTGGTCATCTGGACATAAAGAACAGCTCTATTGTCTCCATTCAAAGGTGAGGGGGACGGGGACCTGAAAAGCACCTCTCATCCAAACCCTTCCTTCTAATGGCTACACTTGACATGCAGGGGACAATTCCCTCAGCAAAGAGTGAAAAGGTGCTGGCCAGCTGAGCGGGACACTCAGCAAAAAAGGAAGGAGAGACAGAGAGAGAGGCCTGAGACAGGAAGAGTGAAAGAGAGAGGGGAAGAGTAGGATATAGGGAGAAATTAGAAGTGGGAGTGTGATTAAACCCGATAAAGCAAAATTTTGCAATGATCTTTGCAATTTTATTTGCTGCATATTTTTCTCTGTATGCATTCATCTTCTGTTCAGAGGTGAAAGATACAGAAATTAAGTTCAAGGGGTGTGTTTGTCAAAAAATGTGTCTTGTGGAGGTGAGTGGGGCCATTAGGAGGGCCTGGGATCTTTAAAAATCACATCCTCTAGAGCCCAGGGCATGCTATGAGAGGAATACCAAGCTATGGGAACAATGGGGAGAGGGCCGAGTCACCCCTGCCCACCAGCATTTCACCACACTGGCCACTCAAAGGGCAACAACCAACACTGCACCTCAAGCTAGCCGGACAGAGCATGTCTTTCTGTCTTTCTCCTTCTACCATCACTAACAATTCATACTCATGTTTAAAGTTACAATTACTGTAATTACATCAAGGAAAAAGTTAGATCAGCATTAATCACTATTTGATTTTACTTAGACTGAAAGAATTGACTTGTATGACAGTGTTGCTACTAGTACCAAAATCGGAGAGAATTAACAACATTGGCAGTGCAAATTTTTATTCGGTGATGTAGTGGTGTCTTTATCAGTGATATACTGTTGTTTCAACAAAGCTACAAGATATATGACTTGTGTGCTTAATTTTAAAGTAATGCAAAGTGGAATGGAATTTAGGCACTTACTGCACTCAATGTGTAGAGTAATTTAAAGGTAGGCTACTTACACATGTGCTTCTTACTCCGTTACATTTATTTGACAGCTTCTGTGACTATTCCCTTTAAGAATATGATTTTACACGATGACTGTTAAAGAATGATGCACTTTCCTAAATGACTGTCAAGAGATATAAAACAATTCGAACTGGCTACATGCATTGAAATGATGACATGACAACAACAGCAGTAATAGCCCAGGAGGATAGTATAACATATCAGCAATTTTTTGAATTAAGAGATATTTCATGCACATTTGCAATGCACAACCTTCATTTGTAGTAGAGAAATTAAATTTTTGCAGAGAGCCTGTTTAGTGTCCGCTGATGTAATGTTATGTGACATTATGCTCAATCTTTTGTCTGTTTCTGGAGATTCTCCCTTTAGCTTGTAGCAATCCTTGTAGTAAGAGTTGTCAGACTTTTTTCTTGTTGACAAAATGTGTTTACATTTTGATGCTATACTTGTATTTATGTGAGCTATGACATAAGTGTTTTAAGAAATGACAAGTGGAAGGACATTTGTTCCCTGAGTGTGTCGATAAAGCAGTCCTACTCCCCTGACTAGGTGTTGTTTAGTCAGAGTACTTTTGTTGCAACATTTTCTCTCAAATATTACATTCCTAGACAACTACACTACAGTCTAATTTACTTTTTTAAATAAATGTATTTTAATTTTAAAACAAAAGTATTTTCTCTAAGAAAGGTAAGATTGTGACATAGTGGGAGAGACTTGCAGTTTCAAAGACCCACAAAGTCCACATCAGTAGCATGGGAGGATGGAGACACAAGTCAGCCACATAATCTGCACCCAGGGGACTGGGTTTTGCATTCTGTATGATACCTTTATTCTTTGACTTAATTTATATTTTCACTTTACCTTTGGTTTTCATTCATCGTTTGGTTGGGTTTAAACATCAATACGATGTGGTTAGTTTTGGGAAAATCACACAATTTGGGTTAATATGCATCCTTTAACAACATGTTTGAAGCTTCACCTTCATTTTGTGAGTCACCAAGGGGGATAGATCATCTAATATACACTCACCGGCCACTTTATTAGGTACACATGTTCAATTGTTTGTTAACACAAATATCTGTCCCTCTCAACCCATCAGCCAGCAGGCAGATGGGTCCTCCCACATAAAGAGCTTCTGCTCAAGGTTTCTTCCCTGTTAAAAGGGTGTTTTTCTTGCCAATGTCACCTTAGGGCTTGCTCTATGGGTTCAGGCATATGGATTCTGTAAAGCGTCTTCAGACAATTTGACCTTTAATTGGCGCTATATAAATAAAATTGAAATGAATTGAATCTAATCAGCCATCACATGGCTGCAGCTCAGTGCATTTAAGCATGTAGATGTGGTCAAGACAACTTGCTGAAGTTCAAATTGAACATCAGAATAGGGAAGAAAGGGGATTTAAGTGACTTTGAACGTGGCATAATTTTTGGTGCCAGACGGGCTGGTCTGAGTATTTCAGAAACTGCTGATCTATTGATATTTTCATGCACAACCATCTCTAGAGTTTACAGAGAATGGTCTGAAAAAGAGAAATTATCCAGTAAGAGGCAGTTGTGTGGAGGACAATACCTTGTTGATATGAGAGGTCAGAGGAGAATGGGCAGACTGGTTCAAGATGATAGAGAGGCAACAGTAACTCAAATAACCATTCGTTACAACCACGGAATGCAAAATACCATCTCTGAGAGTACATCACATCCAAGCTTGAAGAAGATGTGCTACAGTAGCAGAAAACCACACTGGGTACCACTCCTGTCAGCTAAGAACAAGAAACTGAGGCTACAGTTGAGGCTCACCAAAACTGGACAATAGAAGGTTGGAAAATCATAGCCTGGTCTGATTAGTCTCAGCGTCAGCTGCAACATTCAGATGGTCAGAATGTTGCGTAAACAACATGAAAGCATGAATCCATCCTGCCTTGTATCAACAGTTCAGGCTGGTGGTGGTGTAATGGTGTGGGGGTAGTTTCTTGGCAAACTTTGGGCCCCTTAGTACCAAGTGAGCATTGGTTAAATGTGACAGCATACCTGAGTACTGTTGCTAACCATGTCCATCCCTTTATGACCACAGTGCATCATCTTCTGATGGCTACTTCCAGCAGGGTAATGCACCATGTCACAAATCTCAGATCATCTCAAACGGGTTTCTTGAACATGATAATGAGTTCCCTGAACTCCAATGGCCTCCATAGTCACCGGTTCTCAATCCAATAGAGCACCTTTGGGATGTGGTGGAATGGGAAATTGGCATCATGGATATGCAGCCGACAAATCTGCAGCAAATGTGTTGCTATCATGTCAATATGGACCAAAATCTCTGAGGAATATTTCCAACATCTTACTGAAAATATGTCACGAAGAATTAAGACAGTTCTGAAGGCAGCAGAGGGTCCAACTTTTTACTAGCAAGGTGTAGCTAATAAAGTGGCCAGTGAGTGTATATACTCCTGCCTGCCTGAAGTTTGTGACCTTCTTGACATGAATAAAAACATTTCCACCTTAAATTGATTGGAAAGGCACAAATTGGGATACAAAAATTCACCAGCAAACCAGAAATTACATTTATGATATTCAAATTTCCTGGGTTATGACATCTAAACTCCTGCGAAATAAAGAGTGTTGACTTCTAAAGTCAACACCCTTTATTTTGCTACTTTATTCAAAATAAGCTTAGTTCAGGTTCATATTGAAACATATGTCCAAGTCATTAATACTTTTAACAGGTTTCTTCAATTCTGAAAACATTTATTTAATTATATACCAATGGGGCTTACATACAATGATATGGCATACCATCACTACATTGAATCATGCACTTAATCAGGATTTAGCTGCTTTCCACAAAAAAGATAATCTTGAGCACATGGTGCCGGTGTCATGCCAAAAAGTGATCATCTGCCAAAAAAATGATTGCCGTCTGCAGGAGCAGTTTATATGGATCTAGATCTGCTTTTATCTGGGGCAAACAGTCAGAATGCACAAATACACATACAGTGAGGTCCATAAATATTTGGACATTGACACAGTTTTCAGCATTTTCAGCTCTGTACACCACCACAGTAAATTTGAAATTAAACAATCATGATGTGCTTTTAGTGTAGACTTTCAGATTTAATTTGAGGGTATTTACAACCAAAATCAGATGAACAGTGTAGGAATTGTAGGAAACACACACGTCCTCCACCTTTTTAAAGGACCAAAAGTAATTGGACAAACTAACATGATCATTAATCAGATTGTCACTTTTCTTCTGGCGTTTGTCCACCAACACGATGTCTGGTGGGTTAGCTACCACCATGTTGTCTGTCTGGATCTTGAAGTCCCACAGGATCTTAGCTTGGTCGTTCTCCACCACCTTGGGAGATGCCTTCCACTTTAGCCTAGGGACTTTCAGCCCATACTTGGTACAGATGTTCCTGAACATGATGTCTGCCACTTGGTTATGGCGCTCTATGTACGCTTTTCCTGCTAGCCTTCTTACACTTTCCGACTATGTGTTGGACTGTCTCAGAAGCATCTTCACAAAGCCTGCACTGTGGGTCCTTCCTGGTGTGGTAGACCACTGCCTCTATGGATCTTGTGGTGAACGGCCTGTTCTTGTGCAGCAATACTCAGTGCTTCTGTGCTGTCCTTCCTCTATCTGTTGGTGGTACATGCCGTGGAGGGGCTTGTCTCACAATGATAGTCGGGTCTCCTCTTCTGCATTACTGTATCTCTGTTGCCTGAGGTATTCACCTCAGGCAGCAGCTCATCCTTGGGGGCCATCTTCAGGATGTATTCCTGGATCTTAGCTACTTCATATTTGACGATGGTGCAGGCACTCACCGATCCTCAGCTGCCCTTAGCGTGCTTCGTTGACAACCTCAGAGTGCTGGACATGAAACCCTCCATGCATTGCGAGGAGCTTCTATGTTTTGACTTTAGTGGCTTCCGTCTCCTCCTTTGGCCAGTTGATTATACCAATGGGGTCTCGGATATCTGGCAGGGACTGTGTCTGGATGTTGTTTCTCCCATTCAGCAGACTCTTAAGGACATGTCTTGCTCGTTGTAGGTATTTGGCTGTGGCAGATTTCCACAGTTCATCGAGGGGTCCAAAGTGTGCCAAGAAAATATCGTCCAACTATTATACCACCACCACAACCAGCATGAACCGATGACAGAAGGCAGGATGGATCCATGCTTTCATGTGGTTTACGTCACATTCTGACCCTAAGATCTGAATGTTGCAGCTGAAATTGAGACTCATCAGACCAGGCAATGATTTTTTTGTCCAATTTTGGTAAGCCTGTGCCAATTGTAGCCTCAGTTTCCTGTTCTTAGCTGACAGGAGTGGCAGTGTGGTCTTCTGCTGTTGTAGCCCATCTTCTTCAATGTTAGACATGTTGTGCATTCAGAGATGGTATTCTGTATTCCATGGTTGTAACAAATGGTTATTTGAGTTACTGTTGCTTTTCTATCATCTTGGACCAGTCTACCCATTCCCCTCTGAGCTCTCACATCACTGAGATAGTTTCGTCCACACAACTGCCTCTCACTGGATATTTTCTCTTTTTCAGACCATTCTCTGTAAACCCTAGAGATGGTTGTGCATGAAAATATCAATAGATCAGCAGTTTCTGAAATACTCAGACCAGCCCGTCTGGCACCAACAACCATGCCACGTTCAAAGTCACTTACATCTCCTTTCATCCCCATTCCGATGCTCAATTTGAACTTCAGCAAGCTGTCTTGACCATGTCTACATGCCTAAATTTGGCTTGCACCCATGTGATGGCTGATTAGCTATTTGTGTTAATCATCAATTGAACGGGTGTACCTAATAAAGTGGCCGGTGAGTGTAGCGTTAAATAAATTTTTCAAAAGAAAAGTCCTTTCTTTCCCTCATGTTAAAATAAAGGGAACATATACTTTGCCTCTCCCCCGAAGAAAACTAAAAGTCTATAAACCTGTTTAAGAATTAGTAGATTTAGGTGTATTTAACATTTTATAATATCTGTTGCTGCCATATGTCTTTGTGGGACATTGGAATGCAAATCAGCTTCAGTTACATGTAGGTTGAAAGGCATCAAGATGGATGTCAGGGTGAAAGGTGGGTGGCAAAAACTGTTTCATATACAGTATGGGGCCCTGGCTTGATTACAGATCACCACTGAGAAAATCTTTCCTCAAAGTCTCAAGCTGTGTATTTAGTGTCGACTGAAGTTAGTTAAGTTATTCTGCAAAGATTACTGTCAAGCAATAGCATGTCATTTTCTTTCTTTTTTTTGCATTTTCTGTCCTCACCTATTTAGCTATGTGGTGTTGTTTAATTCTCCCACTGCCACTCTAGTTTTCTAAAATATTTCTCCCACTCATTTGTTAATTATCAGTTTCTTTATTTCCAATCTCCCTTCCTCCATTTCCTTCACTTTAAGCCAACGACACCATGAAAACACTTTGAATTTGATCAATCCCATGCTGCTTGGCATGATAAGAGACACCGCAGGCAAGTGCTCTACACTTCATACCAGTACAAAGGGCTACATATTTACATACAACCCTCTTTATCTCAGCTATGGGCTTGTTTTTTTGATTTGCGGTTAACTCCTCAAAGCCTCTGTCAAGATCCAAGGCTTGTACAGCTTGTTCTTAATTACTGTAATTTCCAACATTAGAAGCTTATGGGTTGCCACTGCAATAATAAAAAGCGTGCTTTGTCAGTCAAGCCTTTTGATCTTGACACTTTTAAAAACCAGTCCCCTAGGATGTTGACAATGAAGCCAATTGACAGGCCTGTTTGTCGGCCATGGAGAAAAGAAGATTATTGCTCTTTGTAGACATGACCCCATTCGTCTTTTGGAGAGGTTTGAGCCGTCTTAGAGGAATTTGGGGATGTGAAGTTCTACCCATGTCTTAGATGAAAAAGAACAAGCTTTTAAGAGGGGGAGAAAACCACACAAAACAACGTGGTTTCTTTATTCTAATGTGATAAAATGAGGCCCTCTAAACACAAGAATCAAAGTGGAAACAGCAAAAATATTTACAAGCAGTGATGAAAATCTATTAAAAAAAAAAGATTCTTTACACATAACATTTGCTAGATTTCTAAGTTTAGGAGTGTGCAACCTAGAAACATTCAATTCAGCTCTAAAGAGGACAAGCAACACGGGTTAAGCCTGAAGCACGCAATTTCTGGACTAAGCAGCTGTCATTTTGCTCATTGACATTATGCATGCTTGATATTTGCCATGCAGTTTTTTACCCTCTCCACAGGGGTAATTTGGTGCACAATAAAGCACTCTAGTGGGTAACAGAGACCTCTTTGTGGCACGGGCCCTTGGGGGCCGCTAATCTCTGCCAAGGAAAACAATGGCTCACTGCTGCACCAGGGCCCGCTCCTGTCAGTTATGCATCAGGTTTAAACACATGCTCACATTCGCACACACATGCACACACGCACGCACACACGCAGCCCATCCTGACAACCACAAGCAGTAAATCATTGCTGCACAACCTGACTGTTTGGAGGATAATCAACAACATTATTAACAAAGAAATAACAAATATGACAAAATGCTTTCCACGGCCACCTCCTGCCATGTACAAACAGGGCGTTTCCCCAGTCACACAAATCAACTGCCACACTTGTTACCTAGCAAATACTACTGTTGACACATCAGCCTGTCTTTAGTATGTCCTTAATAAATCAATCAGATAATGCTGAAAGCCCAGTCAACAGTGCAAAAATCTAACCTCAGTGCAACATAGTTGCTGCATTGTGTTTTGAAAGGGGAGCCTCGTAACAAAAAAAAAAAAAACTGTTCAAACCACTTTACAAAACTGAAAGTCTAATTTCTTGTCATGCAATAAATTTTTTTATGGATGAAATTACTGACTAACCTTGTCACCTGCAAGCTGATAAAACAATATATTAGAGTGATTGCTCATATATTTAAAGTTGTTAATCATCCAGACAACTATTTTTGCTTAGAATAGAGCACAAAGATCAACTGGGTCTGGAACTGACCAAAGTAGCAGCAGGCTGAAGAAGCTCAGTTATGACTTCAAAGATCTGGTGACATGAGCCATCATTTTATGGCTTTTTGCATTGGAATTGACAGCCACCAACAGGCAAAATCAAGGTTTCTTTAACCTTCTATGTATAGTATAGTAAATGCTATATGGACTGCATTCAATAAATCATTGGGAGGACAAAACGCTGATCCGTACGATTATGTGTACAGCTTCATCACTGTCTTAGTAAATGGTCTGCAATTAAATAGTGTCTTTCTACCATAGTGGTACTCAAAGTGCTTTACAGTGTGTTTCTCACTCACGCTCAGATTCATACACAAGTGGCGACAGAGCTTCCATGCAATAAACTTTCTTGTCAACTTAAACAGATCACTCTTGAATTGGTTAATTATATCAGAAAAGATTTTTTTTAAATGTTAAGTGCTCCCAGTCAACACTGTAGCTTCCTCATTACGTTTAAACTACATTTGCAAATATGTCACTCGATTCTCAGTGGTTTGGATAAGGTAAAAGAAAATCTATTAAAAAAATTCTTCCAACATGAACTTACTAACAGAAACAGAATATCAGACTGAATAATGAGGTCAAAACAAAAACACAATTTAGTCTGTCGGGTCTGTGCTTCAACTTAGCCTGAGCGACAGATTAGTGACACACAGGCTCAAAGTTGAGGATTGGCTTAAGTCAGCACAGGTCAGCAAACATATCAGGTCATGTCTATTGACTTTATATAAAGATGGACAAGCCTACCATGAAATAACATGTAGGTTTTCTGAACAGTGGTTTTGAAGCTCAGTATGATGGCTCTGGCTGTTGTCCTCTTGGCAGTATCTGACTCCTGCTCACGAGCTAACCCAAAAATGAACAAAGAGATGAAGCGTAAGTGTAAAGCTGAAGCAAGCACCTCTGGGGCATGGACTGTCCTGTGATGGCACCCTCAGTCACTTAAAGTAGCTATGCCCTTAATTATGCTTTTAAACAATTTAAAGAGGGTGTTATACAAATTTTAACCACAATACAGTTGTCTTGAATGGAGAAATTAACTATAGAGACCAAAACAGTTTTTGTTCTAGGCTGTAGGTATTACTACTATAGATGGATTTTTTTTTTTTCCACTGTAAAGTTGTACATGGTGGTCTATGGGGATTGACTTGCTTTCAGAGACAGCCTCAAGTGGCGATTCAAGGGACAACAGTTTTTGGCACTTGCATGCTGGCTTCATTTTGTAGGGCCTGGGGTTTCCAGCGGTGATCCTTAGTTTGAACAGAAAGCTCATGTTGTTTGAAGCAGTAGATAACTGTTCATCATGAAGCAGACTGACAAGTAGTAAAATAACCGAGTTTACACGAGTGGAGTGGAAGTGAAAATATGAAAAGCACTTACAAAATTCCCCAAAACAAGAGGGAACACTAAAATCTGTGCATTGTTTTTCTAAAATGTGATGGGTCAATATATAAATGTGGGACTTTTAGTCACATAGTTGACAGGTATTATAATTGACATTTTTGCTGTTTTCAGGCCTAAAATCAACATGGCCGCCTATAACCAAACACCACATGGCATTTTTAGAGAAAGATTCTTCTAAAATATTCTATATACAAATTATTAAAATATAAATTGAAAGTTATTCATAAAGATATTGGAGTAAACCTGTTATGTGATAAATCCACACTTGACTCACACACTACTTTATATTAAATAACTCAGAAAGCCTTGGAGTCTTGCCAGTCTTTTCTTCAGGAGCAAATGACATCATGTGGAGAAGGTCATGTGATCTGGAATTAACACACTTCCTTGAGAGGCGTTTTTGTAATTTATAACTTCTTTGAAAGTGATTTCTCGGACACAGATACAATTTGTTATTTTTCATATAAATTTGATATATTGCCAAAAAAGAAATATCTGTCATGATTATCTCAACTTAATAAAAAGAACACAATCAAAACAATTTTTGAATAAGCTCATTTTATTTATTTTTTTTTTAGCTAATTAGAAGGTGGTTGTTATTAGATTCAGACAGTTATTTAGATGATTTAGTGATATCCTGTCATTTTTTTATTAATAAGTGATTGTTTCTATAATAAATAATTATGGAATTTGCAAAGACATTATAATGAGCATAAAAAATACTAGTTTTTATTTTTATTACAAATGTATGCAAGATATATCCCATGGACTTAGAAAGTCCCTCAATTATATAATGACCCTGATGGTGAACACATTGTTGCGGTTCACTCATGGATTCACATACAAGTGGTACTTAAGAACACAAAAGCTTCTCTTTCAAGGTCAAGTTAAATAGGAACAGAACAACACAAGGCTCTACTAATTAGTGGAATTCCATTGGTTTATGTATCTGAAAGAAGGTCACCCCTGAATAAATCTCAATTATGGTGGTGAAAAGTAGCACTTGTGAATAGTGCTTTCGTCTAGTATTCCTTCTCCTGTATGCTCTGTTTTACTCTACTTATAATTTGATTCGTGCTTTTGTAGTTTTGGCAGTTATTTTTATCAGTTAAAATAGCATTGTGCCTACCAACGGAATTGAGATATGGGAAAAGAGATGGGCTGCTAAACTTATGAAGAAGGAGCGATCAGACAACCAGGCAGGTTGTGAACAAGCCACCAGTTTAAGCGATACTTTAAAACTGATACTAATCTCTTGCAAGAAAAAAATGCACAGAAATACAATGCAGCATAGTCAGCATTAAACAAGTCAACAGGTTTGTAAACTGCAAGACTGTGAGAACAGAAATTGGCTATGGGCTGATTTCGGTCTGGCGGTCAAGTAATTGACTATTGTTTATTTTCTTCCCTGAACTGCTCTTCCATCAGTGGTTCTCTTCTCTCGCTCACGGGCTTCGGCCAGAAGAGACACACCAAACTCTTCCTCTGGCAGCAACGCGAGAACCGCAAACTGAGTATAACAGAGTTCAGTTAGCTAAGCAGCCACGACACGAAATCTGTCCATTAGCTGCATCAGCAACAAGAGCAACAGAACACGTTAAAGTTAAACCGCTAAATATGCAGAAAACAAAGGAGCAACCGTTTCCTCCGACCTGCAGCATTAGAAACCTCCACAACACGGATGGTAGGATTTATGGAACCACCAGCTAACAGGGACACACACAGAGGGACACTTTTCCTTTCATGGAGTGTGGTAACTGGACTTCTACATACACAGCTAGCACAGCATAACATTATAACATTACACACAGCTAAGCATCAAATTGCTTATATCAGCGTTCATGTACTGTTTTATTTGAATCATAGAGCTGTATGTTGTGATCTGTTGTAGGAGTCAGTCATTGGGTATTTGGCTCCACATGGTAAAGCCGATGTTACTTATTTGACTGTACACAGATACAAGGTCTTACATACAAATTAACATGATCATTTCCTAATCTGGCACTATGATCCTCCAAATATGTTATATATACACATGATCACATTTGACCTCTAAACATGGAGAGGACATTCAAACATTCCGCTTCAGTCTCTTCTGTTCTGGTCTAACATGTGGGCTTCAAGTCTAATCATATGGTGAAGGCAGAACAAAGAGACACACACATTGTCTTTGGTGTTCTCCTGA
Organism: Amphiprion ocellaris; assembly: GCF_022539595.1. Classification (NCBI taxonomy): domain Eukaryota; kingdom Metazoa; phylum Chordata; class Actinopteri; family Pomacentridae; genus Amphiprion; species Amphiprion ocellaris. The sequence goes on along the minus strand of NC_072776.1, from coordinate 26,336,147 downwards.
CACACACACATACACACACACATACACCTCACCCACTCCACCTCCACCACCACCACCACCACACACACACTCTTTAATCCTTTAGTAAGCGCATGTAGTTAAATTATTTAGTTAATATTGTATTGTGCTTTAGTTATCTTTAATAAATATTTTGTGTTATCTGCTGGTCTAGTTAGTGAATGCTGCCAACCTCTACTATGTAAAACTCCAAAATCCTTCAATCTAGCTATTGATATGAAAATTTGGTCATTGTTAATTGTTAATTAGAATACCAGTGATAGATTAGTGTATTTTACGAGACTGATATAAAAGACTGATCTTTTGATTCAGTCTATTTTCCTTCAGCCAAAGGTGGTGCCTCCATTTTTCAACAAATGATTTATGGAGATTAATTTAATTACATGGTTTCACCTGCAATACAATGCACACTTGCCCCAAAGTATGTTTCCAAAGCATAGTTTATGAAATGATGAATGTAGTTTTCAGGTACCACAGACGATGCAAAATAATTTTACTTCATCAGAATTTAATCCATTAGGCCCAATATTTTTTATTTTCAATTTCAAGAGCCTTTTCAGTAAAGCCATTCATGTAAGGAAGGAGCTTGCAGGCAGACAGTTATGTCTGGTCTGTAGAGTTTCAAGATTCATCATCTCTGTTGGCCTCAAAATGCAGGATCCCTTTGGGAACATAGTATCCAATTCTTTTAATGCATGCATGATAAACTAAGTTCTGCCAGAACATCAATTTACCATTTGCCTATGTTTTGAAGGGTTTTCTCCTAAAACTTTTAACGAGAATGCAAAAATAACATGATGAAAAGCTTTTTTTAATCAAATGATGTCATACAAAGTTTGGTAAAGAAAAAAACTATTTGTGGTCCCCACCTGTTGTTATATACTTGACAGTGAGGTTGTTTAGAGCATCTTGGAGAACTTGCTACAGTTCTTCAGTGGATTCGGGCTGTCAAAGTGTCTTCTGGCTCTTCTGGCTATAATCCCAGATGATTTGGAAATCAGGGCTCTGTGGGGGTGAAACCATCTGTTACCGGACTCCTTGTTCTTGTGGTTGAACATAGTTCTTTATGATTCTGGCCAGATGTTTGGGTTTGTGGTTACATGTACTTGACTGTCCCAGGCACCACCCGTCAGCCTATCAGATTGTCCACCTGCTCACTCAGCCACACACCTGGGAATCATGTGTTTTTTTTCCAATCTGTATATACCAGTTAGCTTCAAAATGTTCTCTGCCAGACCATTGTTAGTGCTCCTGCCTGCTTTGCATCCCGCCTTTCTGTATGTAGAGCCTGTCTTGGATTTTGACCCGTCTTTTTTTGATCTCTACCTGATGATTTTGTACCTCTGCTTGGTTGGATTAATTACTGGTTATGAACTCTGAAATGGACTGTTCTGCCCTTTACCTAAACCTCCAAGTAAAGTCCTTGAATATGCTATTTTTCTGAGTCTGTCTGGTGACAATGTGTGTGGGTTCTATAGAACTGCGACACAATGATCTGGCCAATAATGGGCCCAGCAGCATTCCAATAACCCTGTTCTTTCTGCTGGACAAACAGGAGGACATGGCCATTGTGGCCAGACTGTAACTCCACCCAGCCCAGCGGCTGCATCACTGCCATCTCCTCAGTCACCTGTCCCTCAGGTGCTACACCCCAGCAGCGAACCACGTCTGACTCCTCCCTGCTGCTATGGTGATGAGCCCTGCCTGTGCCATTACTTTTTATCACATTTTATTGCTGATATTCAGACTGCAGCGCTCCTCCTTCCCAACCAAATGCCCCCATGTAGGACACATCATCACTTTTATGGATAGTACAGCAAGAGAATAGGAAACATTAGTAGGGGACGCCCAGTCCCCAGTTTGCCATACCCTAGGCAGCATTACACCGGAGATGAGGAAGCTTTTAACAGATCTACCAGTGGTAAAGACATGTCTTGGGTCCTGCTGCTGGTACATCAAGGAAGAAGGTTAGTTTCTCATTGTATGTGTTGCTGAAGCTCAGTTTTATGCTTTTTTCAATGGCCAGCCTGAAACCATAAAAGTTTGGCTAGTCACATGTGAGCTGCCAGACACTCTATATTCCCTCAATGACCTAGTCATCTGTATTGACACTCGAATCAGCCAGAAGCAGCGAGAAGAGTAACCTAGTGCTGTCCATTTTCTCTGTGCAGACTGCCATCCAACTTGCCTTTAAACAGGTAGGTGGTGATGTAGTATGCTGGCTGGCCTCAGAAAAAGGCAGGAGACTGCTAGAGATGGACTCTGCCAAGGTAAAGGCGGTGGTGAAATGGTCTCAACCAACCACCCAGAATGGGCTTCAGAGATTCCTTGGGTTTGTCAAGTTCTACAGACATTTTATACCCAATTTCAGTGCCATAACTGCCCCACTAACTGCTCTCACCTCTCCCAAGGTCTTGTTTTCCTGGTCTTCTGCAACAGAAGGGAGTCTTCACCACAGCCCCCCTTCTTGGCATACCTGAATTTCAGATGCAGTTCGTGGACAAGATGCAGTTTGTGGATTGAGGCTGTTGAGTGTTTGCATTCCTCTAAGGACCATCAGTATCATCCCTGTGCATTTTTCTCACACCATTTGCCTCCTACAGAGAAGAATAACAATATCTGGAACAGGAAACTACTAGCCATTAATATGGTCATGAAGGAGTGACTAGCTGAAGGGGTGGTGAAACATTTTCTGTTGTGTACTGACGACAGAAACCTGTTGTACATCTGCCCCTAGAAGGCAGCCAAGTGACTAAACTCCAGACATGCTAGGAGGGCTTTTTCTTTTTTCAGTTTAACTTCTCCCAATCCTATCACTCCAGCTTTTCAAATGTGAAGTATGATGCCCTCTTACACCAATTTGCTAAGGAGGGAGGACCCTCTGAACCCAACACAAGCCTACCCAGCCAGTGTTTTATTACCAGTGACCAATTCTCTGTGGAATAAGAGGTCTCATGTATGGATGATCCAGAAGAGCCTCGCTGTATCTATCCCCAGGTGACGAGCATAGGGGAAGACTGCTTGCTCCTTTGTCTGTCTACTTCCAGGTGCTTCAGTCAGCCCACACATAGAGACTTGCCTGCCATCCCGGGGCTGCATGCACTCTGGTGAACCTTCACCAGAGGTTGTGATGGCTGCAAATAAAAAAAGGGCATAATAGAGTATGTGGCGGGCTGCCATAATTGCACACAGAAGAAGCCATCCAACCACTCATCAACCAAACTATTCAACCCACTGCCTATCCCTTGTCGGCTCTGGTCCCACATAGCCCTGGACTTCATAACCATCCTCTCAGACTCAGATGGTAACAGTTTTTCTCAGTCTGTACTAGGGCCTGACCCGAATATCTGAATATTCGGTCGTGACGGTGGTATCCGAATATTTATTTTGCGATCCGAATATTCGGATTGCATCCCCTGTCACCCCTACAGGATGCTACCCATTTCAAATGTGCTTCGGTTTCCAACCTTAACTGTTCCCTTTCAAGAGGAGGAGACCCTTGTACCTTCTGCTCACGCCTTTGTTCTTAGATGCCACTGGACCTGGCGGTTGGTACTGTCTCCTTACACTCGTACTGCACTACCTGTCTGATTGTCCACCTGGTCACTCAGCCACTAACGTAGCCTGAGCTGCAACTGCAACAGAAAATACACTACCAGTCAAAAGTTTGGACACACCATTTAAAACATTTAATGTTTTTCTTTATTTTCATGATTACTTACATTGTAGATTCTAACTGAAGGCATCAAAGCTAAGAATGACCACATATGGAGCAAGAAAAGCACTGAGAGAGCGCAATACTCCACCAAGGCTGTTCATTCCCCCATATGGTATTGTCAGAAATATGGCATATTTTTGTAGAAATGCAGTATTTTTTATTAGTAATTGATGATCAGAAATCATGGCAACATAGTGTAGTATCTGATCTGAAATATATGTTGTTTTGATCTGAAATATATGTTGCTTTGATCTGAAATATATGTTGCTTGTCAGAATACAATGTGTTCTTCTGCTGAAGGAAGTCATTGCTGAGATTAGATTGGGAGTAATTATGTCCTGGTCATGATAATTGATCTCAGGGGCCCTAATTGCTCTTTGGGTGTCTTAATGATAGGGGGTTGATCAGTAGGGTCTTGTTCTATGACCAGATGCCTTCTAATTAGGAAATATATGTGGTGACCTCATACTTGTCCAAAGCATATAAAAGAGACCTTCGGTTATCATTCGGGGAGGTTCATATTGGCTCTGAATCCTCCCAGGCAGTCTGTCTGTCTGATCGATGCTGTTCTTCTTTATAATAAACTTATTGTTAAGCAAGTCAGTGTCAACGGACGTTTTCTTCAACATCTGCACATCCTCGATGTCTAAGAGAAACCACGACAATAGAATGTGGCTATTTAACATAGACGTACCCACAAACAAAATAGCCTTGCGCTGAGCACAAGCGTATGCTATGCATGTGTACATTATGTACAGATACCGAACCGCGTGACCTAAATTTGCAGCAGGCGGCGGGAATTGATGGGACTTGGAAACACCTTCACAATTTATCAATTATTCCTTGTATCATTTCCGACAGATAAGTCCCAATAAGTCTGCAGTGGTGGATTTTTTAGTAGGATGGCATGTGATCGTCAGCAGGCAGCTGATGTAGCGTTCACTTGTAGTCATAGTTACAGTGATGCCGTGCCGCTATCTCGCAATGATACGGAAATCCTTAAAAAATCCATGGATCTAGACTACAAGCTGCATCACTGTCAAAACATAATAAGGTGGTCCTTGTGTCATTTCTGACCTTTCCTGAAAATTTCATCCAAATCCATTAGTTCGTTTTTGGGTATTGTTGCTAACAGACAGTGCTGATCGTTACAAAACTCTGTGTTCCTTGTCGGAGTAATTATGTACTAAGCAAAAAAATGTGAAATAAGTCAAAATATGTTTTGTATTTTAGATTCTTCAAATAGCCACCCTTTGCTTTGATTACTGCTTTGCACAGTCTTGGCATTCTCTCGATGAGCTTCATGAGGTAGTTACCTGAAATGGTTTTCCAACTGTCTTGAAGGAATTCTCAGAGATGTTGAGCACCTGTTGGCCCTTTCGCCTTCACTCTGTGGTCCATTTCATCCCAAACCTTCTGAATTGGGTTTAGGTCAGGTAACTGAAGGCCAGGTCATCTGAAGCAGCACTCCATCACTCTCCTTACAGTCCTCACATAGCCTAGAGGTGTGTTTGATGGTCCAACTAAATGCAAACCAGATGGGATGGCATGTCTCTGCAGGATGCTTTGGTAGCCATGCTGGTTCAGTTTTGGCATAGCGCTTGATGGTTTTTGCGACTGCAATAGGGGATACATTCAAAGTTTTTGCAGATTTCTGGACTGACTGACCTTCAGTTCTCAAAGTGATGATGGGCTGTTGTTTTTCTTGACTCAGCTGATTGGTTCTTGCCATAATATGGATTCTAACAGTTGTCAAATAGGGCTGTCAGCTGCCTAACTGTATACCAACCTGACTTCTGCACAACACAACTGATGATCCCAATCCCATTAAGAAAGCTAGAAATTCCACAAATGAACCTCAACAAGGAAACCTGTTCAGTGAAAACCATTTCAGGTGACTACCTCATGAAAGTATTTCTAACCCCATTAAGAATCCTAGAAACCAGTGTGCATGCTAACACTCTCATTGCTGTGCTGCAGAATGAATTTGGGACACCTTTTTGACAGTATTGCATGATAAACATCTACCTAAAACTGTTGTGAGTTTGTAGTATTTTTTAAACATCTGTATGATCATTTGGCAGTTTCTTGCTCAGTATAAGTTCTTTTAGCATAACTGCTCACCAATAGATTTTTTTTTCTCTTGAAAAAGGCACAGCCGAAAATAAATAATGTCCTACTAAGCTGCTCCATTGCATAGCCTTAAGTGACCTCTCCTAAGTGGCACACAGTCAATGCATGTAACACTATTAAATGCATGTGTGCTCTTGCTATTAAGACATGTCAAAATATCCTTTTTGGGAATAGATCTCTTAATTTGTCCTTTGTCTTATCATTAAGAGTAGGAACAATGGTTAAAAGTATACCAAAACAATTAGTAACAAACTAAATGTATCCTTTAACAAAACCAGCTTCTTCACATATACAACTGCTGAATTTCATGAGAAAACATGTTTAGGTTCTGCTCTTAGGGAATTGAAAGAAAATCTGTTTTAAAATGCCTGGGGTATAATAATGACAAGCTGAAAAATCTAACTGTCATTTGCAGTCTTTTTACTATCCAATGACAATGTAGTGAGTTGAATTAGAACAGCAACCAAGCCTGTAATCTACATGTCCCTTCTGCATCTAACCAAGATCTGTTCTTTATTGGTTAACCACATGTGCTACAATGGCCAAACCACATGTGAGGGAATGTATCAATAAGAGCAAGTCATCAATTATGCTTGAGTGCTCAGCATCGTGTTTGCTGAGGTTTCTTTGCCTTCAAATGAAAGCCGAAATCACTGCCTGTTGAGTCAGTGATGGCTCAAAAAATATCACAGCTGGAAAGAGTGGATAAGCAGTAAACTGTAACATGCTACACCAAACAGTGTGGCTAATATTTTGTCAAATAATATTTCTAATTTAGTATTTTGGACTCAACTCATATTTGATCAAATCTAAGTTGATAGATAGAAGAAGACTTATATAATTCCATATCAAAAGTAATCTCGAGACAAGGAACAGAATGATGATCAGGGGTGGCACAGCGAGGCCTCCAAAAATATGACTGGTTAACTGGTTGATAGACAAAACCACCACAAAGAGACATAAACACCTACAACGAGATGCAGAATGACCACATAGATGAAAAATGACCAACTGAGATGAAATTTGGCTGCTCTGAGATGCAAAACAACCAGAAAAATATGCAAAATGACCAGAAAGAGAGAAAAAACAACCACATATAGACACAAAAGCATCACAAACGTATCATTTCCTGTTTTTTTTTTTTTTTAAATCCTTTTTAGTAGGAAGGATGGGAGGCATTTTACCCATCTGTATTGAAGGATAATTTATTCATAATTCATCAGTGGCTGCTGGCTGTTTGGGCTTACAAATAGCAGATTGGAGGACCCCAACAATCACAGTGCAATATGACTTTATGAACTGAACCTCTTTACATCAAAACCACCTATTAAGCTACAAAGGTCTTTCATGTCCATATCCTCTCCATCCCTTGCTATTCTGATCCACACACTGAGCCCTGAAATCTATGTGAAATGTTTGCTTATGAAGAGCTACCCATGTGGAGGGCAAAATAATAACCTACCCTCATTACCCTCATCTAACACACACTTTAGACCCTCGTATGTGCTGTCAACGAACATTCAATAGAAGGGATTAAACCCCTCTTTCATCCCCTTCTTATGGGTTTTATGTTGATTCTATGGGTCGTCAGATCCAGCTGGGAGTCTTCACTCTGCCCAGAACGCCTCCCTGTGTTGTGACACAGACAAAGTACAGACTAAGGAATCAAACTGCTGAGCTACTTTGAAGATCAGTGACTATTATTCCTCAAGCACCCACATTGTTCTACGCCTGAATTAGTGCACCTGAATCCACTAATCGATGGTTGTTAGTTCTGTGTGCACATGAATGACATGTGAGGGCTGTTAAGTGATATTTGAGTGTTTCACAAGGAAAGGCTGCCTGTGGTTCAGTGGACAAAGATGCCTGTCAGAAGTTGTTAATCTATCATGAGATATTTTGGAAGCAATGCTATTTCACTCTCTTATGCTTTTCTTGATTTAACAAAAACCCAGAACATTCCAGTGAAGCAGAAATTTGACTAAAAAACAATGTGCTTTATGTGCTATGGTTGTTTATAGTCTTGGTGTGTCTAGAGTTGCAATGGAACCTACATTTACAGTGTTATCCATGTGTTAATGAAAGGTAGTGAGTCTTAAAAATAGCGAGAATAGGAGTTTCTTGTCTATTGTTTTTCTGCTGCCACAAGGGGTTCCTGAAAATAAGCACTGAGTGATAGTCATGAGCTCAAACTGTCGTAATCAGTCCCAATCAAGTTCAAGAGTAATACCAAACTGTAGATCAGTCAAAAAGGGTCATGGAAAACCGTTTTAACAGAGTTTGATGTATTTGTCAAAATGGCTGCACATCTGATTCAAAAAGCCTGGGATAATGAAGAATTTATCCTGTTGGGTCATGATTCAGTCCAGTAAGTGGAACAACGCAGTCGGAAGTCTGGTCAAGCACTGAATGATTCCATGAATGAATAGTTTGACTGAATTTTTTAATGAACTAATTCTTGTGATTTGGGACAATGGAAAGAACTTCTGCACACATCACTTCATCACTAATGCAAACAACCAGAGCAAATCACTGACTGCCTCCAAGACCTTGATGAAAGAGTGCGTGTGTGTGACTGATAAACAGGATGAACAATTAGCTGTGCAAAACAAGAATTCTTCCAAAGCAAATATCTTTTAATAGTCAAAAGTGCCTCCAAACAGCTGTGAAGCTGTCACACTATGTTTTGCATCATCTGTATTTAATGTGTAACAGAAGAGACCATGGTCTTGTGGTTTAGGAAGCAGCCAGCTGATAGTAATGATTTTAAGACAGAAGATATTTCTACATTGTCACAGTAAAGATGTTCAATTGACATCCTTCAAGCAAAACACAGCTGAGTCATAAATAATACAATACTGTAGTAACTAATATATTGCATTTAGTCAAATTATTATTTTTATTTAATTTGCAACAGTTTTTATTACTTAAATAAACAAATGCTCTGTTTTTTGTCGTCCAACTTGTCAGTGATCTCAGAGACTGATATAACTGTTCTAACACTCTGAATATAAGTGAAGATGAGTTTTTTCTGTTCTACCATCCTCCTTAAAGTAGGGTTCATGCAGCTAAAACCATTTTTTTAGTAAATTATGAGCGATCCGTATTGATCCCTATGGTTAAAAGAATCCTGTGCTGACTGTTCAACAGATAAACTGGTAAGTGTCTCAGTCATACGTTTTGCTAACTAAACTTCTGTTTGTGGTGTCATGTAATTTTGGCTTTTGCTGCTTAGGGAGGACAGTAATTGCTATCATTAGATGTTTCGTTTCAGGAAAACAAAAACACAGTGTAGACTGCTCTTGGTGTTTGAACAAATGACCAGTGCTGCTGTTTTTGTCTGGTAAATGATTGAGATTGTAAAGTTAAAAGTAAAGTCAAAGTTAAAGTTTCTGGTCAATGATCACATTATGTCCTATATGATTTTCCTTTCAAACACCTACCTGAAATTGGGTTTTAAGAGGAGCAAACATAACCTATTTATTATAGTAAATTTTATGGTCTATTACATAGATAGTAATGTAATAGCATAATAATTAAGAATTTGTCACTTCAAGCCCTGAAACGTAAATTGTTTTGTGTAACTGACAGTGTGTGTATATATATATATATATATATATATATATATATATATAATATATATATATATATATATATATATATATATATATATATATATATATATATATATAAAGGCAATCATCTTACACAAATTTTGGGCAAAACATCCCACGGACTGCATAGCTAAAATCTAATTAGCCTGTGAAGGTGGGAAGTCACGCTCCCCTGAGCTGTTGATGAATGTTGTGACAGCTGTCCCCGTGATGCATCTCTCAAAGCATCTGAAGCCTGATAGCGGGCAGTGGCCAGCAAAGGCTTTACAGGGATCAGCAGGCAGGATGCTGTGGTCTGGCTGAATAATGGACAGTTACAAATCTGTTCCATGGGGACCCCTCATGGGAATGAGGAAGGGAAAGAGACATTGGTGGGGGAAGCATGGAGGAAGGATATGAATGGCTCCAGGCGCAGGGAATTTGGTCACACACCTGCACCGAGGCTGGACTGTGGTTGGGCTGCACTTGTGTGATTCCTCCTGAGGGGTTGATGAATACCCTCTGCTATGGACAGACAGACTGTGACTGTAAAAAAGGACTAGGACTCCCATTGGGAGGTGTGAAGTGGTGACATAGATGATAAACTGTTTCATGGTACTGCACAATAACAGAGGGAATTATGAGGTGTCAGCATCACAGCGTGAGAAAGGTCAAACAAGCTACATTTATTCTCTGGGTACGTCTGATCACTTTGCTTTCTTCTTTACTTTCCTTCTTACTTTGCTGTAAATTAAACTGTCATTTCTTTTGTGATTATAGTTTATTTTTTCTTTTGCTAATTCACCCTCATGCACTGGTTGCATTACTTCAGTGAAAATAGGAGCACATACAGTTATAAAGTTATAGAAATGAATAAACTTTTTTTTTGCCTTCAGCCTGTATCATTAATATGTTTGTCATAGGTGTAGTGGTGAGTATACTGTACAGAGATTACCTCTGTTCAGAGGAATTTACTGTAACAGCCATGGTAGACCTCGGTCTTACAGAGCAAAGGTAAAATCAACCACATAAGAGATTTTTGTGTAATCTGTGGTGCTCACTGTGCACTGAAGACCTTTGCTCCCAGATGCCGGCATTTAAGGCAGTGCTTCCATCAAGGCAACATACTGTAAGTACCCGAAGTAACATGGTAAGGCTGCACTAAGACTGGGGAGAAGAGTCACTTTAAGATCCAACTCGGGTAATAACCAACCTTTACCTTTTTATCTTACCTCTTCATAACCGGGGACTTCTTTTTTTCAGTGAGGAAAAAACAATGCTAATATTGATGACAGGCACAACCTAGAGGGAGAACAAGGAGACAATTCAACTGACATTATGTCAGATAATAGTATTAAACCAAAGATGTGGGGATGTGATAAGTAATGGCAGAGATTTTTTAGATTCAGAAAGTAGCCTAACGGCAATATAAATGAAAATGTCACCAAAACTGCTGCTGAAAATGACTTCATTCAGAAGTTTGCTGCTGTACAACTACATTAATGGTTTATTGCTATTGATGAATGAACTTGAAGGCAGTATTTTACTGCTATAGTTGGTTGAGGTTGAGCTCAAGGGTTGAGCTTACAGTAGTGTCATCTAACAAGACACTGCTGCAAGCCGCACATCTACTCTTGTAAACACCTGATTCATATGTAAAGCAGTAGCAACAGCGGTTTGTTTGGTCAGTTAAATAGTCAATTTTAAATATTATAAAAGTTGCAATACTGGTAACGGAATTAACCCTCTCTTTAAATTCTACATTTAAAAAAAAAAAAAAAAAAAAAGCTTATTTTAAATTGAGTCATTAGTGCCAATTTTGTGGTTTAAGATGAGGGGTGATTAAAAAGAAAAATTTCCTCACAAGAAAAACTGCAAAGACCCAAAATAGTACAGGAAATAATGTGATGTTAATACATAGCAACAGCCCCAGCATGAGGCAACTGGGGTGGATGGATGGGACACTCGTGCTGTGGCAATGCAGGGGATTCCTACTGTTTACTAAAGTTCATCAAGTGGCAATTACTGTAAACATTATAATGGAGGTGTACTGATGTGAACACTTGAAGAATTTTAATCCAAGTCACAATGTAAACAATACAAAAACAAAGTTGTTTGTTCAACTAAAATCGCACTCTTACCCTAATGCCAGGTTCAGACCACGCAAAATGAGAACATTAGAACTAGTTAAGCTGTTTTCCCTGCCTACAATCTTTATGCTATGCTGTGCTAACTCTGTCCTTCCCAACTGCAGTTCTGTACTTAAATCCACAGACTTGAGACTGAAATCAGTCAGTGTTTAACTATTCCTTTAAATTAAAACTAGACTTCAGACCCATTATTGTGCTTTGTAATTACCACTGCATAGTGCAAAGGTACAATAAATCACAAAGAAAATGCCATATTGTGTTTAATTTTTTTCAGAATTCTGCATTGATCCTGTTAGTCAGTATAACCACAATGCAATGGTGAAATGCATGTTCTAGTACAATAGTCTTTTTACTTTCAAACTCAGTAAAGTACTGTCTCATTTCTGTATTTGATCAAAATCAGACTTTTGGTATCTGAACTATTGTGATGGTCAAGAGAAGATGAACTGAAAAACCACATTGGCCAAATCCTTTGTGATTTTTATTGTGTAGCAGACAAAAACTGAGGCTGTGAAGATGACTGCCAGTTAAATCAATACCATGTGACTGTGACACATGTCTGTGGGTTGTGTGCGTACTTGTACATTTATCTCTGTGAGGAGTAGTTTGAACTGTGGACCTCTACAGTAAGGACATTTTGAGTGAGACAGACATTTCACAGGCTGTATGGCTATATGAGGGTTTAGACATTTGGCTTAGAACTAGGTCCAGGTTAGGGTACAAGCATACAGTTGTGATGGTTAAGGGCAGGATGAGGGGTAGGGCAATGCATGGTGTCATTGAGTGTTGTCACAAAGGTTGTACAAACGAGTGTATGTGCTTGTGAATAAACCAGTGTTTCCTCAAGACACAAAGTTGATAGATTTCTTTCTAACTTCCTGGAATAACCCAGTATATCATTAACTCAAACCATAAATGACCAAATAATGAAAGAGCTTGCTCCTAAATCAACTCCTAGACTAATTGGAAATATAAAACAATGAAAGGAGTTATTTGTTTACATCAAAATTAAAGAATAAATCATTTTTTCCAGTCTGATGATGACATGTTGTAAATGAGCTCATGTTTAGAATCAACTGTTTCCCTCTGAAGAAAATATACATACAGCTGCTCTAGCAATGTCGAACAAAACACTCATTGTGAGGTACCTGCTCAACTTAGGATAAACAGCAAGCAGTTAAATCAAGATAAAAAAAAAAAAAGATTGTTTATCTACTTCTTGCAGGATGATGTAGCACAGAGAGAACTGTATGGCAGCCCTTTGACAGAGTAATCCCATGAAATAACATTTAGGGATTAGTTCTGATTTGAGGCTGTCCCCGGCACACAGCAGCGTCTGTCATCAGAGGCTTGTCTAGCATTGGCCTGAAAGCAGCTTCACATCATCTACATGGTTACAAGATGAAGATGGCATGTCTGAATTTAAATAGTCCTCAACTGTCTACAATTCCTTAACATGGGCTGAGGATAGAGTTTTCCATAATGAAGGAAAACACATTTTCTGAAGCATTTTTGTTTTTTCAGAAAATATTTCAGTTTATAACATTTTTAGAAACTGTCATCTCACCTGTGATGAATGCTTATCTTTTCTCCGGATGTTTTCACAATCTCAAAGGCTATGGGTACTTTACAGTTTGCCATTTTGTAAAACTAGTGGCAAAGTTAAAATATTTTATTCACACCCCTCATGGCGGGGAAGCAACTTAGCAATTTATAATGTGTCAAACAAATCCACATATTAGTTTAATCTGGACCATGCCATTGGTATGTGATGCATTGACAGAAGTCAATAATTAAAGTCTCGTAAAATATATTTTTGTCGTGTACAACATATCAACAACATATTCAAAGAAAAGATCCAAATGAATTGACCCTATTAAGAAGTATTCTGTGTATCCAAGCTTGATATATTTTATTCCTCTGTCCCAAGGGACAGTTTCCCAAAGCTTACTGGAGTAACTTATTGTTGCATGGTTAAGTATTAATTCATTTGGTAATTCATTTGGTGGAGTTTTCTCGTTAATACAAACTTTCTGATTACATACACTCACATTGCATTTATTTCAGCAATCTTCATGCTCATGGAGCAGTGTGAATAACTTTGTCACACAAGTATTGCCGCAAAGATCAAGTTGTGAAGTTTCATCGTGTATGCGCCACACTTCACTGCAATAAGTACTTTGAGAGTATTTCAACCAAGGAGGGATATGAATTTAGTCACAAAGTCACTCCATTGTTTGAACAAAGCCAGTTTTACAGCATGTTTATAGCTACATGAAATGTGAGAACGACTGTGACACAGAGGAAAATCCCAAAGAAAAATCAACACTTTGTGTAAAGATGTGTAATGCTTTAAAGCAACGCTAACACCAATTTACAAAATGAGCACAAACACTTGAAGCACTTGGAGAAGTGAATGTATGGCTGTGTGTACACAGTTCCATCCAGCAAAAGGCCAGTGTATATGTGGTGTTCTCAGCTTGTTCTCACTGTCTCTGTGCCAACCCCAAAACTATGTAAACAGCCATTACAAAATTACAATCTCTAACCCAAACATTAGGGCCTGTGACTTAAACAGAGAATTCAACTGGAACACACTTAAGTAACACTGTTTTTTCTGTCATGACGTAATGTATTGAGCATTGAGTGGGATTTTTTTTCCCTGTAAACTATAAACTTTGTTTGTAATAGATGCACATGTTCACGGAAGTGTTGCAACACACACACACACACATATTTTTAAAAAAAAATTTCCAATAATTTTCCAATACTGTGTAATCCAATGGCATGGTACAAATATACCACGTTAAATTCTGTTGAACACTGTTTGCATCACAAAAAAAACAAACAATATAAACAGAATAAATACAAAGCAGACCATTCTTCTTCATCCGCGTAAAGTTATAATTTTCACAGCCCAGTTACGATCAAACAGGACTACAATAAGGATAGGGTTAGATGTAAGCCCCATTAAAATTTGCCACATTCCTGGACATGATTATGGTCTGTGGTTGGGAGCTCATTTGTTTATTGTAAACACACACACACATATATTTTGTTTAACTTGACTGTGCTTCTTGTGGTGATACCTAACCTTGATCCTGCCATCGTCATGAGATTGCAGGCTAAGGATATTACCACTGCTTCAGTATACAATATTAAATGTGCACTCTTCTAACACATGCACACACACCTACACATGGCTCTGCTTAACATCTGCAGTGGAGAGCACTGTAATTGACTGTATGGTGATGTACTGAGACAGGTCAGTTACATAAACTCAAAGCACTGAATTGAGGGCATGCCCATGCATGTACTTGCCTGTACAGTACAGTAACTTCAAAGATATTTACTGTATTTCCTTCAACTAAAGGTGGGCTGCAATTCATGGTAACTAAAAGTTGAATACGATCTTGCATTTTACTGGAATTTAACAGTGTAGTTGGAAAGAGGCTCCAACCGATTGACAAACCTCAGAGTGCTCAGGAGGAGCAATGCAGATTCCTTCCCGAGTGTGGAATAGAAAGATAGCTCTCTACACTTACCAAATCTTTGAGGGGATCGTGGGAGTTTGTCCATCTATTCCACATATTTAGTAGACTTTTCCCCCAGGGAAACTAGTGAGAGGTAGAGTGGTAGAATGGGATACCAGGGTGCAGTTGCTACGAGCTATCTGGTCCTTGTCCAGAGTGACAGTGTGCTCATATTCACGACAAAAAGACTAAATTTAAGGGGTTCAGCTCAGTCAGGGTTGCCTCTTGCCTCTGATCCTGTTTGTGATATTCATGGACAGGATCTCAAGGTACTGGGTTAAGAAAGGTGTCCAGTTTGAGAACCTCCAAACTGCATCTTTGCTTTTTGCAGATAATGGCATGATGTTGGCCTCATCAAAGTGTGGCCTTCAGTGTGCACGCAGGTGGTTTGCAGTCGAGTGTGAAGTAGCTGGGATAAGAGTCAGCATCTTAAAGTCTGAGACTCTAGAATGGGGAGGAGTTGGTGCCCCAAGTGAAGGAGTTCAAGTATCACAGGACCTGTTTTACAAGTGACAGAAAAAATGGAGCATGAGATGAACAGACTGATTGTACCACACCATCACGGTGAAGAGGGAGCTGACCATTTACCAGGTAATCTTCAGTGATTAGACCTAAGAGGCTGCAGATACAAGCATCCAAAATGAGTTTCCTCTGTAATGTGGCTAGAAGTGGTAGAAAATGAATGAAAGAACTTACGGAGTTCGACAGGAAGCATTTGACAGCTTTGGCTGCCGGACTTTTTACCATTATTTTTAAAAGCTGTATTCTTTAAGTGTGTGTGGAAAGCTTATAATGTTTTACTACTCATGAATGACTTGATTGATTTCCAATCAGTAATGGCATATTTGTCCTCTCATTGTCATTTTTGGTCATGGTCACTAAGAGCAATTTGACATTGGTCTAATGTCAACCATAGATATGTGTGTAAGATTCAGTTTGGTGTTTGTATGTGTTTTGGTTAAAGGTAATGCGACTTCAAATCTATAAAAATGAGCAACATCTGTACATGCATCTCCATATATATAATGCAAAAAAGGCAATAAGTACATTTCAATTGTGTTGTGCCAAGAGTTTATGGTGGAGAAGTACCTGTCTCAAATGTATTGCTTTTTTGCCAAAAGGCAAAAGTTTATATTTGGAAACATGATAAACTTTCAGTGCTGTTATAAACACAGTGGGAAATTTTGTCTGCTGTAAACACTGAGAAAAAGAAGAGCCATGGCGAGAGAGTCAGAGCAGACATTCAGCCTGAGGGATTCCCTCATTTGGCAGGAGCAGCGCTGCCTGGGAGATTGTCCACAGGGAGACATAAACCACATTGAGGAGAACAAAGGTCACAACTCAGAGACTAAGGTCTAAGCCCCCCCCCACACTATTCAGCCATGGTCATCATCTTGCTCACTCTTTGGCACTGACTGATCCTAACAAACTCCCAGCTAAAAGGTCACAAAGCTAGAAAATGCACCCCATCTTGTGCTGTTCCTGCTTGCCTGCTGGGGTAACTAAAAACTCTCAACGTAGGTTACGCCCTTCACATGTCACTGCATGGTCCCTAAGTGGTGTAACAATACCAAATGTATGCCAAATGTTCGTCTTTAATGGTGGGTAATTTATAGACACTGGCAGGAGCAAATTTGGACTTGTGGCCAGAGGTGTTGATTACCCTTTTTATCTGGCCGTTTGTTTGGGAGCGTGATCAAAGCCATCACCCGTTAGCGATCATGTGCTTTCCTTTCCCCCTCTGCCCCCTGCTAAAACTTTGGCACACAGCCATGCATCGGCCTACTTTTCTTTGTTTTATTACTTCAAAAGGTTGCGCCTCACCCCATTCATCACAGAACACTGCTCCCGTCAAAGCTGTAACAGAGTCAAATTGTTCAGGCATTTGGGCATCTAACAAAGCACGGTGAGCATCTCCAAATCTGATGTAATTCAAGAAGGGATAATTCAACACTCTCAGAGTCATCTTTGATCTGTGATCTGTACCATATCTGCACTCGTACTCACCCATGGCTCATTTTATCATGCTTTCTTATGCTTTTGATATTTCATCTCACATAACTCATTTGAGCATTTTACCACAAATTAGCACTATGATGTGGACTATCCTTTAATAATGCCTTTGTAGGAGTGACTTTGATATGAGCACATGTTTTTTTAACATTTATGTTTTTTTCTGTTTTGAAGAGTTCATATTATCACAGAAAGGACAAAGAATGGAAAACATCCAGAAAGGTTCATGGCCGGGTGGAGAGTTTAGCCGGGTGCAGAGGTGGGGTATGGTTGTGAGGAAAGGGAGTGCTGTGGCTGGATGGATTTTAGCTTATTTATCTTCCTGTTCAACGCTGTGTTTGTGCAAATGTTGGCTGTGAAGGAAAGGCAAATGAGGCAGAGGAAGCCACACTGGCGCTCTTGAGGCACCCTGCCCCTATCTTGAAGCCTAATCCGATGAGCTCACACTCAGCATGTTCCTCTCGTGAGTTCTGCATGACTTGCGCTGCCCCCAGAGATAAAAGACGGATGGGGTGCTGCTCTGTGTGTGCGTGCATGCATGCATGCGTGCGTGTGTGTGTGTGCGTGCATGTGTGTGCGTGTGTATGTGTGTGTGTGTACAAGTATATTGGGGGGTGTAACAGCCATGTTACAAGGAGGTGGGAGGGAATGGGTGCAGAGGTGGGGTATGGTTGTGAGGAAAGGGGCGGAGAGGGAATATACTACAGCCTTAGTGTGCATGTGTGGGGGAGTCTCATCATCCACCACCTCTCCCTCCCCCGGACACTGACCTCTTTGCAAGATTCATATTAAAAACTCTAGCCCTGTGAAGATGACCTCCCGAGACTAATCCTGTGACCTCCTGTGCATTAAAGTGACCGTTAGTGGACAAGGACAGTCTGCTACTTTGGAATCCTAGTGGAACGACGATGATGTGTGTGTGGTCAGTGTCTGTAAGTAAGCAAGTGCAGTATGGGGTGTGGGGTGTGTTTGTTAGGGAATTGGGGCGTTGCTTGGAATACTGGGGCCCACAACAGGACAATTGTGGTTAAAGCCTTAGGTCAGGGGTAAGAGACATGTTTCCTTTGTGAGATGGTGTCTGTGTAGGTTCTCATTCATCCAAGTCATGGTTATCCAAAGTTGTTTAAATCTATCCAACTGGACTTTAAGAAAGTTCCTTGAAGATGTTTCACCTCTCATCCAAGAGGCTTCTTCAGTTCTGGTGGTGGTTGATGTTGCCTCAGCTTATAACCTCTGTGAGGTGTGGTCAGTGCTATTCATATTCCGACGACCATTACCCATTGTGAGATGGGTTCAATGTCCAGTGCAATAAAATGTTGCAACTCAGCTAATCAAAACTTTGTAGGCTATCAGAATTACTCAAGTAATCTGAATATGCTGATTTAGTCATCCCTGCATGTTATTTTACAGTATGATCAGCTATGGAAAAATGCTTGGAATCTGGAGAAGTATTCTTTCTTGCTAGATTGCTAACATTCTCAGACCTGAGGGAATCCTTTATTGTTACCG
This sequence comes from Amphiprion ocellaris, assembly GCF_022539595.1. Taxonomy (NCBI): domain Eukaryota; kingdom Metazoa; phylum Chordata; class Actinopteri; family Pomacentridae; genus Amphiprion; species Amphiprion ocellaris. Next base: position 26,317,480 of record NC_072776.1, on the reverse strand, counting down.
TAGTCTGTAACCAGTTGGCCATTTGGTTGGTAATGTTCAATGACAGCTCAAAGCACCGACTTGTTGTCTTTGGGACCTGTGGACATCTTCTGAAGCTCTTGGAGGCAAGTTTATGTGGTGATAAAAAAAGGGTCCAATAAAGCATTCTCACCAGCGGCAGATCCTCCCAGTGCAGCAGTCCTTGTTAATCACAGCAAACAGTTGGAGATCCTTTCAAAAGGGATTATATCAGGGTCAGGAGCATTTGGACCTTAATTACCCTTGACATAATGTTTGACCATTCTGTTACCACTGGGGAGGGCAGCTCTTATTAAGGGGACATGGGCCTAGGGGTCACTGAGGTTACTCAGGTCAACACTGCAAGCACAGCCCACCACAAACCCCCAGCCAACGTCTTCCACATTACGTTGAATAAATCCAGTAACTAATCTCTGAGCCTGCCTCCAATAACAGTGATGTGTGATGATCCCAGGAAGGTATCTGTTTAGTTTAGGAGCTGAATGATACCCAGGTGCCAGTGTTAGTTGTCCTTGCATTTAAACTCATCAGCTGGACTAGACCTTGGACAGCAGGCCTCAGCCAATGACGTGCAGACACAGTTGCTCTCGGGCAAATGCAGCCAAAAGGTCAAAGGTCACTGGCTCTAATTTTTAGACTAGCATGCGGCATCTGTACTTGTTTGTTTCAAATGCTTAGTAAAAACTACTTTTAGTAGTTGTAATGTACCTTTACTGTTTGTTGGATTATATAAGTGCAATGCTAGAGTCCATTTATCCAAATTTATTTCATTTTCCACTTTTCTAAAATCATCTTCTATGTAGCTTTTCATCATTATCCAATACAAGGCATGGGTAGCAATCAGCATCATCAGAAAACATTTACTGATGCAACATAGTCACAAGAAAGCTATTTAAGGACCTGAAATTCTGATGCACTTCTCTGTATTAAGGTTTTAAAAAGCTGATGACTACTAAGAAACAGTGGTGTAAAACTACTATAAAAGCATTTTGCACCATCAACCTAAATCTCAAAGGAATCTATAAAAATATCAGCTCCATTGGGGAAAAACTTGTTTCTTCTCAGATTGTCCTTGTATCTTTTCTCGCAGACTCTTAGAAGTAGTTTAAATATAACTGTGCTTCGGTCTAATCAGTGAACAATGACACAGAGGGGCAGCTCCCAGTCAATACAAACATGCTAACTTGGATCTCTTTTGAGTGTTTAGTATATAGCATGCACTTATTGGTAGACACAACTAAAATGTGAAGCAGATAACATAGAGGATACACGGTATGCAATTAAAAACATTCAGTCTGAATGGCTACTGACTATCTAAATTCTGTCAAGGTCATCTGTAGAACAGAGCACATTCCTATGTAAATAGCCAGTGTTGTGCTGTGGGCATATTTAGCTGTTCTGTTGCAGTTTTTTCAAAGAAATATATATGTTTAAGGCCAGCTGAAAAGATGCAAATCTTTGATTTTGACATCAGATTTTTCGGTTACATTTACACCAAGTTATTTGCAGCCGTTTTTAGAAATCAAAATGAATCTTCTTTATATCTGCCTGTACTTTAATCCCCCTGCATCATTTAATCTCTCATGAAAAGAAGAAATTAAACTAGATGCTTGAGATATATTCCTGTTTGCCTCCTAAGGTGAAGTGTCTTCACTGATCTTATGGGGCCACATAGCATTTGCACATGTTCAATAATTCACCCAGAGTAAACAGTCTTTTGTTCGGCATCATGCTTGACTAGGCAAGCACAATATCTCCATCAACACATGTACACAACACAAAATCCCCAGTACCATAAAATCATGTCCTTCTTGCCAACTTCATGCTTTCATCAGTCAAACTAAAAGTGTATGACAACATGTACCTGCGAAAAGCAAATAAACAAGGTCTCCTTAGTTGACATGAGGGGAGCACATAATTGAAGGAGTTACTGTAGCTGTAGGGGGGGATTGAGAAAGGATTATGGAAAGGTAGGGAGGGCTGGGAGGAGGGGAAGGCAAGGAGGGGGTAATCTGTAATTAGTTTGTAATTGCATCTTAGATGGTTCAAATTGCCATTGTGCTATGATCCATGAATGACAGAGGACACGAAGAAACTTAGTGAGATAGAGTTTTCACATAAACATGGAAAAACCCAACACATATGATAGAAGACCCGTTAAGATCCATCATTTTACACCTGCCTTGAGGTTTCCAAAAATAATTAACAAAGCAACATGAATGCCTTTATTTACTCTGTTCACTTATTTGCCCATTTACTCAAGAGTAACAGTTGTGTATTTTTTTTTCTGTTGTCACAACAAGGTCATAATCTTTACACAGTGCAATAACCTTTAGCATGTGCAGGTTTACTGCCCTCCTCACTCCCACTGCCCTCTCCCCCTTCATACCCAGCCCCTCTCTTTCCTCCTGTCCTGTTAACATGCACAAGCATAAACCTGCACAGATCAGTCTGAGACACTTTCTTAGTTTCCCATTTACAGAACCAGGGCTGTGTACCAACACCAGAATTTCTTCTGACAGTCAGACATAGTTCAGTGCTCTTTATGGCTATATAAAAACATGCCAAGATTGTTCTGGAAAACACCATGTTATGTTCATGATATTTGACATACAACACACAGCACTAGACAACTGAGGAAAGTATGTATGATGTATGACCTTTCCTGTTAAGCGCTCTGATTCTCTCATCCTTGAAACAAAAAGAAAGCCGCACTTTGATCCCAGGTGTTTTCCAGACATTTTTTTAACATTTTCTTCACTTCTGCCTTGCAGTCAAACCTGCCACTTTCAAAAGATGTCTAGGACTGAACTGTAGCTTTTTAAGTGTCACCTGCTAGGTCACTGTGATATGTAGGCTTGTTGTACTCAAAAACATCAGTCAATTGTGATCTTTTGCATGTTTATCTAGCAATAGGCCATTTTTAACTGTAGGAATTTCCAGGCTATTTTCAGGTTTAAAACCTTTAAAATCTCTTTCAGGTCCATTCAGGGAAGAAAAAATTATAGACTCATGGGTCGGTACTATTGACCAGAATTTAAAAAAACTGCTCAATGTTGACTGAAACTCAGACAAAACAAATGCTGATTGGACAACAGACTCCACTTGTCTGGCCTCTCAATATCCTCAGTGAGCAGCAGTCTTTTTCTCTATAACAACACCCTCTTCAATGTAAACTTCACTATGTAGGCTAACATAACAAATCTCCATTCTTATGTTTCCTAGATGCTCATAGAACCAGAGTTACATCCAAGTAACTATTATTTGCTGTTGTTTTGGTTCACTCAGAATTAGCGCCGCAGTTGAAACTGTTATGGAAACAGAAAGGCTGAGTCGTTACTGTTGCTGGCATCACACCGTGCCTTCCCTGTGTTCCTGCAGTGGAAGGCTGCATTTAAATTGGATGAAGAGATGCATGTAAAAATGGATTTAAAAAGTGAAACGAGCAAAGGAGAATGAATTTCAAGACTCAAGCTCACTACTTGCCCAACGATCACACTGATTTCCACACTCTTACTTTCTACAGAGCACACTGCTTCTTGGCTGGCACTTATCATCAGGATTAGATATGAATTAATCAATACATTTGTCCAATGTGGACGCTTTGATACTGGACTGTTTCACCTGGCCATTTTACAAGACTTGGTTCTGTTACCATACTTCCACATTTGCACGGTCACAATTCACACAGCTGTCATTTTCTTTGGATTGCAGACTCCACATTCTTATAACACACTAGACCTTAGCGTGGTCTTTCAGTCGATATATGAATAATGTGCTCTTAGTCTTACATTTATAAAGTCTCTTCTTTTGTACAAAGCGAGGATTTCAAAATAATTATCCTGACCTAATTTATAATGATGATTCAGCACAAGTTAGAAACTCTACACTGTATTCTCACAAGCTTATTTATTGACAGTGCCAAATCTGAGCTTGTGTGACACAGTGTACTGTATGTCCAGTCTGCTCAGTCTAGCAGCAGCCTGCATCTAAGATTATTATGTTTAAATGAGTGCTGGGACATACTGACAGCAACACACTTCAGTATGAAAGATAGTCGACTAAATCCTAAGAAGCTAGAGCAGTGGCATGATGCTTGAATACACTTTTAGTCATTTGTCAGGGAATCAGAATGAATAAACGCTTGTACAAACTGAGCAATCGACAACGGGAAAACACTTTTATGATGGTGCCACCAGGGACACTGGCAACATACGTGGCATTCATCAGAGCCTTGGGAGCAGTTATAAAAAAGCATTTTCCTCTCATGAAAATGACAAAAGTGCTAAATGTGTACACTGAGGTGCTGTTTTAGAAGCTGCTTTATGGTATCCCTTGAGTTTTACATGAGACATGGTGGCGAGGGTGGACAGTAAAATAATGAACAAATAATAGGGTTGCATTTAAACTGAAGGGTTTTTTTGTACAAATTGCCAAAAAAGAAAAGTGGAGCTTTGACTCTTGTCCTCATAAATCTGTCACTGGATCCATTAAGTGAGTTTAAAACTGGCGTGGAGTTTTTGTTTGTTTTTTGGCGCTTTACAGTAGTTGATGATGCTAGCAAGTGGCAATTTGAGAATGCTGTAAATTAAGGATTTTATGGACTTTGGCCTGCATGGTTTTATGGCAACAGTGGAAATAAGCATGCTAATGTTTCCAGTGCCACATTCCTCACATGTGCACAATGGAGCAAACCACATTACAAATATTAATCTGTGTATTAATGAATTCCTAATGGGTTTTGGGAAATCTGGAGAGGCCAGGACAAAATCACATTTTGTCAAAAGGTTTTGACTGTAAGTTCATGGGCCAAGAAAAATTAAGAAACGTGACGAAGAATAAAAATATTGTCTGCCTGTCCTGACTGCATTTCTGTGTTTATGCGGAAAAAAAAAACGTGTATAAAATAAAATTCAGCACTTGTCATAAGTCAAACATTGAAAGGCTAATCCACTGTAGATGCAGCAGATATTATACAGGCAGTACTTTGTACTCAACAAAGGCCTGCACATAATGCAACTCCACAAGATCACATCATCACATTATCCCGCTATTGTACTGTACAGATACGGTGTACAATACCTGACATACTTTCATCTGCTCTTTTTTTTTATGCGTGTCCATGTTAAAAGGCTAATAATAACTCTTTCATGTGTGCACACGCAAGTGCAGCCAATCACCTATCACAAGATACCGTATAACTGCATTTAAACAAATAGATACCTTTGTATGTTACATTTTAGCAGATTACACACCAGCTGACATTTTTTTTATATGTGGACCAGAACTCTATCACATATCACATATTGTTATTACACACATATTCCTGTATCAGCTGACACAGTGTACATTCTCCAAACACATTGATCCAGTCACACTACTCTATATCAGACTAACATTTGGTGATCTTGAATGTGTTTTGTTGGGTGAACTCAGAAGTTACATTTACATTACAGAGACTCAAGACATGAAACAGGAACTTACTAGGAGCTGACATGGCTAAAGAGTCATGGAAGCCAAGACTGCTGCTGCTTTGTCCCAGCAAGTAGTGACTGTTCCCATCAATATCAGAATTCTTATAAATGAAAGTTACGAGTACACAAACAGGCTGTAAGTGAAACAACTCACACCAGTGAATGTAAGTTTAATGAAACACATTTTTATTGTGGATCTCAACTGTTTTTTGTTCACAGCACACTTTAAATGTCAACAACTAATAAGCAGTGGCATGCTTGTGGGTTGGTGATTGCAAAACCATGTTCAGACCCACAAAACAAAAGTGAAGAAAAATAGAAACAAACATGTCAGGGTGAATGCTGATGAAGCTGATAAAAAAAAAAAAGAAAAAAAAACAAGAAAACAGAGTCCTGTGTTTGACTCCTGTTGGAGAAAGTGGGTGCTCATTACAGGACAAAAGGGTGGCATATTTGAATATTTCTGTCAGTGTTACATGAAGATTTAATAAAGGATTGGAACAACCTGATTCTGTCAGACAGTGATGATTAGAACTATTTCAAAAATGTTGAATATTTACAATATTTACACTTAGATATTAGTGAAAATACACCAAGTGGTATCTGCACTTGATCTACAACCACAGCACACTAGACAAAGGATTTTACTAGTAGTGTAAGTAAATTTACTCAGGAAGAAGTACTTATTTGTGATACTTGTACGTTCCTTTCATTGCATACTTCTACTCCACAGCATGTCAGAGGAAAACGCTGTACCTTTTACTCCAATTTACCAGAAATGTAGTTGCTAGCTTTTTTACCCTAAGACTTTAACAAACAAAATACGTAAGAAGCTGATAAAAAAAAAAAAAAAAAATCTGCTATTTCTCATTAAATGAACTACCCAACCCCAAATATATATACATATATATGAAAAAAAAATTAACTAAAATGTGGTTGACAGGAGGGGCTGCACAGTGGCGTAGTGGTTAGCACTTTCGCCTTGCAGCGAGAAGATCCCTGGTTCGCGTCCCGGCTTTCCCGGGATCTTTCTGCATGGAGTTTGCATGTTCTCCCTGTGCATGCGTGGGTTCTCTCCGGGTACTCCGGCTTCCTCCCACAGTCCAAAAATATGCTGAGGTTAATTGATTACTCTAAATTGCCCGTAGGTGTGAATGTGTGAGTGATTGTTTGTCTTTGTATGTGGCCCTGCGACAGACTGGCGACCTGTCTAGGGTGTCCCCTGCCTTCGCCCGAGTCAGCTGGGATAGGCTCCAGCACCCCCATGACCCTAGTGAGGATTAAGCGGTGTATAGATAATGGATGGATGGATGGTTGACAGGAAAATTATTCACAGCTACTTATTTATCTATTATTCTATCATGTATTCATGATGGAAAGAACCAAATGGTCAATGGTTCCAGCTTCTCAAATGTGAAAATGTGCTAAGTTTCAATTTATTTTTAAGAATTTTGAAATTTGGAGTGTTGGATGATGAAAGCATGCATTGTGAATGTGTCACTTTGAACTCACTGTTTTCAGATTTTTTTCAATGTAAAAAATAATCAGCATATTAAGGATTGTTAAAAAATAATTCTTAGTTGAGCTCAACCTTGACAAGCCACAGCAGTAAAATTCTGCTTCTACATGAATGCATAAGTAAGAGTGATCTAATGATAAAGTAACAGTCACAGGGAGCATTTCTGCACCCAGTACCTTTACCTTTTGTAATTTAGATACCTTTTCCTGATTCTATTCAGATTCTCAGATGTCCACCTGTGCATATTTGACTGGACAGCTCAGTGCACTGCTTGATGAAGATGCATTGTGGTAACTGTGCCACGTCCAGCTTTATTGTCTGAACTCACCAAGTAACAGTGCAGCAGCATTATTGAAGAGAATTAAGATACTTTTTTCATTCACTTGTGAAGTCTGTTTGAACACTGACTGCATCAACAAGGAACAGATGTCAGAAATTACCAAGTACAACCAAGGTCATACACAGGTCAGAGGCCACCCATGTCATGACTTCCAACTGCTTGATGCACTCTTCAACATGTCACATCAGGCACAGGTGAGCCATGACACAAAAGGCCAGGAAGGAATTCAGAATTGGAAAGTGAGCAGGAAAGAGGGAGAGACTGAGAGAAAGCCCTATTTTTCTTTCTATGGTTTTCATAAAGGCAAGCTCTCTGATTGCCAGTGTCAAAGTGACAGGGTCTTTTATGAGCACTTGGCGGGTCCCCGCCCTGGTTTGTATAGCCAGGCAGTGATAGCAGTGGCCATTGTTGGGCTACGGAGAGAGGAGCGGCCCTGTGCTATTGAGAGGGGAGGAGCCCAGCCCTGCTTGCCCGCCCTGTGCAGTGTGTTGGTTGAATAGGCAGCTAAGGTGTCCATGCCCCCCAGTGCCCTTCAGTGTGGGAAAGCTGGTACAGAAAGCACCTGTAGCATCTTGACAGCGGCTGACACAGGATTGCGTGCTAGCTTTGGATGCAGAGGCCACTGTGAGGTGACACTCCACTGCTGACGGGTACAGTAGGAGTGTCACACTCCCATGCTGTGTTACATCTCCGGTCAGAGATCAAACAGATCAAGTTCACATGCACCATAACGTACAGTACACGCTGCATTGTGCGTGCTCACACTGTGCACATAGAAATATAGAATAAAGCACACTGACAGTGTAATATAATGCTCTTTATAGTACAATACATATACAATCACCATACATGCACTTACACAATCATATCAGTGCACATGTATACATGTTATACAACAACAAATTACAGCACAAAAGACAGCATGTCTCTAATGCTTTTTGAAACTAATACATACACAAATCAGATCATACCTGTTTACACAGCTCTTAGAAAGAATATAAACTATATTTAAGAACAGAAAAAAACATGTAGCATTAAATTATCCATATTTAGAATAATATTTGCTAAGAATGAAAAACTCTCAAATCTATTCATATTAGTAGCATGTGAACCTCCAACCACATTCACCAACTAAATAAAATGTCATCAACACTATTTAATATTGACTTTGGTGCATCAGTCAATCTCTCATTTATTGCCTGGCATGTTCCATGTGATGTGTCTGTGTTGCAATGTTGCCATTCCTGGCATTCCTCCCTGGAATGCACAAATAGGACCTCACAGAACGGGATCACGACTACAAAACAAGACAGCATTCCTAAGGCAAGTTTTAACAAAAAATACTCTGCTTCTCTGTTGCTTTATACAGTACAGGGTAAGTAACACAAGGTTCTCCTTGCAGATGCATTCATTTATAAAAAGAAAACACAAGTTGTGATGTTTTCTTTTTAGTAAATGAACAAAGACTGTTATAAAAGGAATTTCCTACAATTGTGAGCCAAGAACTCAAAAAAAAAACTTCAGTTGATGTTTCTAATGTCTGTGTGTTTCAGATAGGATTAATATTATCACTCTGTCATTCTGCAGAATGACTTCTGATTAGGACTGATTGGTAGCTGCTGTTCCCTAGGACAATAAGTGAGCTGCAAAGCTACTTGACACATGACAAGCAGCTTGAACTAACTTGTTTTCTGAAGGGGGAGCTCAACTGCGTTCACCACAGTGTGGCTGTTGTTCCAGCGCCCAAGGATTACAATTAACCAGCCACTCCTGTTGGGCTTAATGAACTAACACAGCAAAAGCCAGCAGCAGGGACACTTCCTGAACAGCGCCGGGTTAGCCCTAATTGGTTCTGGCACAGCAATCCTTGCTGCTTATCTCATAGCAAGCTGAGAAAAATCACCAGTGAAGTGTGAATCAAAACATGTTGATTGCAGGAAATTCAGAGTGAGCAACATACCTGAGGAAAAGGCTCCTTTTCTTATTGTATCATTTTCAGTCACAGTTCTTTGTTTTTTTATTGTCTTGTTTTCATGAGGTCAGACCAATGTATTATCATTGTGTGCATAAGTAAACATGCCATTTACATATAGGAAAAATCAGTCTTTCTGGATGGGGCTTCTGTTTAACCCAAGTTCTCTCTTATAAAAGGATTTCAAATACATATATATCATCTGAGAGGGAATCACAGAATCTCCTTTTTTATAATGAGACCCTTGTAACACATGTCCAAGCTCAGAGTCAAATGGGGCAGGGGGGGTTTGGATGGGAGGTCCAGGGGATTTGGGTAAACCATCTGTTGACCAAAGCTTTTGGGAAAGAGCACTAATATGGATTTAGGATATTATTCTCTCCGCAGGTGGGATGGTCAAAACCCCTGTGGATTTCTCTGTCAGGAGGGGGCTAGTCTTAGGGGGGAAAAAGATTTCAAAAGAGGGACAAGGCAAAATAGACTGGACAAAGACACTCCATTGTTGAGCTTTTCACTAATCCCCACAACTCATTCATAACTCAGCGGAGTCAGGTATGAGGGTTCAACAATGGGACAGAACAGAAAAGGAAAAACTCATCACAGATGGATAAAATTTTTCACTGCAAATATCCACATATCTTTAAAGTGGAGTTTCTTTCCACTCACATTTTTAGCGTAGTCAAAACACCAACGATAAGAGTTGTAGAAACTGGGTGGTTCTCAACATGAAGCAAGACACCATGCAGGGGGGACATGAAAATGCCCAGGGACTGAACCTTGCATTGGTTTAGGGACCCAGGAAGTCAGAGCTCTCTTTGGCTCTCTAGGTGCCAGGGGTTATTCCAACAGCAGGCATATTGACTGGGCTTAACAGTGATTTGTCCCCTTTTGCTTACTTGTTTGTTTATCAGGATTCAACACTGAAGCTTTAGGTCACCAGGTACTTTCATTCTGTTTCTAAGAGAAGATACACAAGCTGCTTGCATCTGCATAAAGAACAGTGACAGGGTTGTACTCTCTGTAGCCAGACATAGGCAGGATGGCTGTTACAAAATCTTAACAAAAAATACCATCCCCTTAAACTCCTAGACGAGACTAAACTGATTTTCTTGTGACTGTCTAAATTTCACTTCAATCTGCCACCTACAGCTTGTAGCCTATGCCAAAACAAATCATTCATGGTATTTGCTAAAACTGCTTGACCTAGGACTTCACAAACACTAATCTAAGCCTTTAGAGAAAAATGCTTTTCTTATGAGGCAGATTTACAGTCTTTCGGGTCACATGATATCCAGCATTTATCCAACAACAGCAACTGGACTTTGTATGCAGTAACCTGAGGACTATCTAAACAGAAATGTAAAACACATTAAAGACACTGGCATTTGGTGACTCCAGTTTCTTTTTCCAATCTTAAAGTAGATGTTGAGCCAAGCAGCATATGTTGAGGTAGTTTGTCCCAGAAAAATACTTCACAATAACAGTTAAGTGCAGTTTTTCTATGAATTTAATGTCAGCCAAGAAAAAGGTGGTGATAATGCCTGCAGTCAGTAAATAACAGCCTCCCTCTAATCCGGCGCTGATCCCATCTTCCCCCTCTCTAGCATCCCCCTACCACCACCCTACTTCCCAATCTGAGATACTGAGTGAACTGATTCCAAGAAATGTTTATTTTCAGGAACAGATTGTGGCATTGTTGTTGACACAGTGTGTTAAAGCACTAGTATAAACAGGGTTTACTAACCCACTGTCTTAGTTTAACAATATATGATAGAGCAACATGTGTCAGTCACGTTGCCTTACCTCTGCTGACATCTTGTCAAATTTGATAATTTTCTCTTCAAATATAACATTTATCATTCACACTTGCAGAAGTGAAAAACATTCAGACTAAAAGTCTGAATGCAAAGCTTAAAACAAGTAACAGCATGCTAACTTGCTCATGTTTAGAAGGTGTAATGATATTAATTTTAGAGTTCCTTTTCAATGTCACAAAGTGTTTTGTAGTAGAAACAATGACTGAAAATTAATAAAATCCCAAACATAAAAGTTAAGATAAAATTACTGAGAATAGTTACACGTGAAGAAAAAAAAAGTTGTATATATCGCACCGAGTTTCCCTGTCTGAACAGCAAAGCCCAGTCCTGTTACTGACCAGGAGGAACCATGAATAAGGCCCTGCTAGAGGATCTCAAGCAGCAATCAGGGTGTTAGTAGGTCACAGATATAGGCCGGAGGCGGAGCCTGACCATGGAGGGTTTTAAAAACATACATGAAAACCATGAACTTAATTCTAAGACCTTGTCCACACTAATACGGATATATTTTTTTAATGGACACCTTCCCCCTCCTTTTTGAAAAACAATTCTGTCCCCGAAACTATCATTTTCCTAAATGTCTCTGTAAAAACAAGAATGTAACCCCCCTATAAACACTCTGACAAATGTGTTGGGCCAGTCTACATCAATGATACAAATAATATCATGTCAAAGAATACTCTTATTTCATTATTTCTGATGACTTTGAACTGTAGATGTTGCGTACTAAGTAATATTGGACACAGCAGACACGGAGGCTTTGAGCCTTGATTATACTCCTTTGTGGACGCACACACACACAGCTGCAAACACCATGGACACGTGGTTATTGCACACTGGCCTTAGCATGCCAGTAAAGTGTGATGATAATTGATAAGTTTGCTGTTATTTAAGGCATATTCGCTTTACACAAAGCACTAATGGTCATGCATCAGTTTTAATATCATCATGTCCTAAACTCACTCTTTTACATGTCTGCACAAATACACAGTAAACAAAGGGTTTTAAAAACCAGCACTTTAAAAGGCATTTAAAAAATCTCTCAGTGACCTAGAGTGTATGTATGTGGATGAAAGGCCCAAGTGTTTGTTTTGTCATATGTCCATATTAAAGTGGACAAGATTTAAAGTCAGAGGCAGGACAGCAAGGATGGGCACAAGTTAAAAGCCTGGCTGCTGCCAGACTGTTGTCTTTGGCTATTTCACCTTTTCAAACTTGAATAATATTTATTGTGTTTACTACTGTCATTGAGGGGAGGTCCCCCAGAAAAGCACAAAAGCTAGGTGGACTGGCACCAAATATGGTACAAACATTCATGGTTTCTAGATGAGATGGCTTGTGGGGCTGAGTTTGCATTTCGGTGGATTACTGATAAACTTGGAAGAGATATTTATGGCAAACCAACCAGTTACACTTACTTCTTTTTTCTTGTGAAATTGAAAAATGATGCCTGAAAGCATAACTGAAAAAACATAAATTTCACCTTTAGTTGCTTGTTTTCTTCTTTCTATCACATCTTCCTTGTTTTTATTGTGGTGAGCTGGGGCCTAATGGGGTCATTACAGCCCCCTGAAGACTGAGGGCAGAAACACCCACAGATGCTTGACAGTTACTGAGAACTGTTGTTGTAATGGCTGTTTCCTCCCTCAACAGCCACAAGAGGCAACAACGGGCCTATTCCACAGTACAAGGATGAGACAGATTTATGCTTTATTGGAAGTTTAAACAATATAGATTTGGTTTAACAAGAGAAAAGTCTCCAGAGATGAAGGTTGGCTTTTCCAAAGGTGCTCCACCCAACTTAATCAAGTTCACTTTGTTTAGTTTATTCACATGCTAAGATTATCTATCTAGCAAAACCCAAAGTCACTAGTTTTGCAGAAACTGAGTCATAGACCAAAGTATAGGACAAACTGAAATTTTGACCGTATGATGGTGCAAGCTGAAAAGTCAGGGAACCCTTAATTAACACCAACAAAATATTTCTTCCAAATTTCACAGTAAATAATCCAAGAGTTGATATTTCACTGAAGCCCCCAATGAAAATACATTCATGCCAGAGTATGATTAATTATCAGGGAACCATGAATTTGAGTCTTAAGCTTAATGTCAATCACTTCAATAGATATTTAAATCTTTAACTGAATATACAAAGGAAGAATGTCACAGGATCATCAAAGTAAGCAGGGTTCAATCTTTGGGGTCAATGAATGTCTGAACAGATTTTCATAGCAATCCAATTGAATGCTGTAAATATTTCAGTCTGGTCTAAAATGGGCTAGACAAGGGTTGCAATCAGAAACAGAAAGAAAGCTCTTAGACAGATTAATTGCTCCATCATTAAGCCATTAAATGTCCATCTTGGTCAAGTTATTTGTGGGGGGCCTTGGAATTAATTCATGGTCAATAAAGATGACTTAAAGCCTGATTAGTGGACTTTGCCCCTAGTAGATACAGGACTGACTGCAGTGATCCCATGCATGAGGATATGTGAATCCAGCCACTTATGGGGCTCTGCGGTTTTGGGTTGATTAGTTTTGCCAGTGCCCTTCCTGATGCTGTTGGGATATCCTGCTGCTTTCCGGTAAGCTAAACAATTCTGGTCAAACACTGAAAAAAACAAATCCTTTCCCATCAAGAAGTTTAATCAAAACCGTATATGATCTTCTAACCAAGATTTCTTAAAACTTTGCATCTTAACACAAGATGAAAAACCCTGTAAATGTGATTTGGTCAACCACATTATGCATACAGTAGGCTCATTTGGCTCTTTGGCAAGTGGCCAGAAAAGGTATTTTGACTCCTCCATGCTAGCCATTAGAGAAGGAAGAACACGTCAAAGTAGAATGTGAGCTTGATTAACTGGGAGAGGCGTGTTGATCAGGGACACATGGGACACAAGTCCTACTCAGCATGCAGCTTTCAACGAAACAAGACAAGGAAATACAATCTCTCAAACAGTAATTCAGAATAATAGGCTCACTTCCTCCAGGAATGGTTCTTTTTGATGGTTTAATTGTTTGCAGACATGTGGGTGAACTAACTGGAATCTGGTTAGATTTTTCTCCCAGAGATTAATGAGGAGCATGTTTGGAGGAAACCCAAGACGAGTTTTACAGTCTGAAAAGAGGAACAGCTTGTCATTGCAACACAAAAATTATTGGCATTGTGCTGAACTGAAAAATACACAAATTTATGTCTTATTGATTACATTTTTTCAACTCATACTGATCAAAGAATCTAATAATACATTTCAATCACTCTGTATGGATCACATAATGTAAAAGGTAATATTGTTGAGGTTTTGTCATTGTGTCCAACATAGAGCCTTAATTTGAATTTTAACAGTTTTTACTGTGGTGATAACTTTGGTTAAAAATAAATAAATAAAATAAAAACTGTCTTGAACTGCAACTACCAACTGTTGTTTGTCATATTTTTCTAATATTCTAAGTCATCCAAGTTTTAGGATAATTAGATGTAACAAGTCAGAGGGAACTGTTTTAGTCTAACTGTTTTGGTGTTCCAGACATTTAAAACCAAACTATATAGTGTTTGATAAAAAACAAAACAAAACAAAACCAACAAAACGCATCTAAGCCCTGTTGAAAGACTTCAAAGGTCTTGCTGCAAGAGCCTTCCTTGGTTTGGTTTGACCAGTTGCTCATGGTACCAGTGAATATTAGCAAACTTTGAACTGAAATTAGAGTTTTCTATAGTTTGCTTTGATTTACCCCTGTGTTTGACAACTTTCTTTGTGTTGGCTAAGGCTAATGGTAGAGCCATTTGCATTACTCAACTAATGAAAAACCAGGGCTAAAAAGTTATGATGATTAAACACAATATTGCATCCAATGGTTTTATCCAGGAGTAATGAAATACTTGGTTACATCTTATACTTAAAGATCCAGGGTGGAGGAATTAGTACCATTTAGCAGTGAGATTGCTCATTGCAACCTACAGAACACATTTTGATTTAACCTAGCCTTCCAAGGAAGTAGGGAAAGCTTTGGTAGTTGCTAAAAACGTGAAAGACCCTCTCTACAGCCAGTGAGTACACTGCTGTACACTGCATTTATCTAAGGGGTAGTTTTTGTAGTGGCCTAAACCTTTGTGTGAACCCCAGAAATTTTCCCTGTAGAACTTCCTTTAGAGTTGTTTTCAGGGGAGAAAAACGTACCTCCTTCTTGATACTAAGTAGTTAAACACAGAGAGGACAAATACTGATTGACTAAACTCAGAAATGATATCAAGCACCATTTTTCTGCTGTCTCAATATCCTTGTCAATGAGTCTTCTCCTCTCTAGCATTGCTAATAACAACATAACATTTGCTATTTACTAACATAAAAAATCTTTATTTGTGTACTTCCCACCAACAGCTTTTGGAATTTGGAGATTTTACATGTATTTACTTAAACAACTACAAGAGGTCACCTGAATGAAAACTGTTTTTATTATTGTTGTTGTTGTTGTTGTTTTATTAAACAATTTACAAGGATCCTTGTTTTTCTGGTAACATTGTGCTAGATTAGGAATATCGTTCGGGTGTATAAATGGCAGATTATCTAATCAGGAAAGGATGACATGACATTTCATGACAAACTGAACATGAATATGGACCTGAGGAGGACCATCTGGTCGGAATGATGTCAGTCATTTTCTAAAATAAAACTAGTGGAAAAACACAAACCTGTGCCAGTCAGTTTTTGCTGTTTTTGAGTAAATTCTTGGTACTCAAGTAATATTTAGATGATGACTTTTATTTCTACTTTACTGCTTGCTTTTACAAAGTAATAGAACTTTTACTTGTATGCTTCTGCTCAGCGTGCCTCTGATAGTAAACTATTAGTGAGATCCATGTGAGAAACATTCAAAAATCATGACAATGGGAAGTTACAGAGCAGTATTAGAAAATCCCACTGTGTAACTCTGCTCCTTTCATGTTCAGTCAGGTTCCCTCATGATGTCTTTCTGGCAGCTGACTATGAAGAATCTTGAGAAATGAAGGGAAATTTTATTTGCTGCCATCCTGAGCTTGCATCATGTGGCTGCATGCTGTTGGGGAAAAATTACAGTCTTGTAATGTTCTGATGTAGTGACAGTTGTGAGACTGCTTGCTCTGCCCACAAATAAACAATAAACAGATCTGATAAAATCACATCCACTGTCCTGATGTTCTGTTTATGTGTCTGTTAGGGTTCTAGTGTTACACTCATGATAATGGCACATAAAAGAAAATGAATCCCTTCACATTCACCCCCAAGCTTTTAGTTTTAGAAAACTAACATCTTGGACGCTTTTGTTGTTTGGACTCTTACAGTGAAAACAGTTCACAGCACATAATGCTTCAACAAGTACATGCCTGTATAGATCACAGGGAAGGTGCTGTGTACACAATCATATTACCAAGTAAAGGACTATTGGTTTTGTAGCGGTTGTGTTGGTATCTTAAAATCGTTTACACTGTTTGAATCACGAGACTTTGTATATTCAAAATGTGTCCATTGTCGGTCATTAGCCTTAAGTTGTACTGTGAGTGATTTTGCAGATGTGTTCAACTACAGCCACTTGTACTCACAGATCGACACACACAGAAAAGCCCTGTGGAGTGACATCATGGTGCCATTTCGGCTCAGGGCTGGCTTCTGAACAGCACCTGTGATGAGACTACCCTCCTTCAAGTCATAAAGAAAACACCTGGACTACCTCTGTCCTGAATAACACCATACTGTAAATGTTGTCCTCTGACTGGATCAAGTCAGCCAGGAGAAGAAACACTGTGATTAGCATACAAAAAGCAGCTGATCTTTTTTTTTTCACCTTATGCAACCATACAACCCAGCAGTTACACAGTAAGCCTGGCCTGCTATTGATGCAAAAATCAAGTAGTTGGTGACATTTTCAGTAACTGCAGTCAAAAACACAAATGTGCTGGCCTTCAATTCATCCACCGTATAAAATGATTAAAAAAAACAGCAGCCATAACAGTGTGGAAGAATAATCCCAAACATTTGCACAGATAATCTGTTTGACTGACTCATTGTTTTAATTATTATTTTTACATTGTCACACATATCACATGGATGGGCATGACTCATGTGTTTGTCCATGAGGACATCACCTGGGATCTCACTGTTCTTTGACAGGACGTGTTCTCACACGTCAGCAATCCCCTGGGTTTTGGTTACGCCCATGCAGATCTATCTGTGTTTCCTTGCTTTGAGCTCTCTGGGAATAAACAGCTAAATGTACAATATGTGAAAAAAAGAAGGACACCAAAACACAGCGCTGGGAGCTCATATAGTCATAAGATGAAAATGAGTGAACTCACCCCTCAGGCCCCACATTCTGGCTGGAAAAAATAAACCAAACTACTGAATGTTGCCCCTTGACTACAGACAACTACGCTTCCAAATAAAACATGCTTCCACCTAGCAACACTGAAAAATAAGCATTTTGCTATGCACCAGGTATTTGGTGTATGTGGTATGTACATACTGTTAGACAAAAATAGTAAGGCCTCTGACAGCAATAGGGGACATGTTGACATGTCATAACATTTAGCCCACTGTTTCACTCTCTTTCATCACATGTAATCATAACACTGCAACACTTCATAAGTAACCATAAGTGTTGTATGCTGCAGCTACTTTACAGTTACAGAACATCAATGATATGACCTTGAGTATAGCTGAGATTCCTGTCAGGTGCACAGTGTCAAGAAGCATTTTCATGCTATAGGTTGTTTTACCTTCAGTTATTGGCTGTGAGTCTGGAACATTTCAGAGACTGGCTGCTGCTGTGTTAAGTATTTACCTTTGCGAAACTTTCCTTCTTAATCAAATCCAACAAAAATGCATATTATAACAACAATGAATGTATCATGCCAACAACTACTGTCTGATGTAAATCTCAGTAATTGATATATCTCATTGTTCTGTGCCACAGCGATCCACAGTTGTCAAAAAACTACTAGAAACACATCAGTAAGCCACACTGTTATGCTTGCTGACATGCCCCTTCATTGTCATGAACACACACTGTGCCTTATTTTGATATATCCCCAGTAACACCAGCCTGCTGATGTGATGCACTGACAGTGTTCTGAATCACAGGTGTTTGAGCAAAGTTTGCCAAAAACTAGACTGTTGAGTGTTTTAAAAGTAGTTGTTTTCTACTTTTTCATGTAAAAAAAAAAAAAAAAAAAGTTTATTGTCAGCATCAGGCATCATTTTAGGTTTTTTTTGTATTCCTTCATACTGATTTTGTAGGTTTACTCTTAGACTGGCATCATTTTCTAATTTCCTTACTGTCAACAAATCCCATGGAAACCAACAATTTCATCTTGCTAAGTATTGCCCAAGTAGTCAAAGCCCAATATTGCTTTTTCCTTTGTGCCAAAGAGTCTGAAAACAATTCATTACTTCATCTTTAAATACTTTCAGATTTAGGTACTTACATTTCTATTGAGACTTAGATAGACCTACTCTATCTGTGGCACAAAGTCATTTGTTTCAAACAAATGACTTTGTGCCACAAAACAATTTTTTTTCTTTTTTTTTTAAAAACTATGTAATTTGTTAAAACAGCTGGGCACCATCTTTTTATTTTTCTGAACAAACCTTATTAAAAAACAAAGAAGTAGTGCATTTGTTGGGGGCTATTTTCAGGAGCTGATTAATACATATTTTCTACTCTAGTAAATATTTAAGGCAACATAAGGATTTTAAGGGATTAACAAATGGTAAATAAGGTATCATGTCACCCAGTCAAGCAAGACAACTAGGAATTATGATCCTTGAAAATATCACCAAAGTGTAACAGGTTTCCAGGGTAAAACATCTGTAAGGACACAGTACTTTAACTGGTGTGCTGGGAACAGCTTTTTTCCAGTTGCTTTTTATGCAAAAATTGTAAAGTTTAAACAAAGTGCAGCGTAATCTGGAAACACAATCTGTGCAGGTGGCTTATCCAAACATGCAGACCTCCTCAAATCACAGTGCTCAGCAGTATTTAACAGGTGGAGAGAAAAGTGTGTAAGACAGCACTAATGTTCCAGCTACCATCCAAGAATAAGTACCTTAATTCCCTCAGGCCCTGGTGTAGAGTGATTCCCACACAAACAGAGAAATAACTACTGTAATATTCGCTGTTTAAAAGCCTAATTGGTTAATGATTACATGCCACAGACCAGGGCTTTTGCCTGGTGAACACTGGGTAAACAGGGTTCACAATAAGAACATGAGACCAAGGGCCAGGTCAGATTATAGTCCCAAAGAGGTAGTTCTCTGGCTTTCTTTTGTGATCTAAAATTAAATGTTTAGTTTTTTTGTCATACTGAAAGAGCACACTGCAAGGCAAATTGAATAGTCAGCAGTCATAGAGAAAGGAGAGATGCAATGTTGTTTAAAATCAGGGACAACTGCATACATTTTCAGGTAATTTCTCAAGGGAGACATGAAAAGTGCCACAAATAGCCTTTACCCTGGTGACCCATCATGGCAAGAAGTACGTAGGAATCATTTAGCTTCTGTTTCATTGTTTATTTAGAAGGTGTTCAGATTTAGTCATTTTTCTCTAGTCTTTTTTTCTTTAAATAAATTAGATTTGGGTTGAAGCAATTGCAATACACAGCTGCAAAATCTCTTTCTGGCAATGCTGAGGGGCTTCACAACATCACTGCACACTGTTGTTTCACAGGCAACAGTCCAGAAGATGTAAGACGAAGGCACTTTGCTTTCCCAAACTGAAACCGCTTTGTTTTCTGGATTTTTTTTTTTTTTTTAACAGGCAAACTCATAAACAAAAGTCAGCTCATAACCCATACGCATAAATGCCACTGCTGCCGGTACTCTCACTCACAGCATACATTTATGATTATGCCATTAATTTCCTCAGGGCAGATTTTCCCTCTGCCCCCTTTGAAGTGGAAAACAATATAATTTTTTGTACATTCTTAATACCATCACTTCTAGTTTGGTGACTTTACATAAAAGGCATTTGTGTAAACAGTGCTGTGCGGCAGGAGGCCCTTTTTTATGGTAGAATAAAACAGCTTTGGCCTTCATGTTTTTTTTACAGCTGAGGAGGCTGATCCTGAACCCCTGTGTTTCAAAGCTTCTTGAGCCCTGCACAATCCTTTACCCCGCAAAACCCCCACCTCTTCTCCTCTGCAGAGCTGCTTACAATAGGCCCTCATTCACTCTATCTTCTTTTAAACACCAATAAAATCTTTTACATTTCCTCAGCAGGCAGTTAAAATTTGGCTGACTACTGTGCATTCGGTCTGTACTCTGCAGAATTTCCTCATGTCAAGTTTTCATTTAGTTGCCTGCTTTCACTTTTCGTTCCCTTTGGTTTAACTCTAGCTAACTTTGAGAACACAACACAACTCAACAGAAGAAGAAGCTTATTATTTTACGAGCTGAGCTTAAGGTGTCTTGTTTGTTTTCCTGGGTCGCCTTTTGGCACTTGGGGATTTTTTTGACATATGAGAGGGGGGCTAGGCCTTAAATATTTCACACCTTAGCAGCCATTTGTAGACGCTGTTACAAGCACACTTCCTCACTGCCTGAAAGTGTGCTTAACTCATCCTTCTTCTCACCCACCATCTATTCCTTTCGTTGTGCTTTTTTTCGTCCCCCTTGTCATGCCCCCATCTGCTTTCTTTCCTTCACGCTTTTCACTCTCGCTTGTCTCTTTGTTGTCCCATCTGCCTTGCTTTCTTTTATTAATGCCCGCCTTGATTTTCTTCTTTCCTTAAAATTCTTCCTTCCTTTCTTGCTTCTATCCTAAATGTCCATTTCTTTTCTTAATTCCCTTTGTCAGTGCTGTCCTTACCTAAATATCCCAGTGGTCTGTTTTCCTTCCCTTTCTGTCTTCCTTCGTTTCTGTTTTCTTCTTCAGTTCTGGACTCCCCACCCATGTGAGCAACATCATAAGAAAGTCCTCATGACAGTAGACTCTGCCAGCTCTGCCATGCAGTTATACCACAGGAACAAGGGATTGTTTTAGCACAAAGGTCCTTGGGCAAGCATTTTCTGCTAAACTCAGTTACTCTGACATATTTGTAGCCTGCTGCCACAGCAGGAACTTTCTATGAATTAAAAAAAAATATTTTTTTTCAGCCTAAAGGTGTCAGCTGCACTTTGATAGAGGAACAAAGGCCTGAATATAGTTCTCCAGTCATCCATTAACAGGGTCTTGAAATGAAACAAAAAAAACACTGTTGAGCAGCATCATTTTTCTGTCTCACAGTAATATGTTTGATATGGAGAATTCTGATTAAACATAAAACAACTTTGTTAGATTGCTAGAAAAATGAATTAAGGTTTCCTTTCTGACATTGAAATGTATTTTGCTAAATCATTTTTAACATTAATTACAATAGTTATTTACAGCAGTAATGTGTGGTACCACTTGCTTTCTTTCTGATCTGGTGCCAAATGAAACCCGAATGAACCCAGCCTATCCTCGATCCCAAAACAGATGCCTGTTGTGTACAAAAGCTTAATGTGTCCAAAAAAGGTACATAAAAAATATCCTTTACCCATTTTCCCAGGCATCTTGTGCATGTTGCTGTTCTGGAAACAACATCCATAATTGCTAATAGGCCAACATTTAGTCTGGTGAGGCTTATTGCTTATAGACTAAATCGTTTAAGTTGGACACATCAGTCTCATGAAAATACAGGAGATATGAAAAGATAATAATGGATTAGATTTATATAGCACTTTTCAAGGCACTCAAAGCACTTTACAATGAATCCATTATTCATTCACTTACACATTAAACTACATGTGTAGCCACAGCTGCCTTGGGGCAGACTGACGGAAGCGTGGCTGCCAATCCACACCAAACAGCCCCTCCGACCACCAACATTCATACTCCAGTGTGAGTAGCTGCACTGGAGGCAAGGTGGGTAAAGTGTCCTGCCCAAGGACACAACAGCACATGACTAGGACAGAGCGGGAATCGGACTGCCGACCCTTCGGTCATTAAACGACCCGCTCTATCACCTGAGCCACAGCCGCCCCAATTACAAAAGATGTCAATTACAAATGATTTAGCCCAAATTACTGAGACTAGAGATGAATCTTTTCAGCATCTGTGTTGTGGGTGATTCTTGGAGGTCCCTGACAAAGAAAAAAATACTGAAGTATTTTTACAGCTAAAAGTAAAATTAAGTCATACCATGTGGTATGACTTAAGTTATGAGTTAACAGTGTAAGGCAAAATAGGCATTTAACTTTTAGAAAACAATTTTTGACCATAAATAAGAACCCCTTGCCTAGCTCAACCAATTGAAAACAACTACAATGTCCACATTATGACCAGTTCAATAATATTACAAGGCTGAACTTGTTACATGGGTAGAGACGTCAGGCCGGCCGGGTGGTATGGACTTTACAAATGCTGCAGATGTGGAATGGAAATGTGTTGGTCCAAGTCAGTACATTTTCAACCTCAAAAACAACAACAGTCTAAAAACACTAAACCGTAAAAGCCTCTTGTGTGTGTCACATTTCTTGCATGTACCACCAAGTGCAAAAAATGTCAAAAATATCAATCATAAATGTGTCGATGTGCAATACTGCATAAAATCCTGTCATCTTATACAGCTATTGCACACAAAGTCACCCAAAAATTGCAAAAACAATGAAAAGAAGTTGTGGTGAGAAGACTGTACACTTAGTCATCGACTCCAGCTGTTCTAGCGTGACTACGTAAATATACTTACGCACCTTGTCTCTTTGCTTTGTGAACTATGCTGTTTTAAAGTGCATCATTTGCACTTTTGTGGGTGCAGTTAACGCTCTGTATGGGCGTACATATGGTTGCAATTATACACACTGGCTCTTGATGTGGCTTAAAGGATGCTGTTTATCCTCTAATTTGTTGTGTAGCCTATGAAGGTGGCTCAATGGTTATTTGTTACACAGAACTGCCTCTTGCAGTACTATGAAATGAAAAACATTTAATGGATTTTCCATTGTGTATCTTAATGTTGATAGCCCCTGATTTTGTGACCGTAGTAGCATGTGTGTGAGTACGTGTACACATTTGTACATAACTGACAGTATGTACACTACCGTTCAAAAGTTTGGGGTCACTTAGAAATGTCCCTTTTTGTCCATTTTTGAAAGAAAAGCAGTTTTTTTTAAATGAAGATAACATTAAATTGATCAGAAATCCAGTCTAGGCATTGTCAATGGAGCAAATGACTATTTTAGTTGGAAATGGCTGATTTTTAATGGAATATCTACATCGGGGTACTGATTTGTCATTGTGCAGATAGATGTGTTTCAGCAATTCCATCATCGGAAATTAAGAGTTGTAGGATTTACTGGAAGTCAAGACTGTCAATGATAGACATGGTCTTTTCAAGTGTATGGAAACTTTTGTTCATGACTGAATGTACATATTCAACTACTACCACAGATGAGGTAGAAACATAAAAATATATGCACAAAAAGAAGTTTACGTTCCTGATTTAGCTGCGCTCTTCAATTATCTGCACTCCTCTGAATTGATTTGCTCAGAAAGGTACATCTATCAATCCTGCATATGCTGTGCACCTGTACACCAGTGTTTATCCAGTGTGACTTAGAGGGAATGCAATGTGTATTTACAATTACAATTTCATTCAGCAGACGCTTTTATCCAAAGCAACTTACATCTGAGAGTAGATACAACCCAAAGTACGCTGGCTGGGCAGCACTAAGGACCCTGCCTAAGGGTCCTCACTGGACAAATGCACTCCTGCTTTGAGAAGGACAGCTAGAATATACTGTACAAGGCGATCAAAAGTATTTATTGCAGTAATGTCCTCAGCTCAGGTATTAAGATTGTCAGGGATTTGAAAAGTAAAAGTAAAAGTTCGGACAATAGTTTCCCAAAAGCATTGGCAGAATTTGATACAGAAGTGTTCACAGGTGTGGGTGTTAACCATTGCACACCATGAGGCATTTCTGGCATGAATGCAGCCTACCATTAGCCTAGCAGTGAAGATAATACAACTTCCTCCATCCACATGTTAGAACCTGACAGCCAATTGGAGCCATAAAAGTCCAGAAGGTTCCCATAGCCAGCAGTTCACACCAGGAAGACTGTTGTTAATGTTAATGAGGTGTGCTGGCAGGCTGCTTGGTTGTCAAGGTCAAGGCTAGCACTGCTAATAACACACAGCAGCAGCAGCAGGGTCTTGAGACAAGTGGTGGAACACGTCAATGCTGCTTTTACAAAGCAGAGGGGAGGAGAGTTGTATTTTGCCTAATTAAGGACTACGGGTCATATGTAAAAAGTAAACACTTCAGTGTCATCTGAGGAAAGCAGAACATTGCTGACTGTTAATGATGGGTCAGAGCAGCTGAAGTAAAAATTATCAGTGATCAAAAATGAGAGTAAAAATAAAATTAAGATTTTAAATAAACAAAAACAATGGAGTAGCTATTGATTTCATCTTTTATTAAAATTTGAATAAGGGAAATTTAATGGGTTGCTAAAAAACAATGATCCAAAAAGTTGGCGTGTGGTCAGTTTTCTTTTCAGCTGTTTGGTCACTTTTCTTTAGGCTTTGTAACAGCGTGTTATTGATCACGGGGCTAACAGTGTGAATGTTAACGGAAGTACGGACAGAAACTGATGGGAAAAGAGACAGGCAGCCTTATGAACCATGTAGAGGAAGCATTTGAACATCTGTTTATACAAATTCACATACACTATTCTGTCAATCATGAATACTTGCATGCATGGACTTGGAGACACATCTATACACACATACACACACTAATGCAACTATATATATATATATATATATATATATATATATATATATATATATATATATATATATATATATATATATATATATATACATATATATATATATATATATATATATATATATATATATATATATATATATGTGTGTGTGTGTATGGGTTCTGTCCATGATGGTTGAGTTTTAAAAAAAATGACTGAAGGAGTGCCAGCAGTAGGTCAGAGTCTTATCTACTGCCAGAATGAACCCATAGCAGATCCTGACAAAGCAAGGTCACATATTTGACCTCTGACCCCAGCACTACCGCTGACAGGTCTGCTAGGAGAAGCCACCAAGCTCTCCAGAGGGGAGACAGTCACCCAGACTGGATAACATGGAGGCAGAGAGTCTGTGTGTTTATATCAGGCCGAGTCCAGTGTAAACTGCTTGGATGCTGTCTGTCACCACAGCCCAGTAACATGGTTGTCCTGTTTTCACTGTCCCATTTATAGCTGTTATGAAATAACTTTTAGGAGATGGGGTTTGGAGAGCATACCATATACTGAAGCAGTACCTAACAGTTTTATAGTGCCTGAGGAGAGTGAAGTAGTTTGCTGTGTTACCTCTGTTTGTAAAAGAGAACAAACAGTGCATGTCAGAGCTACAGTTTGCCAAAGAAAACATCTCAGTTCTCCCTTCTCACACTAAAGTAATCTCTAGTTCTTTCACTGCTGGTGAGTAAAAACTACTCTCTACTGGGTACCAAAATTCTTCTTTGATTTTTAAAACTATGCACCCTAGATCAAACATAAAGCGATAGGGTTTTCTACACACACACAAAAAAAACCCAGACAATTTAGAGCTACCAGTTAACCTCAGCATGTTTTTGGACTGTGGGAGGAATCCAGAGAACCTGGAGAATATCCACGCATGCACAAGGAGAACATGAAAACTTCAAACTCACAAGGACGCGAACCGGGGATCTTCCAGCTGTGAGGTGGTGTTGCTAACCGCTGAGAAACCCTGCAGCTCTACTCTACACCAATAAATGTGAAAGAAACCAATGGCATCCTGTGTGAAACAGACAGATAGAGAGGAAGTAGACTAATAAAGCTATCTGTGTTTTCCAGACATAATAGCATTGAATAAATTGTAAACACACTAAGGCAAAAGGATGTAAAGTCCTTGGATGAACCCTTAACCTTTCATGTATGACAATCACTACAGTAGACAGTTATTCAATCTTCAACTTAAACCATATGACTCACAATAATTACTCTCAGCCAGCAGTGCATGATCTCTCAAGCCCTCTCCGTAATACTATATGATCATTGTCTTTAATATTATTTGTGACGCTAAAGAATAAACTAAGTCCAAAATGGCAGATGGATGTTTCAGGGACTATACTGATTTATCAAGTCCTCATCACTTTAATCCTAAAATATTAAATAATTATTATGATGCAATAATTGTTATGCCATGTAAAAACACCACTGTGATTTTACATATGTATGTGCATGATTGTGAGTATGAAGCCAGCTTCTCTGGCCTCCTTATTCAGCAAAGTTATTAGTAGTTACCTAACAAATTACACATGGGGTCAGGAACGCAGCACATTAGCTAATCAGAAATACAGCAAAGCTGTGGAGTTAGTTTTATTGCAGTGCTGTCAATGGGATATTAATGGATTCCTCGAAGCCGGAGGAGGCTAATGCAAACCATCATCGTCTCTCCACACATCTTATTGAATGCAGGCAGCCAGGCCATTATTATATTTTGTTTACCACAAGTTCTCTACTCTCACCTTCATCTCTATCCCTCTTCTCATCATCCCCGCTGTACC
This sequence comes from Amphiprion ocellaris, assembly GCF_022539595.1. Taxonomy (NCBI): domain Eukaryota; kingdom Metazoa; phylum Chordata; class Actinopteri; family Pomacentridae; genus Amphiprion; species Amphiprion ocellaris. The sequence goes on along the minus strand of NC_072776.1, from coordinate 26,290,733 downwards.
AGCCACCATCAGCTATGGCATTTTAAAAGAATCATGTGAGCCAAAGCAGCTGAGGAGCTGTAGTTCTTTGTGGGTCAAGCTCCAGTAAAACAGAATTTTATATTTTCTAAAATGCGACTCAGCACAATCTTTCTGTAAGAACTTCTCTCCTTGGCAAACTCTCGCATCATTAAAAATCCCATCCCGACTGTGAAAATTTGTAGTCCATCCATCTATCCTTCCAAACAAAGTGGTCGAGACATCAGTGTCCCCAGGAACGTTTTCCAGCTCATCATCCGGGTGCGCAAGGTGTCCATAGGCCACATTATCGGACTACACAGGCTCTCTAGTCCACCCAAGAGACTTCTACCAGCTGGACATGTCCAGAAAACCTTAAATCGGAAGGGGACCAGAAGTTGTACTAATCAAACGTCAAAACTACCTCAGCTGACAATGCAACAGAGCAGTGGCTTTTTGCCAATCTTCCCCTGAGTGTCAGAACTCCTTACCCTGTCTGATGGTGAGCCTAGGCACCTTAAAGGAGACACCCTTGCCAGCCACATGTATTTACTACTCTAAGGTCGTGACAATAAGTGAGGGTTGGAGAATAGTTTGACAGGCATATCAAGAGCTTTGCAATCGAGTCATCTACCACATCACCAGTATGGCCCAGTTGGCACCGGAAATACTGCCAATCAGGTAACAATATGTATATTAATGTCATATTTCAGTTTAGCTTCCGAATTTTCGTGTGGAACATGAGAAAAACTGTAGTCTCTAAGCCCCAAATGAAGTGAAGCCTATATCCAATTCAGGGAACTTTAGTCTGTTGTTACAAACTGTGGTGTACTCACTATTACATTTTTAAATTATGTATATTATATATATTATTTACATATTTATATGTAGCTAGTTAGCATATTAAGGTAGTTAACACTGGTCAGATGAGCTGTTCTTCTCCCACTCTCCATGCACATAGTAATACAATTATAGATGATAAGATATTTATCATATATTTATTTATCAGTTTCATATGGAACTAATCCAATAATTTTCTAGTTTTAGTGCTTCATGCATTATAACATTACATTACAGTGATGTCAGAGGTTGTACCATGATTTTGTGGTCATTATGCATGTGTAGTATGTTGCAACAAAACTGACTTGTTGGTGACTTCAACTTAGTAGGACTGTGTCATCATCATAATCAGTATATGTCCCTCTCCTGAGACCTGATGCTGTTGTACCAGGGTATTTGAAGTACTTGTGAAAAAATAAATTATTTATTAACATAATATTTTTCACTATTTAAATAAAAACAGATCATGCAAACTATGATCCTCCAACATGTTAAAGCAATATATTTTATGACTAGATAAATGGACATTTAGGCTCTGCTATTGTAGTGTGTGGAGTCATGCCATGTCGAAAGAGCTCTCTAAGGTCAGAAAAATGGTTGTGGTCTTCCCAAGTGACAATGCTGCTGCAGCACACAATATTTTCTGTGTCTCATTAAACATAAATTTTCTTTTTAGTTTGAGATTACTGGAATTTTGACAAGTTTCTCACATTCATGTTGTCTTTCGGATATTCTTGTTATTTCCGACAAATGAAGATGAGTGCAATAAGAGAAAAACAGCATTTTAAGATTTTAAATTGAAATTTTGTGGAGATAATAGGAATGCTGTTTCACTGGAGCTGATCATGATCAAAATGATCATCTTATCTCAAATTCATATTGATGTTAAATGGACCTCAGGTATGTCTAGGAGACAAAGATGACATGTTTTTAAAATATTCCTTTTTCTTTGACAATGTGAGGCTAATGAGAATTTTAAAAAACATTCACTGTGAGAACATTTTCCGTGAATTTGTCAGGAACTGTCTAGCCCAGTGAATTTAGCCTAAGAGCAGACTGTCTGATGCAAAAAATAGTCTACAAGAAAGCCAAATTTTCATTTCAGGATCTGTTTTTCTACTCAGGAGGTGTTCATGTGTTGAGTATATGTCATCTGCATGTTGAGCCCAGTACACAATATTTGTAGCTGCATGTATATAGTATATGTTAAGGCCACAGGTATCTGTGTGCTGTCTGGTTTCTGGGGTGGTTTTCTGTTAGGCCTTTGTGTGGGGAGATTACTCATGTGGCTTCAGCTGTGGCTGGTTTCAGAGCCTCTCCGGAACCCCAGCTGCCAGCCATTCCAACTGATGACTCCAGAGTTGATGACCTGCACTGCAACCTTGTTCTCCCCGCCTCCCGACCTTCCTGATTGGGCCACCTTCCAGCTCCCCTCTACCTCTAACCAACCAGACACAGCCATCACCACACCTGCAGAGTATATACCTGCAGCTAAGCTCTTAGTCTGTGTGGCTGGTATCTGTGACCAGTCCGCCCTGGTGCCTCTGTGAGTGATTTCTTGTTTGTATTTGTTTGTTTGTTGGGTACTACAGACACTTTGAGCTCCTGTTGGCAGCTGATAATTTGGTGTCTTTGTGGAGACTGAGGCTCCAGTTAGCAGTCCGCCAACCTAGTGAAGGAGCTGTTTTTGTATTTACGGTCTTCGTGAATTGTGAAATCAGTATGTGAGTGTGAGGCACCAGTTTTGTTTAGTTCGTTTTTGCACTCTTTGTATTAGTTTTTGTTACTCGTGGTGGGTGTTGTTCCTGTATTTAACTTTGGCTAGGGAGTTTAGTTGTTTTGTTTGTGTTTAGCTTAGTTACAAACTCTGTTAGCCCTCATTTTGTTATATTCTGTTCTTTGATTTGGCAACATCCACCAGTTTTGTGTTCTTTGTTAACATTTTTATGTTCCATTTGCCACTAAGCAATAAATCCTTTCACCTGAAGCAATAACATTCTGGTTATTTTGTTGCATCCAGCCAACCCCTAGAGGTTGGATCATAACAGTATGCAAGACATGTGAGTAGCTATGTCGGCATTGTAGACAGACTACTGATTAACACAGAAACCTCTTGTTGCGTTAGACTCATGTGAGATTGGGGTTGGGGGTTGCTTGACCTGCAATGTTTAGGCAGGTGGTACATGTCAAACATCCACATGAATGTCAGGACTCAAGGTTTCACAGCAGAATATTGTAAAACGATGATCAATGGTATTCACTTAACTTGTCAGTGGTCATAATGTTGTGGCTGATTGGTGTATTGTTTTCTTATTGCAGCACCCCTAGTGGTGAAATTATGCAATGTTTTCTGGACAACCTCAAGAAGATATGCTGAATTCATAGCTTAAGCTTGGTGTCAATACATAAAACAGTTCCTAATATATTGTCCTAAATCCTGATTATCCACACAGTCAGTTTTGATTAACTGCAAAAGAAAAATAGTTTTGAAGATTTAAAATACATCGGAAATATTGTAGCCTGTGAAAACTTTAAAATACGATGCGACAATAGAAGAAATAATTTTTTACAAGACAAGAAGTTGATGTGCCTCAGCCTTGGGACCTCACACAGTATTATCAGACATGGAAATGATTTGAGGAGTCAAATAAACCAACAGTTGTTAAGCAAATTGCATTTTTGCTTATTGTTTTGCCCCCCAGGGGTCAAACTATTTGTGCTTCCTTACAATGCAGTCTCCAGCCCACATAGCAAGTTTGAATTTGATAAATCAAAGCATTACTGAGATATAGTCTTACTTGCTGTTTTTATTGACAGGGACAAATGCTTTTAAAAATAAAAAAAATCTAATAAAATCCATATGATTTATTTTGTGTCTTCTGTCTCAGTTTTGGTAAAGACTAAAAATAATGTGATGTGTAAAAAGTGTATAAACTTTTTTAATTGCGTTCAATATAGAAGACAATCCAACATAGTGGAAAATGACATCATAGAATGCATTGAAATTGTGAATTTAATGGTACCTTAATTTTGAAAATCAAACATATGGTAAAACAGTTCTGACATCAAAGCTTCTCTGACTTTAATATATTGGTGCCAGTGACATTAAGCTTGGCAAAAATAATCAGGATACTGCTTCCAATTCCAATATGTCAAATTTCAGAATTATTTTAAAACATGGTTTTGGGAGCTGCAGAAGAGGCTGAAAAAGAAAGAAGATGTTTAAGAAAAGATAAAAGCACTATGGCTAACTATACAGCTTCACTGCTTGTACCACAGTTAAATGCAAAGAACTGTTTGGCTATGGTCAGACCCCTTATGTTATTCATCTCAACTTGGATTAGTCGGACTTGAAAAAAAATAGTTTCACATCTCTCTTCATCATCTCAAATCTCACTCTGGTCATGTTGCCAAAGAATGCCTACGCGTTTACATGAGCCATCATTTCTAAGTGATGAAACTTGTAAACTGAAACACATTCTTTGGCAACATGGTCAGCTTCAGAGGTAATATTATGAGAAGAGATATAATCTAAATATATTCTCATGAGGTACACAAGATACAACAAAGTGCTACAGAGGTATTCAGGAGATTACTGTAACAAATATAGACAGTGTATATATCTGGAATACCAGAAACAGCCTGTATTTGCATGCCACATTTATTTCAGTAGCGTCCAAGGTTTTATGATGTGTTGCTTGACAAATAAAACCCCTGTGGTATGTTTCATGTTTCAAGGCTTTTATTTTCACTATTATGTAATTTCTATATACAGCACATAAATATTTATTCAACTGTTACACAGGCATTGGTAAAATGTGAGATCTGTGCTACAATTTACTGCGTGGACTCACACAGCCTCCTCTCTAAATCCTTCGAGTTTTGTCCTCACTCTGCAGTAGATTCAGTTACTAACTTATTCTACACTGATTTTGCATTTAATTTTGCTTCCCTTTTATCTTTTGGGCAGTGACATTAGGTAACCTATTGAATACCTTATTACCTGCCACAATCCAGACATTGTAACTACAGGTAGAATAATCCACGAGGCAAATAAGGGATCATCCTGCACCTCTAATTACTGAAAATGATTGAGTTTGAGGTTTCCATACCGGACACCTTCCTCACCCCAGCTGGGCTTGATATCTTGTCAATGAATATCACAAACAAGATCTGAGGCAAGAGGCAACCTTGGCAAAGTCTCTCTTGGGTTGAGGTGAGTGGCCTCCCCAAGCGAAAGAGAGTTCAAGTATCCTGGGATCTTAGTTCTATGAGATGGACAGATGGTTAAGTGCAGCGTAAGCAGTGATGAGGACACACCAAATCAAAGAAGGGAGAGGGAGCTGAGCCTGGAAGGCAAAGCTCCCATTTTCTCAGTTGTTCTATGTTCCAAGCCTCACATATTGTGATGAGTTCTGCTTAGTGACCAAAAGAATGAGATCACAGATGCAAGCAGTCAAAATGAGTTTCCTCCATTGGGTGCCTGGCCTCAGCCTTAGAGACAGGGGGATGAGCTCTGACATCCAGAAGAATCCCGGAGTAGTCACTGCTCTTTGTGTTGTCAAAACTGGATTACCTATTGTTGCCCAGAAAAATAAGATTTTTGCAGTTTATTTAGATACACAGCGAGTTTGGTCACTTTACAGAAGTTCAATTTGTCTTTCTGGCATTAAAATTTCAGTATGTACAAATATGCACGATTAAAAAGTTCCACTTCTGCTCTTTCTTGTGATGTAATCTTAACATATAATTACATAGATATTAAAATATTTACATATTAACATATCTACACAGTGACAAGTTCATTAATAATTTGAACAATAGTGTTCAGTGTGACATAAATCTCCAAGTCCTTGAGAGTCTGTGTGTACCCCTCCACAGACGCCTATGTACAGGCGAACATTTGTGTCTGCACAGACGCTAAGCTACAAGTGCAATAGTGCACGTGCATGCATGCGGCTTAGGTGGTACAGTGGGTTGTCCACTAATCATAAGGTCTGATCCTCACTTGAGGTGTTCTTGATTTCTCCCTATGGTCAGTGAGTGTGTGTGTGTGTGTATGAATAGGTGAATAAGACACACACTGTAAATCACTTTGTGGAACCTCAGTTTAAAAGGGGTATTTCTTTAGCATATATTAAACAGAGCCCTCCAAGTGAACTTCCATGAAATAGAAAAGTAACAGAACAGCAACAACTATCATCCAGTGTGTGCTCTATAGAGTGTAATTAAGTCCTAATGAATGTGAAGAAGATGCACGGCTGCATGCAGGCTGCTACAGTAAGTCTGATGTAAATTCAAAAGGTCAAATCATACAATACATACATATTTCAAGCACAATTCACCTATGAGGTATATGAATTGATATCCAAAGGGTAAATCCACTTTACCTAAAGATTAATCTTAAATATATATCACACATATAGAAATTTTGTTATGTCAAAGTGGAAACAGGAATCAAATCTTTCGGTGTTTTTGTTCATAGTATTGTGTAGCTAAGCATGTCTTGGACATCTCTGAAGATATCAGTCTTGTCATCAACCTACAATTGCCCCAAGTGGAGTGTCATGTAGACCCTGCAGCCAGGCCAAGTTCAACACACTGCTTCCCTACTGACACATTCCAGTTTAAAGTCCAGGCAACGGTCAAAGGAACCAGGCAATTACAGTGCGGCTGCCTGCCACTTTTTTGTTTACTTCTAAAATGTTCAGAAGTCTCCAAGCCTTTTTAAGTCATTTCCTTGTGTAGGGGGGTCCTCTTTCTCTTGGAGGGGAAGAAACCATCTATGTGCACAGGTCCAGTTGCATGCCATATTACCAGTACAGCCCCAACTAGGCTGCAGTGTCCATTACTGTCACCCTTATAGAGGGATCGCACAGTGGTTATATGTGTTGATTGTGTACTTCTTTCTTTTTTTTTAAAAATTTCTGAAGTGTTCAGACTGTCTTAAAGTGATCTTTCATGTCAAGTTCATGCCAGTGAAGGGCACCTACAAATAAAGAGGAAATGCAGTTGACTTGCCGATCCACTGGAATGATTTAAACACAATAGCAGTAAATGGTTAAAAAAGTGTTTATTTTCCAGATGTTCCTGTCATGCACACCTTTCCAGGTTTTTGTCAGTTTGCTGAGATCAACATACTGTCTATATTATATAGACTAATAAAAGTGTAAGCTGTCCCAGCTGAACTGGCTCAGGAAGATAAGAATCAAATACCTGTGTGAGTGAACTATGGGACTGCAATGAGCAAGTTAAAAATACAAATTGGAACTATATTTTCTTCATGTATATTTTGAAATCAAGTCTGCATCCACAGATACATCCTCTGATTTCCCTGTTAGATAGATAAATAGACAGATATGATTTCAAGTAGATCTGTCACTGAAAGAAACACAAAAAAGCCTTTCTCTGTTTACAGATCACTCCTGCTCCAGAAAGATTCTCTGATAATCCCCCTTCTTTCTCGTCTGGAGTGACTGAAACCGCCGGTGTCATAAAAGCTTTGTTGAGTTTAGGGCCTATAGGAAGCCCCGGGCCCCCAGCCAATTCAAACGAGCTGCTCTCAGCGAGCGAAACCAGAGAAATGGCAATGCTCATGGGAGTAGGGGTAGTGACTCAAAGACACCCATTCACCAGCTAAACACTCCTCCCAGGGGTGTAAGCCATACAAGCAGGGCTATAAAAGGATCACACATTCTCTGTTGTTACCAAAATGGAGTTATTAATCCATATATTTTTATTGATCATTTTGAAAAGCTTAGAAAATGGTTTCCATGATCTCTAACCTCTAATGGTTACAGACTGACATTTGTTCAAAAATATAATGATTGGACTGATTAAGACTTTATCACCAATGCTGTGCTGGGATCAAAATGTTGTGAATTTGAATGTTTGAGGAGTGGTTTTGAGAGAGTCTGATTACTTGCTGCAGTCATTACAAAAAGCCAGGAGGGTCACATCAGGACACATCAGACAATGAAGAGAAAGAAATGTAAGTGTGTGTATATGTCAATGATTTTCAGTTTTGGAGTTTTTGAGTTGTTGTTTTTTCATCTTATATGCAATGTGTTCATTATTCATTCTTGACTGTGTCTTTGGATGCATCTGGTTTTAGTCAGATAATCTCAGTGCATATTGACACTCAGATAAAATGCCATAATAAAAAAAAAAGTTTCACTTTTAGGGGCAGCCTGAATTGCTATGGACAGAAGCACAGTTCTGCCTGCTTTCTCATGTACATATATTTGCATTAGACAGACAGTGAAGAGAGACTGGAAATGTAGAGAAATAGAACTTGGTAATGTAAATGTTGTGCCACATGAGATTAAAACCAGGGACTTACTGATGATGGTATTTGTGCCCGTGTGATAGCAGCTATTGGATCATTTTCAATGACAAAATGTGCAAAAGCAGTATATGTGATATATGTTCAAGTCACAAAGCTATAGACACAGTAAACAAAATACATGATAGGAATACAGAAGAAACTAAACATGTAGTAAACACTAAGAAGAAATACATGCACTGACATTCTTGCACTGCACATCTCTGCACTTTTAAACTTTATTTTTATTTTTATTTTTTCTGTTAAAAAATTTTGCCACCCTTGTATATATTGTAAATAAAGCTGCTGTAACAATGTAAATTTCCCCTGGAGTGGGGAGAAATAAAGAACTTTATCTTATCTTATCTATACACACACAAAAAAAATGAAAACTGAAAAAAGTGGCGTCAACTTGGTTGCATTAAGTGTGCAGAGCAAAACGCTATCTAGTGCGCTATCTGATTGTTCGAAGTAAGTTTGGTTTGGACTTCTTTAAGAAAAGCACGAATATGGACCAGGTGTCCTTGGAAGCCTTCAAAGCAAACCAGATTTAATTTCAAGGCGGAGAGTACAAAAAAGAGAGCATTTGCTGTCTTGAAGGAATGTGGGGTGTTTTCTGATCTAGCAGCAGAACTTTCTCCTGTTATAAGGCCAAACACAGTAACTTTACTTTGAGGTTTCCTTCAGTGCCTCTGCTGGTGCTTAGGATGATTAGTGTGGATCAGGATATTTAGGGTCAAGGTACAATTACCTCACAAGACCACTTTTACCTCTTCTTCATCTCGTCGTTCTTTGGAAATTAAAGTAAATTCTGTCATCGACAGAAGATGGATTTGCTTTACAAAGACACAGGCAGCTAGCAAACTGTAGGCTGTATTTGGTAAAGTAACTTGAACAGCTGATGCTAATGTACTCTGTTTTCTACATTTCTAAGTTTTATTATTAAAGGAAGGGGTCACGCAAATTTAGGACATAGTGGATATCAAGCAGGTATTTGAGAATCATTAGCACAAAAATAGTACTACATACCTCACAGTCTGAGGTAGTCAGAATTTCATTAATATGATGTTACTGGAAATGCTGACAGTGCAGTGAAGATGACATCCAGAGATAGACAATCCTTTTTAAGCAAACTTTAATCAAATAACTTTTTGAGACTTCATCTTGACAGTACTTAAAGGTACTTGGGCTGACTGCACAACAGTACACTTAAAAAGTATAAGAGCGACATCAACCTCTGATTTGTAATTACATAGTTTTCTTATTCTGTAACTTTTGTAATTCCAAATGAACGGTACTATAATGGAGAAATACTGGTATATTTTGTAAAAGGTATGGAAGCCTTGCAAAGATACTTGTATTTTTGAGTAAAGTCCCTTTCAGATTTCCGCTCTATGCAGTTTGTATCGTACACAGAAAAGGGCATTTGCTGAAAAACTTACTGATGTGAATGGTCTAACAAACTAAAATTGTATGGTATATAAGTATTAGATGTTCATATTTCAAGGCTTAGTTTTCCCATAACAATCCAATTTCTTGCTTGTCCTCTCAGATAATAACTGAACTATTGTTGTGGTTACTGTGAATCATGTAAAAGCCTTAATCTAGCTATTACCATAATCTGGATTTTCACAGTAATCGAGTTGTTTTTGAATGTTCCATGTGAATATTGCTTTCAGGTATTATTCTCATATTTGACTGAAATAACCCCACCGCCTGCTGCCTGTCCCGGGATGCCCTCTCGACAGAACATCACACACTAATCAATATGAATACTAAGACACCATAATCTCTTTCTGGATGCTTTCTCTGGCTGCAGGGGAAAAAGTCCAGTGCCCTGCTCTCAGTGCCCCACATCTCACACGCTCATTTAGCGCACATTTAACACATTAAACAATTAGTCCCAGAGAGGCGCACACACACCCCCTCCGTGTCCCTCCATGTTCAACAATAGGACTGCACATATGTCAGAGCACATACGGGTTGACAAGGGAGCGCCAATATGCTGAAAATAGGCATCCAGAAGGGAAAACTAATAGATGGTCTGAAATGTACATGCCAAAGGACACATACACCATGCACAAGTTGTGTCTAAGTGTGTACATGAAACAAGCCAAGCAGAGACGTACGAGTGGGTAAAGTGGGAACAGGCAGGCAGGCAGGGTGCAGGTGCAGGGCTGACATGGGTGGTGATGAGGAGTGGGGGTTTGGTGGGGGAAAAGCAACACAGAGGCTTTAGAAGCAGCTGCCCAGAGAGTGACGACTGTATAAGAAAGAGGCGGAGAAATAAAGAGCGAGGGAAGGAGGAATGGAGGGAGGGAGGATGGAGAGAGGGAAAACTGATGGGGGGAACAGTGGGGATGAGACTTAGCTGGCAATCGAGAAGAGTGGATGAAGGAGGAGGAGGAAAAGGCAATGGTAAGCTCCAAAAACTGCTAAAATTATAAACAAGTCTCATGTGTTAAGTCAAAGTTAAAAATCAATACAGCTATAGTAAAGAAAACAAATTCACTAAATTAATAAATTGGACGAGCTAAAGCACAATCTATTGCAAAATGCTAGCAGGTTATGGCAGAACTGTCCTCTTTTTAGAGAATCACAACATTGTAAGATGATGTAATGACTTATTATTATGCCTCTTTGTTGCAATGTGGATGGCGTCCGAGCTTCTGGTCCCACCAGCTGCCAGGAGTGTCACAGGGTTAGTGGGCCCTTGAGCCACACAGATAATCAGCTTTATTAGTGCTGCCACTAAAACCAATTTAAGAGCAGACTAGAGGGATCAGACGGGCCAGCTGTCCACACCAGCGCCTCGGCAGGCACACTGGCCCCGGCCCACAAAAAAACACCAAAACAACAACGGGCCAACTGTGTGCGCTGCCAATTCAACTGTGTGAGCAGGCTTATTACCATATCTCAAACACAGAGAATGAAAATAAAAACAGCAACTGCAGGTTTGGTTTTTGTCAATGCTCTTAAGATAAATAATTTGACGGAAATGAAACTGTTGAAAATGGTCATTAAAACTTTTTAGTTGATTTTTAATATTATTTGACTTTTAGTTAGTTTCAATTTGGCAACCCTTTCCCCCCCTTCTGTTGAGTCCATTTCCAACCACGTCCAGGTTTTTCCACAGGCCAACTATCTCATCAGCACAGTCAAAACATCCTCGCCTCATTAACAAGCCCCTGACCCTGACAGTGACCCACCACCGGCCTCATGACCTCATGGCATTTCCTCTCCACATACAGTCCATCTCCCAACCTGCCTCCACAGCTAATTACAGAGCAGTGAAAGGAGGCTAACTCCATATTAGTCAGGACAAGCGTGCAACAAGCTCCAGGCACAACTTCAACCTTACGTCACGTTTCTGTCTGGATTGACAACAGGACAGTGGGGAAAGATCAGCAGAGTTAATCGGGTCTGGTCACTGTCTCAGTCATAGCCACATCCTTTTGCCAGGTCTCATCCCTCAGACAGAGGTTTGCAGGCCAGATTAGCCAGAAAAGGGTAAGTAAAAACAGGACACGGTAATAGACTGGCCTGTCCCAGGACACCAGTACACTTGTCTTGATTGTCCCGCAGTCACAAACAAATGTCTAACTGATCTTTTTGCAATAAAACCAACCAGGAAAAAAACTGTCACTCTTTTCACGAGATTCTTCAATAAATATGCAAAACATGGGTTTCTCACATGTTCAGAAATCTTTAACCTGTGGCCTACCTGTGCATTCGAGGGCTATCCTGTGATGACTGGAAAGAGTTCCTCAGTTCAAACATTGACTTCTTTATCACCTTCAGCTGTGCTGTCTGGAAGTGAGCATTTGTACTCAATCAAAATGATTTGGATTTAATATACTTTTACTGAAGATTTAAATTCAATAAAAATGTGTGGTATTGAACTTCAGCTCTACTCTAGTTCTACTTCAGTCAACATCAGATTTCATAATCAAGACAATCAAGACATAATCAAGCTGAATTGTCTTTTTTTTTTCATTTTTCAAGTTAGTCGATTCCTTATTTCTTCATTTATTTTGTTTTGCCCTAAACAGTCAGAAGCAACAGACATGCAGTATGTCCCACAGAGACACAGAGTGAGTGGACCAGTTAATACTTAATAATAATAATCTTGATATTTCAGTAAACTGGTTTACAGCATTCTCTACAGCTACATCAGGCACACCCAGGTCTGTGCTGCTGTTGCTTATGGAATATTCTTTAATGCAGTGAGGTAGCCATGTAGCTAAGAATGAAAGGTGGCATTCATCTTACTCCTACGAAGACTTGATTTGGCAAATGTCAAGAGTCACAGCAAAGTACATTCCTGAAACACAATATCTAATATTTTAGATGTCTGCATGTTTTTATGTGTGTACGTGTAGATGCCTGTAGCCTTTTCTTGCATTTTCATCCTTGAATGTGAGCACACTTGTTCCCATTAGCTTCTAAGCTTGTATTTGCGTATGTGTGTATATGTGTGCAGTATCTGAGCGACAGATTCTTCGAAGCCAGGAGCGCAGATCTCACTTAATCTGCAGTTAACGGCTGTTTAAACAAGCTCCATAAATGTTTAACGGTGCTGCCCATGCCCTATTGAATGGGAGGCATTTTACCTCATGCAAAAACAGGCCACCAGGGGCCTCAAGGGCCCCCCGACTTGCATTTAATGTGTGTAAGAAGGTGGCCATTATCAGCCTTACAATGACACAATTCACTCTGACTGTGTGTCTGCTATCCCATTTGGTTTGTATCAGGGCCCCAGCCCTGCTGATGGCTATCTAATTGGAAGAGTTAATCAAGAACCAATGTCTAAAGAACTGATGTGTTCACGCTTTCTGGGTTAAACTACATCCAATGTGTTCCTCCGGTAATGATTCATATAAAAGATTCAGTGGAAGAGAGTCAGATGGATGAGATTATGCACAGACTGGACCTCTACAGGCCCAGGAGGGGGGTACTGTTGACAACCAGGATGAGGTTTTGTTACATTCTTATCTTGAGCCCAGCTCTTTAGGTGGTCTAATTTAAAAGTGAATTCACATTTACAGATGTTTTTGTCCTTTTTGCATTTCTTCTGTCATCAAAACTCAAAGATAGTCTTAAATAAACTTTTTACAGAATAATTTACACAGTTGATTTGCATTATGATTTTGTGTGTATTTCAACGTAATTTCCTCTTACTTAAATATTAATCATATATCCTTTTTTCAGATAATAAAGAAAAAACATGATGGAATGACACTGGGTCAAGATGAAATACCACACTCACATGGTAGGCTGTTAAGATAATTACTGATTACAGTCCTTGTTAGTCAGATTTAATGGGAATAGTCTGACATTTGGGAAATACACTTACTCACTTTCCTGCTATTATTAAGATGAGGAAATCTCCACAAACTAACCAAAAGTTGTAGCTGTACAAATTGCTATGTTGCTTTTTCTGTTTGGCCAGCTATAGTGACTTCCTGCAACAAAGTTAACAGTTCTCCCTGTTTTCAGGCCTTTTTCTACGCTAAACTAACTCCTGGCCAGACTACTGACTGTAGCTTCATATTTAGTGCACAGACACAAGAGCAGTATGGATTTTATCATCTAAGCATATGACCATAATGTTCAGCTATTCCTATGAGTCCTTTTTTACTGTCTGTAATAAAACTGAAATGAATTAACCACTGACTATGACTGGTCATATCCTTTGGTGTCAGATAGGGTATAATACAGTAATTAACTGAATGTCTTAAATAAAAGGTAAGCGTTCACTAATATATATTTCATTACATGGACTGCATTCACATTTCTGAACCACTGATCGTGAATTTCCTATTCTTAGGACCTTTAAATGTACAAAAAAAAAAAAAGAAAGAATAGGGCTTCTGCTACCACACACACACACACACACACACAGTCACTGGTTTATGTAGAATGGTGACCAGTGCATTTAAGAGGGCAGGACTCGTTCCACTCAGCGCTCTAGGGGAGCACAGTGATTTACTGTTCCTCTCAGCAGTGTTATAAACGCTGCTCCGCTCCTTAATGAGCCTTTGACATGCTGCATGTTTTCAGCGTGTTTTCCTTTGGCTCAATGGCGACAGCTGCCTGATTGCTGCCCCCATTAAGAGGGCATTCCCACTGACACCAAGCGCACGCCTTCAGCCATACGCACTCAGGCATTACAAGCAATCAGCTAAGGCTGGGTAATAAGGAGGTATATGCAGCACCTGCTGTGCCACCAGTGGAAAACAGAGAAGTATGCTAAATTTAAAGAGAAATGTGCCCATTAGTATGAAAAAAAGTTAGTTTTTATAGACAGTTAAGTGTTCATATTGAATAACATCACATTGTGTGTATTTTCCTATCATGAGAAACCAGAAAAGTCCTAGTTGTGAAACAGTAACCAGCTTATATCTCCTAAAAGGAGATGATCTGGCCTTTCATTCCAATGTAGTACCAAGACAGTGACTACATGAACAAACAGTGCTATGGTCATAGTTAGTAACAGCAAATAGAGGCAAATAGTTTGGCAATACGATACACTTTCGATATTCAACTTCATGAGTTTAGATCACACAAGGATTTGTTGAGTTCACTGTTTTTGACTAAACTGATTGATTACACAAGCACTGTATACACTAGACATACTGTTGTCAAGGGAACGCCACTCACCCAAGGTATGTCTTCAAAATGCACTTGCTGGTGCTCCAATGTTTCTTGTAGTCCGATGAAGTTGAAGAATGCCTAAAAAATCATCCACGTGAATTCTGGTGCATCTGTCATGTATACGCAACCAGCCTCCAAACATGCACAGTCCAAAGACCTGCCATACAGTCAGTCCAGAAGAAAATCCAGTGCAGAGGCAGGTGGTAACTGACTGACAGGTGCCTGCACAACAGCTGAAACCCAATATCTGCATGCCACCAGTTGCAGCTGGACCAATGGGACATAACAGAAGTAGCACTGGGTCAGCACTGGCTCATTCACTAAAACCCAGGACTCCGCTCTAAGGACCACAGATCCCAGTGTGCCCCAGTTTCCCACTCCTGCGTGACCAAATCCCCTCTCTAGGTCTGTCTGGACCTGCCGTGCTGAGCCGCCAGTCCCAAGGATGCTGTCCAGACGCCATACGACTCTCACGCTCTCTCTCCTCACAAGGCTGGATTATTCTTTAACCACCTGGACCTCAGAAACAAGGCACTTCGAACAAGTTAGGAATCTATCTGCTTCACATTCAGGCCATTCAGAAAGTTGATTTTCCGTCTAATTTGAAAGCTGACGATCCTAACGTGCTTTTGTGTATGGTGTTTGAAATATGAATTAGCATGGTCTATGCTATGCATGAATTACTATGTAAGCTATAATTTTCTTGCACTGTCATTTGTGTGCAGTGCTCATATATGCACATGGATATTCCAGGTTTTCCAACTAATAGATAGCATTTGTTATTTGCTGTATATTTGTGTGTCCAGTGTATGTACTGTAGGTCTGTCAATTGCATGCAAACAAAACATTTATAAAGAACCAATAAAATGTAATAACTCCAAAGTAACATAGGTCACATGGCACATGCAGAGTTGTGTGTGTTATGATGAGGACAGGTTGCAATGATCGCTTAATAAGTATTAAGGGACGGACAGTAGAGGGTTTTTTTTGTCTTGGCTTGCATAGCACTTGCACTAATCTATCCTTCTATAGACTGCTTTCTACTTTGACTAGTTTTGACTAGTTTGACATTAGGGGAAACAGCATGTCACACAAGCCTGTGTGTCCATTCCACACTTTTAGAATCTTTGTGGTCCAGAGAGATTCAGCCTCATCTCTCTCCCACATATGAACGATGTCCTTATCTCTTCTCTTACTGTGCATATGGCGGAGGTTTCCATCTTGTACATGCGTTTAATATGCCATAATTTCCAGTCTCCACAGTAATTGTGCAGCTTTAAGCCTGATTGTCTCTTTTCTTGAGGCTTCAACTATTTGGAGTGTGTTTCAGATTGTCTTCTGCAGCTTAATCTCTGGCATTTCTGTCTCTCTAAGATAAATGTCTTTTGTTGTAGTGTTTCAAATATTTAAGAATTGCACACAAAAAAAAATCCACAGCTAGAATTCTTTCCAGAAACAGGCATCCTGTTACTGTGATTAATCCATAAAATATGTTGTCAACTGTTAGCATGAAAAGTATTTCTTCAGTACAAAGCAGCCTCGGTAGTAATAATTTACGGCAAGTGAGCAACAGTTTCTGGAAATACACATTGCTGCTGAATGTTTTCAATGAAGAAAAATATTATTGTAATTAAAAAAAATTCAATCTGCCCTGTTCGAGTAAGGTGTCTCATTACAAAGCTGTTTTAAGAGTTAGATAAACCTGAACCACATTTAACCCCAACCCCTGAGAGACGGAGAGAAAATGAGAAAAAGATAAAGTTATAAGGAGTGTGTGTTTGTGCATGTAGCCATGTATACATGTAAGTGTGTATGTGTGATTCTGTGTGACTCTGTGTGTGCATGTGTGTGTGCGCATCTCCGTGTGTGTGTGTGTGTGTGTGTGTCTGTGTGAAAATTTACACCTGCTGTTCCTCAGGGGAGTAATACATACTACCATGACACATCTCTCTGAGGAGTTGCTGTATATTGAAATCTGAAATATGTGTCGCATCACGGCCAAAGCACAGAACAATGCCTTTATAATTCGCATGTTATTGATACTACAGGGAGACACAAAGGAACAAGAAGCCAAATAATCACATTATAGGAGATATAAGCTGGGCACTGTTTCACAACAGAGACCTTTCTGGCCTCTCACACGATTGGAACAAAGTCACAGAATGCATTGGTCGATAAAAACGCTGCACTCCGAAAGAGATCAAAGTTTAACCCTATTCTCATTTTGGTTGACATGAAAAATTTTATTTTATTTAGAGTTATTGGCTCTGGGAAGATCAAGAAATTAATAGTCGATAGTCGCTTTCACTTCAGTTTTCCTTAAATAACCACTCTTGTAGAAAGTGGGATTTTCTTGGACACTATTGATACTAGGAGGGTCCACAAGCTAAATTTCAACCCAATCTCTAGTCCCAGGGCAAAAATGACTGGTGGAGAAACAACGCTATGTTGCCCCAGTATCACCAGCACAGAGCTAATAGATAGCAGGTGAAGGATGAGAAAGAGCAATGTCAACACTGCAATCTGAGCTCCCTTTTGGCAGACCTCCAGACTTGCTTAGCTCTTCAAATCAAGTGGTACTTTAGTGCTCTGCAATGCCAACATGTGCATGTAGGGAGGGATCATTGGGAAATGTCTAAATCCATCATTTAGCCTTAAGTCAGCCATTTCATGTGGAACAGATTATCATATGTATGCAGAATATGTGTAGCTATTGGCGTCTTGGCTCTGACCTTGTCACTCCCTGCAAGGATACACCTGACTTGGTTCAGCAAAGATTGGGGAGTGACGATAATAAATTTGACATCATAGAGAGATGTTGGGGTGGAGGTGCAGTTTGTGCCCTCTGGTTAACAGCAGCAACAGTGGCAGAAAGGGCTTATTTCAGAGGTGAACAGTGCAGGAGTAAGCACAGCACATCAATGGAATAAGCATAGATCACTGACATCGTAAATACACCACCGTTGCTGAATGTGCATTGGATATATGTGACTGTAAGTAAAGCATGCTGTTTTGTGTTGGAGTAGTGCACCCTTTCAAACTAACTTGTAGGCTTTGCATTAGTAAAGTAGATGTTTGTAAAAAGGCTTTCTGAGACACAAAGGGTGCCAAGAAGCAGATTTCTCCATAATACAGAAATGCAAATGCCACAACAAAAAGCTCAAGATTCAATTAAGAATGCCTGAAGGTTTCGCAGGGGCTTACAACTTTGAAGAGTGAGCAAGCAAAATCTGAAAGCATTGAGGAATCTAGAATGAGTAACAAACACTATATGGCAAAGTTTTTATATAATAAAGTTCCCACTAACAGTTACACAACAGTATAACTACTGTATCTATGGTTATTTCAAACACAGCAATTTTTTTGATGGAGGAACAGAGAGATTGTGACCAACCTTTAATGTCCAGCTCCATTTTGCTGCTATGCTTGGGATCCATTCGTTCCTTTGGAGGGAAGGGTCCCTGTAAAGGAAATGATCACCTGCATCCTGTAATAAAGCATTTCTGTCCTAATGGGAGTGGTCTCTTCCAGGATGACAGTGCTCCCATCTATAGAGCTCGAGAGGTCACTGAATGGTTTGATCAAAACGTAAAAAAAAAAAACCAAAAATTAAAAATGTAAATCCTGGACCATGGCCTTCACAGTCACCTAATGTAAAATTGAAACCTATTAACCACCACCAAAACACCAAATGAGGTAATATCTATTGGAAGAATAGTGTTCCAGTAAAGTTCCAGACACTTAGAGAATCAATGTGAAGGAGCAAAGAAGCTGTGTGCTTTGCATGTGTAAGTACTGAATGCAAAATGAATTTCAGAATTTCATTACTTCATTCCATATGAAGTTTTTGGAAAGATGTGAGTTTGCTCTCGTAGAATTGAGCTGAAGACATTGAAACATTTAACTTGAGCAACAACTGACATGTATACCAAGTTTGAAGGAAATAGAAAATAAAACCAACAGGACAAGAGTTCTGAGTGAATTCTAAGGTCACTCTGAGCTGTTATACTAACACACCCAGCCACAGTCTGTGCAGAAAAATCCAGAAAATGAGAAAAAAATGGGTACATTCATTTATTTCTACTTCAAGGGTGAGATGATCCCTTTGTAAGTTCAGTGTTTCTGTTTAACAGCTGTCATCATGATGAACACGACAGTATCAGAGAGCCTGAGAGAGAGATGGCATGAGACACAGCATGCATATCTGTTCAGAAAAGGAGAAGAGTCAAGCTATAACTCAAGTTTATTTTGGATGAATGATTGATTTTTTTTCAGATAGCATCAGACTGGTACCAGCCACAGGGTCATCAAATTAAGTTTCCTGGAATGAGGCCACATTGTGGAGCCTCCCTATAGTTAAGGCAGGAATGGAAGTAATTTTATAGACACATGTTCCATACATCATTTTATATGTGGTCCATTTAATCATGGGCATACATTCACCCTTCTTATAGCAGCACTCAGCTCCATATACT
Source organism: Amphiprion ocellaris (assembly GCF_022539595.1). Taxonomy (NCBI): domain Eukaryota; kingdom Metazoa; phylum Chordata; class Actinopteri; family Pomacentridae; genus Amphiprion; species Amphiprion ocellaris. Next base: position 26,271,440 of record NC_072776.1, on the reverse strand, counting down.
CACTGTTAATCTGCTGCCTGCTATCAGAAATAACATCTTTTCGCCTCTTTAGCCTCCTATTTTTCAGTATATATTTGTCCATGTATTTTCAATGCAATAATGTGTTTGTTAAGATTGTTAAGGCTCTGCAAGGAAGGTTTGTGATTTCAGGCACAGCTTGCTCATATTTGTTCCAGAGCAACACATTAGTGCAGTCACACAACAAACTAAAATGCATGTCATTTCAGTAATGTGAATTATGTAACATATAGTATGGAATAGATTCATGGCTCAGAGAAGGAAACAGGCTACAGTGTTTATTTCTCTTGGACTTACCCTACTTAAATCATATTGTGAGCAGAAGGTTTGTGGTGTGCTCATGGGCAGAAGTGGCGGTTTGAAGAGGGATAAACAACGACCTGGCAACAGGGCGACAATGGATGTTCTGGAACAAGTCTGATCCACAGCAGCTCCAACCTTCATTGTGTCCATCAAAGTATCTGGTGACTTTTTTGTCCTGATGGTGTTTTAAAGGTCACCATGTTACTATTATTATTAGGACAAGGATTGTACATTCCCAGTTTGGTAGTAATTTGGCCAGTCGCTGTTAAGACATCTTCCTAAGGACCAACATGTTGACTGACAGACAAAGATGCAAACAATAAAACTGCAGCAACAAAACCACATGGTAGAATCCCTAATATGGACTCAGTCACATCAGATATTTGAACTTTCTGAGGACATTGTCAGTGTTTTTTCTTTCTCTAGTCCTACATATTTTATTGTTTGAATGTGACATCACCATCATTAGTGAAAACGCACAAGGACATGTGAACTCCTGTTCATGGGGACAGTTTTAACTTTAGCTTGGCAGAGGAAATCCAGAACATTTTCATCTGTCTGTGCTCGAGTTACAATGTGTCCCTGTGCTCTCTAATCCACGTGTTTGTCTGGAACATGTCCCGCCTCATAAAGCAGACTATTAAGCACAATCATTCTACTTTGTTGAAAAACCAGAGGGCATACTGATATGAGATGGAAGGTGAAAGTTGAAAAAACACAGCAGAGTTGCTAAATGAATGCAAAGCATGCGCGTACACAGATGTATAATACAGCTTAATGAGATGGATTCCATTCATTTACCTCTTATGCTATATTTTTAGAAAGCCCACAAATCCCTTGTCCTCTCTGGCTGATATCAGGCTGGGTTACAACACAGTTTGATTTAGTTGGATTACTGGATGGGAGATGGCTGTGTCAGCTGGTAGTGGAGGCAGCTACTGGGTTTGCATATGTGTGAGAAATATAATAGTGAAGTATTCACTGACATCATTATGAGCAGACAGTTTAGAGCGATACAGAGATCACGCTGTCTAGACTCTGGTAGTGCTATAATGGGATTCAGCCAGATTACTGTGATTACACTTGTAGTTGTAATACAGGGCAGCTTTCTGGGTAGCCAGAAGGCTTCCATTTCATTCACTGATGTGCCAGATTGAATTCCTCAATGGCTCAGGACCATACTCCATACATGGAGGATTTTGCCTTTTTTTACTCTCCATTAAAGATGCAAGTTTTATCCCAGAGGTGCAGGCATGCAACTGAAAGATCATTGTTTGAAATCATCAGATCATTAGACATGCTGGGAAACACTGGATGTGTAAATAATGTTTTAATTCCATAAATACTGGCAAAATATTCTTCAGCAAAGCATCTTACACCAAGCTTCACAAGTATGGGGAAATATACCCTTTCTCTGTTTCAATTCCAAATGTCTTCAAGCTTCTAGATCAAGTAAAAATAGGTTATGACTACTAATTCTAGCTATATCAACTTCATTAGGATTTGTACGTTTGCTGCTGTTTATGGCACTAAGTCTCATGTGCTCTCTATGTGAAGGGGAAGCTGTCAACAGTTCGAAATCTTTCAAGTCTATTTATCAATTAACTAAATATTTGTATAACACAGAGGTTCATCTTTACCTGATGAGTTATACTGAGTTCCATGTCATTGCATGCTGTAACCTAACACTTTCCATGAGGCAGAATAAAAGACACCCAGTATACTCTTCTCATTTAACAACTCCATTAAAATTTCAGTTTACTGAAATTACTAAAACGCATACTTTCTGGTTTACCCCTGTTGGTATCTAGCCAAAAACAGAAAGTCTGGATTTTCTTTAGCCTTACTTGTACAAGACTAGTGTTAGTGTCCACCAGTATTACCTGAGGACCTCTGGTAATTTGTAATAATCATAGAGACTGTCTGTAATCTTAATTGATTGTGAATCTGCCATGCCCATAATTGCCCTCCATCCATCCAACCATTATAAATACCTGCTTAGTCCTGTAGTGGGTCAGGGGGGCTAGAGCCAATCTTTGTTGACACAACAGGCAGGACACATCCAAGACAAATCTTCAGCTCATCACAAGGCTAAGTAGAGTCAAACAACCATGCACACTCACACAAACACCTACAGCAAATTTAAAATCACCAATTAACCTTCCACATATGTGTTTGGACTGAGGGAGGAACATGGAGCCCTGGGAGAAAACCCACACTGAGAACATGCAAGCTACAGGCTCTGCAGGCAGGTTTGAACACAGATCCTTCTAGAGCTAACCACTGAACCAGCATGCTAACCTAAACTTATTACCAAACGTAAATTCCAAACTTGGGGGAATTTTTAACACAAATGAAGTCCCGAGGTAATCCTAGTCTACTAATAATAGGACTTTTGTCTTGTTTTTGCAATATGTTTGGGATTGGTTCAACCTTGCCATGTACAGTAATGTAGCTGAAAGGAGCTGCATTGAAGTTGAAAGCTGTAACACTGCATTTAGATATGCTGCAACCTTTTAATAGATACAACCAAACTAGAAGGAAACACAGCTTACCTGCAGAAGGAATAATTGCTTATTGTCGTGCTTTCTCACTGTCAGTCAGGTTTCCTATAACCGATATCATTAAAGTGATTGACACAAAAACACTTACTGATACATACTGATAAACCCTTTGTTGTGTAGCTCTGCAGAGATAAGGCTGATGCTACTCCAGACAATTCACAAACCCTACTATCAGTAACTGAGTAACTGAAATCATTTTCCACTGATGAAACAATCTTCATAAGAAATGTTAACAGCTACAGTTCATACTCCAAATTATTATAGTGATTTTTTATTAATTTTGTTGGTCCAGTAGCTCTTCTAGCAAAGACTGATATAAATAAGTGACAAAGGAAGGTAAGACATTTAGCTCAAGATCATAGGTTTTCACAACTTCAGTTGCAATTTTTACATTTTACATTTGTGACAATCTCCAGGTCTTTGAGGTTGGGAAGCTTCCTTGAAATGTATCTGGCCTTCAGTTCCCTCCACAGATTCTTGTCTAAATTTAGGTCAGGCCACTACAACATGTTGATATTGTTTCCTGTTAGCAATTTCTTGACAAGTTTAGATGTATGTTTCAGATCAGTGTCTTGTTGGAAGGTCAAGTATTACCCAAGTTTTTCTGAAAATTTTCTGATGTTTTCCTCCAGAATCATAATGGCATCCTCTTTCCTCATGCTGCTGTTTACTTTAACAGGGCTGAAAAACACCTCCAAAGGAATACAGTTCCATCACAATGTTTGACCACTGAGAGGGTGTTCCCAGGGTTGAATGATTTTTCTTTCTTTGAAATGAAAGACAGTGATTTTTTTTGTTTTAATTCCTTGTTTTTTGGGCACCTAAAGCCAAACTGTGGTTGGTCACTCTTAGGCTGTCTATAAACTCAGATTTAAAAGGGAGAGACTCACATTCTCATGTGCACTAATGTGCACTAACATGTACTAACGTGGCAGCTGGACTGCCAGCAAAACAGAGAAATGAGAGGCTTCGATCACAACACACACAGGAGGCCCTGTGACTTCATTCTGTGCTACAGATACTGTTGCTCGTATTCTATCTTTACATAGAATAAAGCTGTTTCTGCTATATTAATCTTTAAATTCTTGTATATACAAATTTCAAGGCTCAAGAAAACGCGATATTGATCTAAAATTAGCATCAAGACACTTTCGCACAGGGATGACACTCAGGTGAGTGACTTGAAGTGACTCTTGCCAGCAAAGGTCTTAAGTTTGTTAAATAGGTCATCCAGCTTCCTATGTCTCTCCTGCATTCTCACTGGACAGCCTGTATGCCACTCAAGAGAAGAGGTAAACAGAGTTAAGGCAGTTGAGACAGTCACTTGGGAAATGACATAAAGTCCCAGACAGTGCCCCAGTCTGGCTAATTCACTTTAGAGATGTCTATGTCCTACATGTCATGTTCTAGTGTCAGTCCTGTTTACTCTGTTTCAATAGCTGTCCCTACATTATGGCTCCAAGCTTTATGGAGAATAGTATGTCTTTGCTTTCCAAAGCAACTGTTTTGCCACTATAAAAGATCTTTTGTCCTCAGTTTTTGTCCTTAAAAAACCTAGCAACACACAACACAGCATATGTGGGCTTAGGTAATGTGATAGGAGGCTTGTGTTTGCTTTGAGAATGCATATCAGTTACCAATAGGGACTCGTTTAGTCACTGCAGGTTGATCTCTCTCAGACATCAATCAAAACGAGCCCTCAAGATATTTTTTCTACCTACATACTTCAGATGTAAATGTTCCCCAAACAACACCAGTTAAATAGCATGTCTGTACAGGTGTACATAAGACTGAATGACATAAACCGTGGTCATCTGGGACCTTGACTTAGATGGTTTTAAGTGCACTCTCGAGCAAATCCCCATTGTCACCGCTTCAGATACTAAAGGTTGTTTTTACAGTAGGTCTGAGACTGTTGACAACACAAGGGCTGTTGTCTTTCATCATCACTCAGCTGCCTGAGAATGATATGCTCCCCCTCCATCAGTCTGTCACTTCTAGGCTCATCTAATGGTACATCAAAGCACCTTTTCTTAATCACCAAAGCAGCAGTGAGGGACCACAACAAAAGCAAGAAACAGTGGGGAAACTCCCCAACCTCTGACCTTCTCCCTTATGAGATTCCCTATGAGGAATTAAAGCTTTCAGATGTAGCACACATGAACCCTTTATTTCAATCCCACCTCCCCAAGCCCCTGCCCCATGAGTTTTGCTTGCATGTAACTGTAGCCATTCCTACGATAGGGGCCGTTGCAGGAAGCAAGGTGGGGTCATTCATGGCAACTGGATCATATCTGAGAGAGAACCAGTGAACCTCTAGAGACCACAAGCTGCAGATTTCAGAGAGAAGTGGAAGGCATTTAGTCCAAGTCCAATTTCCTTGTCTGTCTTGATGCTTGAGTTTCCCAGACGGTTTGGTCATATGGGAAACACAGCCAGGTCATACATCGAGGGGAAGCATCAAGGTAACCAGTCATGGAGTTTACTATGTAATATATCACAGGCTCATTATGGTAAAAGCAGAGACAGGAAGACATGTCAAAAAGATAGGCCTTGATGTCATACATCTGCATAGCGTTAAGGTAAGAACATTTAGACAGGTGTCTGAAGCTGTCACATAAAGTTCAGACTGGAAAAGTAGACACTAACTGCCTTACAATGTTGCAAGAAAACATTTGCTACACAATCTGTGTAGTAGCAACAGTTTGCCACATTGTATAAGACTCCAAATCAAGTGGAACAAGTGGTGGGAAGTCCATTTACATCAAGTACCACTGAACGATGATGTACAATTTTGAGATACCTATATTTCAAAGTTTCCATTATGTCTTATTTACATTACATTTCTATGACATATTTGTTTTACAGACTAAATGTTCAACAAATACTCAATTTATGAAATATGACTACATTTTGTTTTATAGATTAAACTACTCAGTAACACATACAGCAGTTATTAGTTCCATCTCACCCAGCTACATTACAGTGCTGCTTACACACAAAATATAAATGAGATACCTTTAAAATGTAATTCAGTTCAATTCACTTCAATTTTATTTATATATCGCCAGTTACAACTGTGTCAAGATACTTTACAGAACCCATATGTTTGAACCCCCAGAGCAAGTCCTAAGGTGACAATGGGAAGAAGAAACTCCCTTTTGAAATGTACAGTATAACAATAACAAACAACACCAAAAAAAAAATTGTTAGTTTCCACTTCTTAAATGCTGTTTATCTTTATTGTGTATCATCATAAATATTAGAACTCTTGGTTGAAGCCCACAATCATTTTGTGTCAAATTGGGCTTTGGGAGCATACAATATGCAAACTTTTTAGTATTCTATAGGACATTTTGGACTTTTAACAACTTTTCACTTCACTTACAATAAATAGATATAGTAGAGACAGGTGACTGATTGGAGATCCCCAAACTACATGGCCACTCTGAACTGTTCACTATTTTTGACTGAACTGACTAAACTGGTAAACCGAAAAGATGTAGTCTATTGTCCAGTAATCAAAACTATTATTTATTACAGGTCTATAATAAATGCAACACACTTTGTGACTCACATAGAATCAGACATTATAATGGACAATTGCAGATTCAGAAGAGTCACAGGGTAACTAGGGAATCGAAAGAGTTACAAAAAGGAAGACTAAAAACAGGCAACGTGGGAGAGAGATGTAGAGATGAGGGAGAGTTTATTCCTTTCCCCTCATCTGCTGTCCTTTTATTCTCTAAGGCTCAGACCAGCGATGTGTATCTGGATCTGGCCTGCATATTTTGGACGGATCCCTCCCTGGTTCCTCAAACTGCCCCTCTGTGTTTAAGAAAGCTTGAAAGAGAGCTGATAGTATTCAAAGTACCATGACAAGAGAGTGACGCACACAGTCACTGAGCTTTATCTCAACATCGGCAGCTGGGAGCGCAGCTTCAACGCATGCCCGTCGTCTCACGTTTCTGTAGCAGCAGTCCCAGATGCAAACCGGACCATGAAAGGCGCTTCATAGGTCAATGGCTAGGTGATTTATGAGACAGTGCAATACCACACAATGACTATACACTGCACTGTGTCACCTGAAGAGATGCCTTAGAGGTCTTGAAATTTCATCAGCTGCATCTGTGCCATACCCCTAAGTTAGGGATAGATAAGAAGACTTACTATAAAATGCCAACTCTCAAACAAAGCCATGAGAACTGTCAGATGATAAGTTCATTATGATAATGTGACAAGTGGTTGGTCTAATTTCAAACAGATTGTGAGAGTCATAGAACAACAGGATGTAAGCTGTAATTTAGACCAACCAAGACGCTTTCCTGTAGTACTGTTGGAAAAACTGGCAAACAACCTCCGCAAAGTTATAATCTAGGAATTGAGCGGATGTCACTAAAGAGGCCTTAGGTGAAGATTTATGTCTATCTTTTCCTCGCTCATATCAGCCCACACATCAGTGAGCATTGCTGGGAGGTCCTTCACATACAAGAAGGCTATTGCTTCACTTGCAGTTTTGTTACCAATGATTATGTTTGCTTGATATGTTTGTTATCTCCTATTAGGTATAATAATTCAAATGTAATATGTAGTTTCTGCCTGTCTGTGTCTGTCACTATACCAGGTTGTGATGGTTTTGTTTTCATTTCCCTCATTTTGTGTCTCATTGTTTCATTGTGCTCAATCTGGATCTCTGTGGTCATTTGGCATTGTTGCCTTTTATTCTGTAGACTGTACTCTCTACATTGTTGTAAATGAAGGCTTGCCTTCAATGATTCCTCAAAGTCTAAATAAAGACTGAATAAAGGTTGAATGAATAAATGGATGGGTGGGTGGATGGCTGGATGGATGGATGGATGGAGGATGGATGGATGGATGGATGGATGGATGGATGGATGGATGGATGGATGGATGGATGGATGGATGGATGGATGGATGGAAAAATGCAGGAATGAATTACTAAATTAATCTGGCATTTGGTTTTAGTCATTTTGTGTGTTCTTAGTCACTGTGAAACTACAGATAGTCCTAGAATAACTGAAAGCAAGAGAACTAGACAAATTCAAACAAAGCCTTCCTTCTCACCTCCACACTCTGACCACTTGCGTGCTTGAAGTAGGTGTGATGGCAAGACTGTACTTTCTGAAGACTGCATGCTGACCAACACAGCAGCCCAAGTCCAACACTGTAATGGCATGTGTCAAGCACATGAGTATACTGGTTGGTTTCTTGGTCTCAAGGCAAAATATAATGAAGCTGCTATGTGTAGCCTGCATGCACTGCATTTAATAGGCTTAAATGTGTGTAAAAGGTATGTTGCCTATAAAATAGGTATCATTTATGACTCATAGACACTGGAAAGAATAGTAGATTTCATAGGGGCCCTTTGCTTATTTTAGCCTAGGACCTCTTTGCAGGCCGTTCCATCATTTCATTAGCAAAGACTGAGAAGAAGTGCAGAGTGGTTGTGCGACACTATGCAATCTGTACATTTGAAATCTGTGTCTTACAACATGTCAGCATGGCCTGAGTGGCTAATACAGAATGTGAGCCATGTGACAGTAATTTCTGTTTGCACTAAACCAGAGACTACTGCTGCATATCAACACTCTCTTACTCACCAAGCACATTTCCTATATGACAATGAAATGTCAAATGACTGAGCTTTCAAATTCTTTTCATTACCTCACATTAGTGTGAGGTAGAAATGTTTTGCATATTGTATAAGTGACAATTCTTGTGTAAGATAGTAGCAGCAGTGCCAGACATGAATAATAACAACAGATAGGATAAAGCCGACAGTAACTGTTGTGGCCAGATAGAATGAACCAGAGTAATGTTGGCCACCTTATCTTAAACCCTATCCTTTCTAAAATTGTTATCATAAACATACTGTAATACTGAACCACTTCAAACAATGATAATTCTTTCAAATTGCAAATTAGAACTAGAATCATGGGATGTCTATATCTGTTAAAACAAGCAAATGTTGGCCTGAAGTCACCACAAAATCATAAGCAATTAGCAGATAATCGTTTCATTTCAAAAGTTGTTGATACAGACATTAGGCAAAAACAGGTCACTGGTTCCTCCTAGTGTTCACTACTGGTAATTCACCTGACACTTGTACACAACTTGAAGTGAGAATCTTCACTCAGCACAAACTGTAAAATCCCATTTATTACTTCTATTAAAAAAACACTGGCTCCAGCTGTAAACCTTTCTCTAATGTGTGATTTTGTTACTCGTCTTTACAGTAACAGCAGGGGAACTTTTACTGGCTCATTTGGAGACATCACAGAACTCCCTCACTAATTCCTCCCCTGAGAAAGACTGTTAATGTGTGATTAGTGGTTGGGGTGTGTGCTGACGTCTGATACTCTTCCACAAGCTCTGTGCCGCACGCTACCGTGACTTGGAGAGCCAGACTGGGCCATGAGTCAGAGAAGACAAGGCACTTGTGGCCTGCTACACCGCCAGCTCACTCAGCCCACTGTGATTGCTGTGGTGAGACGTAGCCTGGCAGCTACTGTATCTGCAGCAATCTGCGGTCTGCAGTCTGGATCTCAAGTGACCAGAAATAGTTTCTCATAGCCCTCAGTGGTGAGATGAAGGAAAGTCCCAGACAAAGTCATATCCGAGAGAAGCAGCCCTGTAATTCTTCTGGTAGAAGGAGATAAAATAGGAGCAACTCATTTGGCATTTGAAGTCTTAAAATTTAGACATGACTTGTTTCCACCTGCTGAATTCTCGAAGCCTCAAACAATGACAATTTCTGACCGCTTCTTCTAGTGAGGCCAACAAAATGCCAGGCCCGGATGTTATAGACCGGGTCCTTTGAGGTTGACCATGAGTCACTGAAAGGGGACAACACCCACCCTCCCACCTCTTTCAGTTCCCTCCCACAGCTTTGAAGTGGTGGCAGATTGTGCACAAACAACATAAACCTTCCTGCGACAAACACTGTGATTTACTACCCAAGTCAAGGAAATGGCCACTAACACAGTTCCATTCAGTTTATAGGGCTGTTTTGCAGCTTTCGTACCTCCGGACGGACGATCTTTTGTCATAGCCACTTTGAGAATGCTGGAAATGAGGATTCCCAAAGAGAAGGGAGAAACAAATGCCAGGTCAGGCATCTAACTGAGGCGAACAAGCTGTAGGACGGCTTTGTCGCAGCTAAACTCATACTCTCACTGTTGTGGTGAAGACACTCACTGAAGCCTAAAGCAATTTTTGTTCAAAAAAGGAACCTTATTCTATTTTTTTTCACAACAATATTCTAAAAATTTAACAATCCTTATTCACTAATCTGCTATATAGGTTTGATATTTTTCTCATCATGAAACATACAAAGTATATATTTAAAATTTCACTTCAGAGCACACTGTTAGTAACTGTGCGGTACAGAGTAACAGTGCATTGTAGCTAATTGCACTCATTTCAGGGTAAATATTGTCCTCCCCAACAGTTATTTTACACCTGTAGTTACTTTAGCAATTGTACAGAACATGTGATCAGTTCCAAATATTTATCATTCACAATATTATGCATTGTTAAACATTAACTACCTAGCAAAAGTAAAAATAAATTCTTGTCAATCAGCAACAACATAAGAATTCTGTTTACACTTAAATCATCCCAAATAATTCAACTATATTATGAGCATTTGTGCTTTTGGTGTAGTACAAACCGTGTGTAGCACATAGCAATTCAACAAGTATGCATCACTATAGAGGACACAAGAGGTATGAAACTACTGTTTTGCTGTGTACTCACTCTAATTACAAAGGAACAAACTGTTGGTGCTATATTGTTGATGTTAAATGAATAACATTGAAACATGAGGGTTTGTTCTTTCAAACATTGTTAGCCCAAATACAGGTTGGTGAGTGCTAAGGACTGAGGTATATTCTGATAAATAATGCTTCAGTAGGATTTTGAATGCAGGACTTGTACTTGACATGGACTTTTCCATTGCGGACTGATTATCTGATTATCACAGATTGCTCCGTGTCCCACTTTGCCAAAACATTGAGTCATCATGCACAACTCCATGACCCCAGACCTTAACAAATTGCAGTTGCTTTAATTTTCATCAATTTTCTCTGAGACAGCTGACAGATTTGTGCATGAAGGATTGATCTTTTCCATTCAGGAGGCTCCTGTATTCTGACCAGACTGTATATGCCCTTAAAATCCAGTCCACTGTCATTTTTTAGTGGGACATGACATATTCAATGGCTAAAATCAATTTCTAAAATAGGAGTAGCATTGTTGAGTGGCAGCTGAGATTTCTTAGAATAGGTTCTGGTGTCACTGACACGTTATTTACTCTCTAATTTGCAGTTTGGATTTTGTCAAAAGTCATGGCTAGAAGGTCATTGGTTCAAATCTCGGCCTGGGGGCTTTCTGTGTGGAATTTGCATCTTCTCCCTGTGCCATGAGATATGCTGTGGTTAACTGCTCATTTAAAAATGTCTGTAGGTGTGAACATGTGTTTGGTTGTCTGTTCTATGTGTAGCCCTGTGATAGACTGCTGACCTGTCCATGTGTCCCCTGCTTTCACCCTAAGTCAGCTGGGATAGACTCCAGCATCCCCATGAACCTACAGAGGATTAAAACAGTGTATAGATAATGGATGGATGGATGGATGGATGGACTGGATTTTATCAAAAGTAAAATTGTACATTTTTGTTGCAGTCTTTCAGATCTCACACCAGCCTAGTGATGGTAATACTTAGATCTACTCTATTTTAAAATTATGTTGAATATCTTACATGAGCACTTGTTAGTTCATTTTGGCCTTACAGTAGTGGAGCTCTGATTTGAAATTTCAAACTGTCATTTCAAACAGCTAAGAGCTATAGGGATTAAAAGTGTTAGTGAAACTGATGTGCAACCCATCAAAATTGTTCTTACCTGTATTTGAAGAGCTTGACTTGGTAATTAAAAGTAAACATTAAAACTTTACTAAGTCATCTCCACTCAAATCCTAAATACTTTTAGCTTCAGTGGAAATAGACTACCCATAGTGTAATGTATGTAACCTAACAGAAAAGCCATGTTTTGGACAAAACAAAACAAATCAACGAACCTCCTTACCTAAGAAAAAGTACCAATACAGCAATGTAAAAAATACTTTAACAATTAAAGCATTATTAAGATTAATAAACAAACAGCAACGCCAAGAATATTTGTCTTTCATAAAGCTGTAGTAGGAGCCACTATTTCAGCATGAGTACCAAACACTAAATGATGAAAAAATGTGCCATAATTTCTTTGTACAATTTGTTATAGACACTAGCTGTCATCAGAATCAGCTCCACTGAACAAAGATTGAAAAATATATAGCTGTGTGCAGGCACGAGACACGAAAAGACAAATTGCTGCAAACAATTGCCTGTGCAGTGCAATAGTAGCAGTAGTAGAACAGTTCTCTATGTCTACATAATTATGTCTGTTGATGAATTGATTTTTATGTACAGTGCATACAGTGTTGAGAACTCTAAGCAGCCACTTTAAAAATTAGGTTCATAACATTGCACAATGTGTTCCATGATAAAATAGATATTAAAGGTGGTATTGAAAGCTCATATTATTATATTCTAAAATTGAGAGTTATTTCAAGATATTTGTGTCTTATAAACAGTTCAATTATGGACAGTTATGAAGCATACCTTTTTTAACAACTAGAAGCAAAATTCTTCTAAGATTTAGATTGTGTGAGTAAGCTTTTACTGACTGTGCTTTTAACATTAAACAAGCTGCAGTATTTTACATGATCATTAGATGGCAGCATTTTCTAAGGAATTCAAAGCACTGCTCACTATAACTCGGTGTGTCAATGGGTTCCTTTTTAAAATGTTATTTGTACAGAATGGCTACGGAATTTAGGGCCAGTAAAATACAGCTTAAATTGACCTCGGTTCAAAATACATTTTGAGGGGTCACTTGATGCTTTAGTGGCACAAAGTGATTACTATATTCTTGGTTTTCCCTCAGAGTTTGACAGTTTTGTGAGGCATTAAATACTTTTACTTCTTTATGCCTCTAAAAAATGCTTCAAATTATGCAATTTAGAAGAAAAAACTATTGTCAACAGTGAGGACATAATGTACAACATGATTAAGGGTCAGAAAGAAGGGTTGGGTAAAACATGTCCTGTATTTAAAAAAATAAAATGATTAAAGTGTTAAAATATTTTATTTCATACATGTAAAATATAGTATTTAATATCTCATATAATACCATCTTACCATATCTGGACAACACAGAGAAAGGTTTGCTTTGGTTTGAAGCTTGCTGCCCTGAGAAAACGCTGCCACGCTGTGAAGGGCACAGAGACTCTGACTGAACAGACTGTCAGGAGCTCAGTGATGGCTAGATAAGAGGACAAAGTGGCCTCTGTACTCCAGCAGAGGGCTGCCTCACTTACCTCGCTTACCTCATCCACCCTGCACGATGAGAGTAAAGTCAGTCTTGCTTTATGTAGGGAGTAAGGGTAGCGTATGTTGCGTTTTTCACAGTTTGTAAGGCCTGTTGAGCATATTAGTGATTTAGATCAAACACAACTGGTCAGACTTTTAAAAATTCCTTAAAGTCTGTCGTTTCAAGCTAAACTATTTATGTGAACAATATTATTCAAAAACAACAACCACAGATTGTCTGTATGGAACATACAACTTTTGCTGAAACTGTGTTGTGGTGATAGTGGAGCTCAGCAGCAACAGTAATACACAGTCCATATCATTCTAACTATTTGGACAATTTCAAACTTTTTGTTCTTCAGACTCTATACTTCCACATATTCATAGCCATATTAAAGAGCAAAGTCTAACCTTTAATTTAAGGAGGTTTACATCAGTACAGACAAAACTTTTGGAAGATAAACCCTTTATAACACATAGCACCCGGAGTTTAAGCATTCAAAAATGACTGGACAGATTCACATGACATTTAATAAAATCTTTTAATATATAATATGCTGCGTAATTTATAGAAAATTCTTTACAGTCAGTGACTCCCTGAAGTGTTGAACCCACAATCAGCAACACCTTCACTGATTCACGTGATTTTGGCAAACCAACCGCCTGTAATATCTCTCTGATCACCTTTTTGAGCTTCATTATTTTCTTGATGTTCATGGTTATCTGTTTATGCCTGACATTGCACTCTCAACCAACTCTCAGATTTGTGAGATCCTTTGTACATGTATTCCATAATTTACCCCTACTCAAATTAGTACCAAGAATTTAACTGGAATGTAGTGCAGAAGACAACCTGAAGAGCAAGAAATGGTCTGGACTGTAAATTTTTTTTGAAAAAAATGCTTTTGAAGTTAAAACGGCAATTAGATTTTTTTTTGTTGTTGTTGAAAAAAAGGAGTTCAAGAAGGCTTACTGGAAAGCAACTGGACTTCTCTTTCAGGTTTTTGAAGATGTTTCAACTCTCATCCAAGAGACGTCTTCAGATCACTTTATGCCATGGCTCTTGATAAGCCTTTACTGTTTTGTAATTAGCCTGGGAAAATCACAGAAAAAGCATGTGAACAATGGCCAAAACAATGAAACTGAAGCATCAAGCCTTAAAATAATGAATCATTTACCCAACAAATTATTGAATAAATACTAAAAACAATTAAAACAGGAAAAAAGACAAATCTGCTAAAACATTCACCATATCAAAAATGACAAAGCAATACTATATGGTAGAATGATAACTAAACTAGCAATATGTGCAGCACTGTCATGACACAATCTGATGTACTGGAACTTAGATCCTGACCACCAGATCTCAATGAAATGTGTTTCTTATTATTAATTAATTTAGCAATGAGTTAATTTGAACAATATGTGACTCATAAGCATTTGAGTAAAACCGAGTTGCACCATCACAGTCTGCAGATGTTATCTCAAAAGAATGCACAAACTACTATGATCAAACTTTAGCCTAATGGCCAAACCTCAAATCACTGACATGGCTTCTCTTCAGCTCCTCATCACTATTCCCTTTCCCTCTTGGATTCTTTCTCCAAAGGCTTTAGTGTCAATGCAGTTATATTATTCTATTGCAATCAGAAAAAAAAGCCCAACAAGCTCATTAAAATTCCTGCCTGTAAGACTGTAGTAGCACAGGGGAGAGGGCCAGTGAGCCTGACACTGGCATTCACCCTCTTTTGAGGACGTGCACAGGCACAGAGACACAGGGAGTCACAGAGGCCGCTCATGTGTACAGGCAGGTTTTGAGAGTGGGCACTCAGGCATGATGCAAGCACAGAGAGAGACAATAGGTGGCAGCACCTCGAGCCCTGAAACCAGCCAGGCCTGACAATCCTTCTGTGACTCAGACTCTATTCATGCTCTCCAACTATACACCTCTTTTTTGTCTCATATCTCAGCTGCAGAGCTGAACAGGTGCCATGGACTGATCTGTGTGGAGGTTACATGTGATGTCCTTGCTTGTGTGCATTTCTCCCACAAATGAAAGACTCTGTGCTTCATGCAGGTCTTTGTCTCCTTGTAGTTAAGTTGTAATTGACAGGTCTTCTAAAACCGTGAAAGCAATGAAGAATAAATAAATCAGTGAGTTAGCCTCATACAGTACTCGTCATCATTTCATTCTGTTTACCAGTTATCAATGGATTTACTGAAGTACTGTGTGGGGTACTTGTGTACTATGCTATCTTATTTTCTTCTGATATTTCACCACATTTTATCTTTGGCATTGTTATGGGCTGTCCATAAAAAAAAACACTGAAAATAAGCTCCGCCTTTGTCTGCTATTACATTCAAAAGCTGCTTACCAGTGAATGCATAATGACACATCATAGCAATCCAGTAGTGTCCAGAAATAAAAGCTGTTGTGTTGAGTTACGACTGATTGTACATGTGCATCAAATAAAGAGTAAAACAAGGTAGAGTTGTTAGTTCTGTGAGTGTTTTGGACTAGCCATGTCTCCATATAATTGCAAATGTGGAGTAAACTTTTGAAATGTGGCCAAAAAAAAATTATCGTTAGGATAGGAATCGCATTAGGCTTGTATTAGGTTTGTTTCCATCACCTGCTTTAGAGCAAATAAACCAAACTGTGTAGCCTTGTCAGAAGGTGGAGGTATAGGCTATGTTACACATGGCTGTAATAAACAGAGTAGAAGAAGAAGAAACAAACCAACCTGTGTCCTCAGCATATATGAGAGAAAAATTAAGTGACGTCTTCAGGAATTATTTTCTCTTGCACAGTTTGTAATTATCTTATCATGTGAGCTAGTACCGGCCGTACCTCATGGCGTCAGGAGTCTCTAGTAGCATGGAAGTGTGTTAAATGTCTGCTAAGTCAGAACTTAACTGGAGAAGGTGTTTCCATCACCTATGAAGTGCATTAACTCTTTCTTGAAAAAGTCAAAAGTCATCTCAAAGTGAACAAAAGTTTTGACAAAACTGTAAATGGATTGTAACTGTGTTGTGTTGATGGCAATACCTCAAAATATGCATTAAAACATGCTACAGACACATGGTTATTGTTTTCGTGTGATAAAAACAATCCTTTTTAATGAAAAAATAGAAGACCATTAAACCGACATGTTGCATGGTGCCGATGCTCTGAAGATCTGTGTTGTACACTGTAGCTACTTGTGTGGCTTTCAGTGCCTTGGTTTAGGAATGTGTACTGTATAGTATGTTGGAGGCAAAGACTTGTTTTCTCTGGAACAACTGCCAGCTAACTGCCAGAGATCATAATATGTGGATGTGGTATTATACTGCTACATAATCTAATGGGGACAACTGAAATTTTGTGACGCATAAATGTGAAACAACTTATCTATTATCTGCACTTTTGTTGTGCAAAATGTAGGACTTGTACCTGAGTATTTATTGTAATATTAGTTAGCTGGGTTACCAGTCAGGTAAAGTGGTAACCATTCAGGGCCTAAAGATGTCTTTGGGCTTTAACATCTGCTTTGCTGTAATTGGCTTTGATTTAAGTTCATTGAAATTTAATTCAGATATGTATCATTAATAGCACAAAAAGGCCATCAGGTGGGTCCTGCTTCATTACAACAATCTAAATCTACTGTTTGGTGTTTGTATGTTGCAAATCAATGACTCCACTTAGTCAAATTACCACTTAGCAAATTTCAAGCCATACAGTATGTTTGTGCACAAAATCTGCACTTATTGCACAGATGAAGAGGAATGAAATGTTACAGGAGGCTCTTTATTGATGTTGTGCCCATGCGTCTGGCTACTCTTTCATCAGGAAAGCATCTTGAAACGTCTGCCATCACTGACAGTTACTTCCAAAACAAATAACATCTCATCAGTATGATCCACATGCAGTCACTGTCAAGCTAAGTTCACATCATGAAATTATTAATAATTCATAAAATACACATCACTATTCATAAGTGACCCTAACATCAGGCTATGTCATAATGTAGTGCATTTCAAAGATGGCTAGATTATACAATATTGCACTGAAACAACAGCAGAGTTAGACCCCAGACACACAGTCTCATTAAATGCCTGTAGTAAATTACACCATGTACCATAATATATAGAATACTTTATAGGCTGCACAATGGCATGATGTGACTGAAACGTGGTACCATCCATGTATGGTGCAGAATAACGAGTTTAAAAGCACAATATTCAAAGTCAATACTGTAACATTACTTAAATCTACAGATCAGTTTAGTTAACATACTGTGAATATTAGTGTAAATATAAAGTCAAGTCAGGCCTACAGGTAGAATTTAGCCAAAAATATTTCCTCATGTACTGTATTTAGATTTGAGGTATTTCCATACCCACTGGAGTCAGGAGCATTAGTGTATTGTCTCAGTTTAAGTGCAATGGAGTCAAATGACTCCACTGCAGAAAATGAGAGTTGCCTGTCCTGTGGCTTCAGTCATTTAGATTTTTAATTGATATTGTGTGACTTTTGTGTTTTAACATATTAATTCAGATCCAAATTAGTCTGTTAAGTACTAAAGTTACACAGCAGTTTAACCAGCAATCCCCTGTCCTGCAAAGTCAACTTATTGTTTTTGCCAGAAATAGATATAGCAATACAAAATGTTCAGTTCCCCATCGGAAAGAGCTGTCTCACAGCAAAGCTAAAGCAGTAAATATATATATATATATATATATATATATATATATATATATATATATATATATATATATATATATATATATATATAAAAATAAAAATACACTTATAGATAGAATTTACCACCAGCTATATATGTAGTAAATTTAATGCCAGAGCCGTACACCATAGCAGTAAACTATAATTAGTTTCCATGTTAGTTGTACTTTGCATGTATCATCTGTCTTATCATGCATGTATTATACTGTGTGTTTTATGGTCCCCCCACAATAGAGCCGGGTTCTGCTCGAGGTTTTTTTCCCTGTTAAAAGGGTGTTTTCCTTGCCACTGTCACCTTTTGGCTTGCTCTGGGGGTCAGGCATATGGGTTCTGTAAAGCGTCTTGAGACAATTTGACTGTAATTGGCGCTATATAAATAAAATTGAATTGAATTGAACACTGCATTTCATCAATGTTAGCTAGAATCTGTTTTGCTACTGACCACGCCCACAGCAGTTCACCGTCTAGCCTCCATGCTGCTACCTCTGTCTGCTTCTCCAAACTGAGGACGTGCTGACCATCATCTACTTTGGGTGATACAATAGTTATGAACATTGGCCGGTGTTTGGCTAATGTTATACTTGCTATGTCCATGAAAACGTGAGGGTCTGCATTACATTAATTTTGTCCTCATCCCAAGTCTGCAAGAGTTCACATGGACCCCTCTGTGGTTTGCACACAATATGCACAATGACTACACAGCAAGGGCATTCGTGCTCATGCACAGGAGGAGCATGCATGTAGAGAATACATAGACACAATTTACTGTAAAGAAAGGAGTCCTCCAAGTGCACTACAAAAGTATTACAAGAAAAGCACTCAGAGGGTGCAGTACTCCACCAAAGCTGCACTGTCTTTGTATCATTTCCGACGGCTGAAATCTTGAAAAAATTTGCGGCAGCAATCACGACAACATAGAATGTGGCTATTTTATATTGATATACCCACAAACAAAATGACCTTGCACTGAGCACAGGTGTGTGTTATGCATGTGTATGTTATGTACGGATACCGAATCGCATGACCTAAATATGTAGCAGGTGGGTGAATTGATGGGACTCGGAAACACCCCCACAATTTAATCAGTTGTTCCTTGTATCATTTCCGACGGACAAGTCCCGATAAATTCGTAGTGGTGAATGTGTTGTACGATCCCAATCATTTGATCATCAGCAGGTAGGTGATGTAGTGTTCACCTGTAGTCATAGTTACTGTGACGCCGTGCCGCTATCTTGGAATGATACAGAAATCTTTAACAAATCTGTGGATCCAGATTATAAGGCGCATTACTGCCAAAATCTAATCACTTGGTCCCTGTGCCATTTCTGACCTTGCCTGAAAATTTCATCAAAATCCATTAGCACGTTTTTGAGTAATATTGCAAACAGGCAGACAGACGGACAAACATATGCCAATCATAACATAACTTCGCCGTGTTCCTTGGCGGAGTGATAACAAGCAGGCAACAACTACAGTAACAGCTACTTGCCGTGGTGTCTGCAGTGGTCCATGTGCACGTCCACATCTGAGTATAATCATTTTTTTAGAGTTTCTGCTTTCATGAATGTGCAAGGATCTGCATGAACTCCAAAATGTCGGTCTGTACAGACAGTCCACACAGCAACTACATCAGCAGTAGTGTGCATGCTCTGCAGTGGTGTGTTGCACAGAATAACTAGATATGACCTTCTGCTTACGTATGGAACACCCTTCTCCAATTAGACTGCAGGATGATTACAGAGTAGTATAAGGCCAGTGTTAAGCTTTCTGCAACCATGGGTATGCGAGGGTGCACGTCATCTAACTCAGTCCATGACAGTCCACGCAATCCCCTCTGCATATGTTTGTGTGCAGCCTAAAATCTGTGCCAGCATCGTTACAAAAGCAGCAGTGCGCATTCTCACCAGTACTCTGCATGCACAGAATACACAGACACAACCTGCTGTACATGTATGCAATGAGTCCTCCAAGTGGACTCTCACAGAAAAGTATTGTAACAGCTAAGAGTCTGTGAGTGTGTGTAAATGAATATAGTGAAGGCTTCAGTACCTCACACAACCCCACTTCAAATCAATTGAACTATCCCTTCAAGTGTTGTGCTTACACTCCCATCAGCTGTAATAGTCTGCTATGATACAGCCTAAGATTCTATTGACAGGAGTCATTCTGCGGCATCGTGGGTACTTTTACTTTTGAAACGTTCAGTATTTTAGATGATACTTCTGTAAGCTCACTCAAGTTAAATTTTGAGTACTTTTTCCTGTAGGCTGCCTTTATATTTTATCAACATTACTTTCTTCCTTCTCTGTATTTCTACACCTTCACTTTTCTTTAAAAAAAATCTTATAAATGAAATCCCTCAAAATGATCCTTTACATTCTCTAGCATGTACAGGGTTATCTGAGGTGAAATCAACTGTACAGGCATCACATAATAAATGCTGTTTGTCCGCAAAGTATCACTGCTGCCCCCCGCTGCACCGCTGAATAAAAGGTTCCAGATGAAAAAGCCTGAACGGGAATAAACAAAGCATGAATTATGAAGATGGCTGTCTATTTTTTAAATCAACAAGCTCTGGCTTTAACTACAGGGTGTGGATGTGTTTGTTGTTGAATGTGCGTTTAGTTTGTTCAAGATAACAGAGTTCTTTGATTATTCTTCCACCCACTCAGAGAATCACGGCTCCTAAACAGAAAAAAGCCACTGGAACTCCAAGTGCTCTTTTCCCATCTGCAAGAAACCTGATGAAATAATGTCAACAAAAGCACCGACTTCTTTGTTGCAACTGCAACTGATGCGAATTTGTGTTTTTCAAGTGCGATGACTCGTGTGACTTGTAAATCCCGAGCAAAACTGGCTCCAGTGAAGATACTTAATCGTAAAGCCCGTGAAAAATTGAACAATAAATGAAACTTCACCTAACTTTTCTCCCGTCTACAACTTCTGGATTGAGTTAGCCCGGCCCATCTGGTGAAGCAAATGGCCCAACTCACCAGGGAGCAAGGGGAGTGAGAGAGGAGGAGATGGTGAAGGGGGAAAGAGAGAGAAGGGGGGTCGGATTGAAAACAGATCAGCAGCCTGAAGATCTCAACACCCACCGCTTGTCTCTGCAACTGCCGAGAGAGGCCGAACCGCTTTTACTTCCAAACTTTTACGCGCACTAGAGAGAAAAAACCAAGACCATTACGCATCATGTTAGTTTGTTGAAAAGCGCGCAAAGCACGCACAGCAGAGCGCACCTCTCGGAGAAGATGGATTGTAAGAAAAAGTTAGACACGACTTCTGCTCCGCACTGAATCGCTCTCCGGGACAGAGGGGTTGTAATGCCGTTCAAACTTTGCGTGTTTCCAAACTTTTCTTAACTCATTTCATGGAGTTTCGCGTAAAGTCCGGAGAGGCTTGTTTGCGCGTCTTGCGTTTAATGTCGATGCCAGCTCAGTTCTAGTTTACGGGAATCAGACTCCTGGCAAAGTTTTCCTCGGACAAAAAGACGGAGTGGAAGAGTCTCGGCTTCGAGGAGAAAAGAGACGCAGTGAAGGTAGGGAAACTTTGTGGGGATGCTGACAGTAACGGCTTCGGGAAACGTCGCGTTAATTTTGCCTTGATGTTGTGTTTGTATTTTTATCTGTTAATATCCGAACTGCAGGGTTGTTAAAAAGTGTTTTACTAGCGAGCTTCTCCTCCTCCTCTCCTCTTTTTCTGCTGCCTTGCGAGTCAGCGGCAGATGAAGCTTAGGGCAGCTTCACATCTCATTTGCACTTTGAACTTATTTGACACAGGAATCCAAAAAATTTTTGTCTTGCAACTTGATCCATATGGAATGAGATGTGATCAAAATACTCGGCGCCAATCCTTCTACATACCTTTTAATAGCTGAGCAAAAATAATCAAGGTGTTTTCTTACGTCTCCAAAGTGTGAAATGAAGTGATTTAAAAAAAAATTAAAACAAGCAAAAAAAGCCTTCAAATTTAACATTAAATGCATTATCCAACACCAAGAAATCACTTTTAATTGCTGTTTTCACACTGTTTCAGGTTTGTATGCCTACAATGAAAAACGCTCTCAATAAGTCCATTGTAATAACACACATTGCACTACAGCAGTCACCCCTATGCACTGTTTTCACTTTCGAGCACATCACTTTTTAAATCTTTTAGTACAACAAAGAAAAGAAACAAACATCTGGCGCAAAGTGTCAGGAATGCTGTAGCAGCATGGTCACATTAATGCCTGTGACAGGGCTGTGGAAGATGTGTACTTATTGTTGAAAGATTCAAAGTTTACTGTTTGCTCTCCAGACAGAGCAGTCAACAAACACTTCACGCCTTTGTGGGGCCCTTTAGCAGCTATATTTGCTGTTGGCTTTTACCCCTATCTAACAGGCACTGCTAATGATCTCCAAACTCATATGTGGACTTATGAGTCCCACTTTTTTGTTAGTTGTTTTGGCCTACATATTAGTGAAAAAGTAGCTGCATCTTTGGTTTTTGTAAAGCTTTTTTTTCCCCATATAAGTCCCATTTGAAAATCAAATGGGTGCTCGGATGGTTTTTTTGCATGTTAATGAGATACAGACCCAGAAAAGTTGGAAATTTGTTGGGCTTTAAAACCAAAATGAGATGCTTTCAAAAGGAAGATTTAAGGAATAATTCAAGGGAAGAAAGACTGAATGTGTAAAAGCTTCAGATAATAACAATATTTGTGAGCCTTTTTAAAATCTAGTATGTGCATGTGTGTTTTCCGCTTCGCATGATGACAACGCCAGCGAGGGCTGAAGTGATTTGCATGAGAAAAAAAGAAAAAGTTTTAGTGCATTTGCCTATTGTGAAGAATGAAGAGTTCCAACAGTTAGGGCCTACGGAGAGTGAAAGGAGTGAAGAATGGATGAGCCTATTCAGCTCATTCAGCTTCAGTTCGGGGGCTCCGCTCTGCAGCGTTCGGAGACCCTATAGTGGTCATGTCACTTTCATCTCCACAGCCCCAGCCCCTGTGTGCTGTTGTATGTATGCTGCTGTAGCCCCCGTTTTCACACATTTCCTCTGTGCACAGGCCCCACTTTATTGATCTGGGTCTCTTATTTGGGGCCTTTTTTTCTGGAGGTCCGCAGAAAATTTAATGAACCAAAAGGAGTGTCTCAGTTGTGTGTGTGTGTGTGTGTGTGTGTGTGTGTGTGTGTGTGTGTGTGTGTGTGTGTGTGTGTGTGTCAGGGGTATAGGCCAAGGAAAAGGAGGAGGGGGTACGACTTTTTTTTTAAAAGCAAATACCGATGAAGTCTAGCGTACAGGGACAGAGAGGAGGGTTGGAGGAGAGGGTGAAGAGGGTGAAGTCTGAGTGACTCCGAGGAGGGGGGGAGGAGCACCTCACCACCACCAACACCACACTCCTCCGCCTCCACCATAACCACCCACTCCTGCTGAGTAAACTCAAAAGTTGAGAGAAAGGAGAAAGAGAGAGAGAATGCCTTCACCCCAGCCCATCCCGCTCCCACCCTCATTTCACCGAGCTCAGACACTTCACTGTACCAATGAAGCCATTCAGCAGCCTGTCACTTCATGATGGCAGCCATAAGAAAATGCGGCCTGCGTGGTGATGCGGTCGCTGGGGTGTGTGTGGAGGAGAGGGGGGCTTCTGAGGCCTCGCTGAAAAATGTTTGCACTGGAATTTAGTGGCTGTGGATGAGGGGTAGCTGCTGCTCTTTCCTTTAAGCACTGTGTAAACCTCTGACCTGCTGCAGAACATACTGTAGTCACGAGCAGCAGTAAGCAACTCCTCTGCATTAGAAATGTTACTACACATAAGCATTTAGTGTTCTTCAATGTGCTTCTGGAGTTGTTTTTGTAATCTTTTTTTTATGTATGTAAACTTTCTTTTCATTTTCCTTCTAACTAACTTCTTACATTTTCTGTAACACAACAATGGACGTTTGGTTGTTTGGCTGTTGCTGATGGAGCAGCATGGTCACAGCAAGAGGTTCGCTGTAATGTGTCCTGAGGCTGCATTGCATTTTGGTCTCTTGAGAATGTAAAAATTAGTAATATATTGTGTTGACTAACTGATGAAAAAAAATATGTGCAGATAGATAGATAGATAGATAGATTTCAAATGGTAGTGCAGGGTTGCAAGCAATGATTAAATATATTGCCAATTTTTCTAATTTGTAAATTAATTATTGAAATATTTTAGAATGAACTCTTTGCACATAAAAAAAAAAATCCCTGAACCCATAGTAATGAATCTGAATTAGAAAAATAGTACCGGTAAATTAGAAATGATTAAATGCGTTCTCCAGATTTGAAGAGCTTAAAGCAGAGAATTAATGAATTCTCAAAAGTGGCTATTTTTGCAGCGGTTATATACAAAGGGATTTTTAAATTAGTTAATTTTGTCTGCCTAATAATCAACTATCCACATGGTATTGAGATTAGATTTTATATGATATTATTTGAAAAGTCACACACAAGTCACAAGTGTAAGCAGTAAATGTTAAGTTTGTTTACTTGATCATTTACTCAAGCAGTTAGTTTCAAATAAAGGTAATGAAAGTGATCTGAGCAGCGTGGCTCCGCTGTACTGGTGTCTGCATTGCTCAGGACTGAGGCCTGGAGCTCACAGAGGAGGGGTGTGTTGTGGACTGAACCTTACTCATGTGCAGGAATGAATTGATTAGACTTTAATGGCCATTTAAGGGGGCTGCAAAAGGCAGCTATGTGTTGAGCGATGCCACCACGATCTTTCACAGTCAGCCTGCACTTCAGATAGAGGGAAAAGTGGGAGAGCGAGAGAGAGATGGCCTGTTACATTCATCTATAGAGCCCTTCACTGAATCCCGTCTCCTTTGCTTTTGGCATGAGGGATGGCGCAGGACAATTCCCGCTTGTTTTAACGCCTGTTGTTCCATTCCCCTCGAGGCATCCTGTTCATTCTCCCTCAAGTGTGTGAGGTTAAGGAGGCTCACATCATATCCGGGTTGATGGTGGTGGTGGATTTGGGAGGTGGGGGTGTAGCACATTTCACCCTCTCCTGCCTCCCCCTCTTTACACTAGAGCAGCTATGAGTGGGCACTCGAATCCCGGCACAGAAACAGAGGTCACGCTTGATTGTAGCGCCGCCGTTAAAAGCACACACATGGTCTCCAAAAACACATGTTGAATGGAAAACATAACAAAGGCTGATGTACATTTAACAAGCCGTTTTAAGGGCTGTATGGTAAAATAACTGACATGCTCATTACATGCAATTAATCTCATTGATCACTGCACATATTCCCTTCATCTTAAGTAGGCAACAGCAACAGAAGTAAGTTGTCTCAGGGAAACAGTATTTCTATGCCAACAAGGTCTGTCGATCCGCTTCCTACGCATGTGCCTTGGTGCTGTAATTGTACTCTAGCCAGCTCCAGTATCTCCAAAAAGGGAGGAAAACAGATTTAGTCTTGTATACTGTGTGCTTCATGTGATGCATGATGTGTCATCACCGGCGGAGTATACAAAGATCTTCCCATCACGTTCTGGCCGAACTCTCCGCACACTCCTTAACTGACTCATCGGAAACCCAGTTTCCCAAAAGCATTTAAGCAGTAACATCATCATTGTCTATCGGCTTACAAAGGAACAATAGTGGTGGTAGCTCTGGGGTCTTGTGGAGAAACCCTGCCCAGGTCACAGAGGGTCAGTTCATTTGTAGGAGGGGGATGGTGAGACTGATTTCATTATCTCAACACAAGATAAACTCTGTGGACAATGGAAAGTGACAGGTTGGCTTTTTTTCACCCCAACAACTTTTTTGTCCCTACACTTTGAATATTTGTATTTGTCCTCATGTTTCACAGCAAAGTTCGTCTTGAGGAGTTGAGGGTTTTTTCATTTTTACTTTAAAGACGTTTGTATTAAATTTCTTGAAAATCGTGCAAAAATCAAAGTTTTAGGAAAAGCAAACAGAAAGATGTGATGCAAAACAAGTCCTTTTCCTACAGTATTGCAAGGCTTGACTTTACCCCAAGCACAATTTATTCACTGGCTTGTACAACCCAAATAAAACCAGTAATTTAAGAAGAAAGAGAAACATGAAAAAATAGATGTATTACACTGCATCGAAACAAAAACTAATTAGTGTTGAAGCAATTCATTAATTGACTTGTTAATCAATAGAAAAGTATGAGATGAGTTTTTGGTGTTTTTATCAAAGGGGAACCCCACTGACTGTATGCATCAAAGTCTGTTTCCAGGCTTCGTGGAATACTGCTGTATATGAGAAAAAATAGCTGTATGAAGCCTCTTGTGGTTCCAGAGGGAGCTATGTGAAGTCCCTTCTCTCAGTTGTGGCTGAACAGTACAGTGTTGAAAGTGAGGAGTTAGAATGAAATGAGCTTATGAGACCTCTGCAGCCCTCTGCTCATGAGGCTCGCAGCTCACGGCTGCACTAACAAATACTAGCTTGCCATCTACTCTCTGGACAAATTGTAGACATCCGAGTTATACTGTAGGTCAAGTAGGCAACCGGTTGTGTCGAATATAAAAGACATTGTCTTTGGTCCACAATGAGTCCAACAGTAGGTGGCTGTTGATTGCAGGTTTCGCCAAGGTGGTGCAAACATTTACACGAAAGGCCTTCAAATTAGCCTTTTCAACCTTTCTGTTTCTATTGGAGTGTAGGATTTAACAACTGCAACCACGACGTTAACTCTTTGAGTGGACCAAAAAGACAAATTTAAAAAAAAAAAAAAAAAGACAAATCTGAGTTACTCGACATAACTCCAGCTCTGTATCCAATAGAACAATGGATGTTTGTTATGTTGTAGGGAGGAGAAGACATTAATACTGAGAGAGCAAAACTTTGGTGTTTCTTGTTTTGTGTGAATTTAACCAGTGTTTATTGTCGCAGAGTTTTACCAATCAGCTTTGTACCTGGCATAGCAGTTTTTTAGGGCAGTTTAAAAGTACGTACCTTTGAGTAGGTAGGTTTCTCTGAAAAAGGTTCCACAGGGGCAGCTTGCAGATAGAATACAAACAAAGGTTAGTCTAAAACAGCCTGCAAGTGTAGTATTATAGGAGCCCAATGCAAAATCAGGATCTTTACTTATCACTGGACATCTCTCAGATCTTCACCATAGCAGACACTGTACAACCTATCACATGAGGGTTGTTGAAAATGCAAACTATATAGATACAAACATCGCTCTTCATTGTGACTTGCAGGAGACAAACAATCTGAGGCAGATATAAAATAAAATTAAGCGGAAACTACCCTGACCTAGAATGATGTGCTTTAATAACGTCAAAACAAACTCAACTCAAAATCAACTCAAAGACGGCACAAGATTTAGTCTTTGTTCACCTGTTGGAGATACACAGATAGCTGTCTTTAATTTTACATTGTAGTCACTTAAATGAAAGAACACTTAAAGTTGTCACAATTTGCATATTTTGCAGTTACTTAATTTACCTTGAATGTCCAATTGCCTAACTTTGTGTGACTTTATTCTCTTCCTTCTCAGAATAAATTTCTCACTCACGGAGTAAAATATAGGTTTCATGATATGGCCTTTCATCCTGGAGAAATATTGGTTGACAAAATAAGCAATTTTAAGTAACAAGTAGTAGTGAGAAAGTATTTTAAAAATATGGTAACTACTAAAGGTGTTGTAGATATGTGAGAGCTCACGCTTTCCTTTCTCAATGTTTCCTTGTGGCAGGCAGAGGAAAGAAAAAAGATGAACAGCTGTTGGTGCCATCAGAGAGAGGGATTATGATTTCTACTGTATCATTATCACTTCCTCATCAAACACCCGACAAGCTTTTCTGTGTGACTGCAAGCTGTTAAGATAGACTGACACAGGCTGACTGACAATGGTGTATTGTCTGCTCTGTTTGCTGCTGGCCTTAATCTGATACAGAGGCAGAGATTGGGGTCCAACAGAGGCCACTGACAACAAAATGCAGTCATCACAGAGAAAAAGAAAGAGGAGGGGGAGCAGGATCTGTTTGTGCTTCTAACTCTGGGGTTTGTGTTTGGAAGGGGAGAGGGCAAGGAGTCTGTAAGTTGTGATTTACACAAGGCCCTCCCGTAGCTACAAAGTTGACACAGCCTTAAGAGCAGGGTGGCTGGGCTCTTTTTCTTGCATTTCCATATGATGAGAGATATTAGATTCCAAATCGTGCTGATTTCGTGCCAGGCCACAGTCTCCTCTCAGATAGAAGCAGGAGACAAGAGACAGAGAGACAGAGTCAGAGCTGAGCTTGGATATAGAGACATGTGGTTGTCTTTAGCAACTTGCTCTGAAACCTTCCCCTCCTCCCTCACAACATGTCTGTTACTGCCATCATCTCCCCTCTCTTCTCTCTCTATCTCCCACTGTGGCTTTAGGCCAAAATGAGGTTTGCTCATGTTTTGTAATCAGCTCATTAGAGAGAAAGTAGGATGAAAACCGCACTGGTTATGTGCAGGGCCCATCTTTGTGTTCAGTTTGTTCACAAGACTTTGTAATGTCGTTCTGCTCTCGGGGTGAACTCAGTGATGTCAACAGGTGGTCAGAGTCTAGCAGCACATTCCAGGACAAAAAAAAAAGCTTGCGAAGACAGCAAAAAATCTTCATCATGTCAAGTTTTCTTAGCAGCAGAGTACACATTACTGTTGGTACAGAGTTGACGTTTAAAGGTTGTGTTGCATGCTAAAGATTGCAACAAATTTAAATAGACATAATCGGGTCCTTCTGACTAGACAGTCATAATGTGGCTCTTGATTTTCTGAATGTCATATTGAGCTGCATAATTCGCATTGTTATCCAAACTATAGCCAACCAAATCAAAACACACAATAAAGGAACACGCCACCAGTTTTATTTATAATGGTTAATGTTACTTAATAGGAAGAACAGCTCAGCTTGTAAGAACAGTGTAATTCCTTGTATGGCTCTATAAAGGAGCTTAGACATCGGACACAGTAACTCTGATAATGTCAGGAAGCCCTCAGTACAAACAGGGAGTGTGGAGTTTCAAAGATTCAAGCCTTTATTATTAGAATGTGTTTGCTAGTTTCATATGGGGATGTAGATTTCAGTTTTTTTTTTTTTCATCACATCCCTGGAACTAAATATAGGGATGTCTATGTCTCTGTTGCTTCAGTTGTTTTAGTCTTTTTTCAATCTTCCTCTTTTGAGACACAGCAGCATAGAAGTGCGATGTTAACCATCTTCAATGTGCAAAAATTATGTTTTCTAAAAGATCTTTTTTTCTGAGTTCTCTTTCAGTCTCAGCTTGTTGTGCACAGGTTGTTGTGTAAATACACCCAAATTCAGGATTTAGTTGCCTTCCTTTACAACTGAATTAGCATATTATAGCTATCTAGCTGCAGCTCACTAACTGCAGCCTGTTAACCAGACTAAGATGATTTACTATGCTGCTGCAGTGAGATCAAGTCCTTGTTTTATGCTGTCTGTCAAAATGATGATGATAGTATTTGGGTAGTGTAATCAATAATGTGTTTAAAATGAGTTATTGTGAGCAGGTTAAAGCTGGTGTTGGAGATGGGGGCAACAGAAAGCTAGTCCTAGTGGGATAGAGAGACAGGAACTTGTCTTTGTAGCTTTACCAACACATAGACCTTGATCTGTTTGACCAAGCTTATGACATTATCTTTCAATTCAGTTCAGTTCAATTCAAATAACTTTATTTGTCTCCAAGGGGCAATTTAAAAGGGCATACAAGCAGCTTAAAGAGGACAACCCAGCAAGACACATAATTACACATAAAAAGACAAAACAGCATTAAAAAGAACATTGTAATTTTAAAGTGCATTTTGTTCCTGATGTCTGGGACAGTAAGGTGCTCTTAATTACTATGTTAAAAGAATGTGTTTGTTAAAATACATTTTAAAAAGTCTACTGAGCTGCTAATATTGATCTGTTCAGGGTAAAAAAAAAAAGCTTAAGTTTTTGTATTAATAGAACTTGTTGGTATTGCAGACGGTGGCACTGACACATTTTGGACAGAGGGACATCTTTAGGATGAAAATTTAGCATTTTAGCTGCTAATAATTGCAGGTAATTCAGCAGTTGGTAATAGTTACAATTAACACAAGATCTCACCTAGTGATGTGCTTTGACAACTGCTATGAGTCGGTCCCCAGCCAACACAAACACACATACACTGAACCCCCGCCTGACTTCAAGGGGAGCCCCCTCCTGTCACTAATGGCCCGAGATCTGACTAGGAAGTAGTAGCAGTTGGCATGACTGTGCCAGAAATGCACGGTCACAGACTAAAACAGCAGTCCTATCACAAGCACTTCTACTGCAGTGCTGACTTCACCGCAACAATGTGGAATCTGCACCACAGTGAAACCTGAGTGCAGAAAATTCCAACAATGATTTGACCAATTCCTTATTCACTGGCTTGTAGGCTTATCCACTGTGGTTGTGCAAGGGAACACACACAGAGATCAACACACAAGCTAGTTTTACTTAAGTAGTTGCCGAGGTTATTGACAGCTGAAGTAGTCGAGAGTGAGTGCTAACAACACATTTAGGATGAATGACCCAGGCCAAATGCTTCAGAGAGGAAGCCAGCTCAACACAGCAGTGTGCAATGTGGCACCAGTGACAGCTGGGACTTTAACACATATACACACACGCCTCCATTACATTGTCAGTGGGCCAACATAGTATTAGCTGTGACGTGTAAGTACTGAAAACATTTTGCAGACAGTTATGTTTTTGTATTGATTGGTCAACATATAAAATATTTGGATGTAAAAAAAATTCACGTCTGAATTTATCGGAATTCAAGCTGACATCTGCACTATAAAAATCTTTTTGAGGTATGTGAGTTATGGCAACTTCTAAAGAAAATATGTTCAACCAACAAACAACATTGGGTGAAGGGAATTAGCTTTTCATCTACAATCAGAGGTATTTTTCATGAGCAGTTTTAATGTCTGAAATTGTCCAGGCATGTTAAGTTTGGGGTGGAGACTCGAAAACCTGAACTTACGATGAAGGAAAATTAGGCTATCAAGCAAATCTTATTAAATCCCTTTTACTTAAATTTTCAAGTACAGTCAGTTGATTTTTCATTCCACAGTTAAATAATTCAGAGAAACAGAGCAAATTCTCACATGCAGCATTTTAGCCAATTAGTTTTGGAGACAGTAATATTGGACAGAGTCCTGGATGAAATCTTCTGAAAACTATTTCATGTATCACCTTGAAATTTGATGTTCCCCTTAGGATGAACTGTTATAGTTTTGGCGATTCCCTGACTTTTCCTCAAAACACAATGATCAGGTGAATGTTTAACAGAATAGGTTCATGACAAGATCTTGCAAATCTAATAGTATCTCCTAATATCTAGTCTTTCCTTTGTGTTACAAGGTTGCAAGGAAGAAGAATGTGTGGAAATGATGTATCTTAGACTTTTTTTTTTTAAACTGCTCATTGTGCGAGTAACACAGTCATACGAGTTAAATCTACTATTCTTTACTCTTTGTTAATGTTGAAACAAGACGAAAACCCACATTGCATCCATGTAGATTCCTCCCTGCTGGGGACTGTGTACTGTATAGACCAAAAGCTCCACATCTGTTTTCTGTTGGTCGAGGGAGACAAAGAGATCAACCACAGGATATTGCCTTTACTAGCAGGAAAGGTCAGGTTCAGGGGTGGGGTAAGAACTCATCCACAGGGCTTTTCTCTGCTGTTTTAGATGCCTTTTATATTACATCAGTTGTTAGCTTCTCATTATTCTGTATCATCTGCAATCCACTGGATGGTTAGGGATTTGAGTCCCCAAGTGACTGTATCTGCAGATTGTAACGGTCTGGAACGGATAGGAGATTAATAAAAATGTGGACTGTGATTGAGAATACATTCTGAAAATACATATGAACAATCTTGCTGTATGCCAGTATAATGTATCGTTCAGAAATAGAATTTAAATCAGTTGCATGTTGATTTTACCTTAAAGCAAGATTTGGAGTAAGTGAGTCAAGTTTAAAGCCTAAGCACCCACCTATAGAAAATGTGCTCCCTGGTATGAGAACACATATTGTGGTAATACTCTCCTTTCCACTTGACTGATCTGAATCAATACATGTGTGACAGCCTGTAGTGATGTTTCAGCCTCTGAATCAGACTAATGGATAATGTGCTGCTGTCAGGCACCTCACTATCTACTTCATGACCTTTCAGACCCAAGTTTCAAATCCTCACAGGGAGACTTTTCTCCATAGACAAGTGATTCACCCACAGAGAATGCACCCTGTCCTAGTCTAAACTTGTCTTCTCTCTGAGGTCTCTGTAGCTCACCGTCCATTTCAGTGTAACATTTGTCAACAAAAGCATTCTTTTTCTGATACGGATTGCTTTGTACTGATAATGTAAGGATTTTACCAGAGCACAATAAAGCCACACTTGGTAATTTTGTGAACTTTTGGTTTTTGAAAGGTGCAAAGTAGAAATTACCAAGACATCTGCTGTATGCATACCACTGAATACTGCTGGTCTATACAGTTTTGCATTCTTAATTTTGGGGTTTTACAACTTAAAAGTATTGCCTTAAAATAGACGGTGCTAGATCATGACTGTCGCTATCCAGAGTATTGTAACCACTCCACAAATCAAGAAATTAGCTACTTTCCCAGGAGCTAAGGCTATGCTAATTGCTAGCAGCTAAGTTAGGAGCGAAATCACAGATTACCTCAAAACGGTGTCTGTAAAGCAAAAACAAATAGTGCTTTAAGATATGGGCAGTAAAAGAGATAGGACAAAAAAAAAGATTAACAGAAGAACAGGTCAAGTGCCTTCAGTGACTAGAGTCACAAAAACTGCCTGCTACTCAACGCCTCAAAGACAAAGGAAATGATCATAGATTTCCACAGATCCAAACCCCCTTTTCAGCCAGCGAACATTTGTGGTGTGGACATCGAGGTGGTGACATCGTATAAATATTTAGGTGTCCACCTTGATAATAAGTTGGAATGGTCTAAAAACATACACTTAATCTACAACAAGGGCCAGAGCCACCTTTTTTGCCTCAGAAGACTTCGATCGTTAGACATCTACAGTAAGATGCTGCAGATGTTTTATCAGTCTGTGGTAGCAAGTGTTGTGTTTTATTCTGCAGTCTGCTGGGGAGGCAGTATAAAAAACAAGGATGCAAGGCATCTGAATAAACTGATTAAAAAAGCTGGCTCTGTGGATGGAATCAAATTGAACTCATTGGAGGATGAGGTGGAGAGACGTGCACTGAACAAGACGGAGGCCATTCTGACGAACATGGATCATCCACTTCATATCTGCCTCAATGAGCAACGAAACGTCGGTGGTGGACGGCTCCTATCCCTGCGCTGCAGGACAGAAAGATTCACAAAATCTTTCTTACTATCAGCAATTAGACTATTTAATTCTAAAGTAACAGACTATTTAATTCTAAAGTAAACAGATGAGACCCCAGACAATTGAATTTCCCTTCGGGAATTAATAAAATTATTGTATTTCTCCATTTTCCAAAACTGATTTCGTCATCAGTCCTGGAGAAAACATATTGATCGATCCCTAATCAAGGTCTTCAACAAGTAAATGCATTAGGCCTTTTGGAAATTTCTCACTGAGAACAAGTGTCAACTGGTGGATGAAAACCATACTGAAGTGGACAGACTGAGCCAAAATGCTAAAGTTGTTTGATGTGAATAAGTAAAAGCTGAAAAACACCTAAACATTTTATAATGTTGGGTGATAACTAGCTGTCTGTCACTACAAATGATGCATTTCATGTTACACATAGGCACTTAAGAAAAAAATATTGATTGTTGCTGATTTAAACAGGTTCCACATTGATAAATTGTATTTCTTGGCCAAAGTCCAAAGATTTGGCATTTCTGCTCAGTTTGGGCAATTATATGGGAAAAAGCCCTGTGTATGGTACCTTTAAATTGCATGCACCTTATGAATGTGTTAAGAGCACAACACCATCATTTTCTGTTATTTTTGTTTGTTTTTTTTTGTTATATTTCTTTTCCTATCCATGCCCCAAAAAGTTCAAGCATTTTAATGATGGGTAATAGTCTCAAATGTGGTAAACCAAAGGTGAAAGTTTTAGAATGTGGTTTAAAAATGATTACTATTTGAATGTTAGGTGCTGTAGGAGCCAAGACTAAAACTGAGCTGAGTAGTCTAAGGAAGTAAGTGAAAAAGGCTGTCATGAAGAGAACATTTGGTAAGTTAAATTAAAGGTTCCTCTTGAAACTGTCGCAGAGCAGTGGAGAAAGTCCGGGCAAGGCGGTTAGGGCTGGCCATGCAAGGGGAAAAACATATGTTTTTTGTCTGAATTATGTGAGAAGCTCTCTGAATCCGGATATAGTGGCTGTACAAGTGAAGCACAGTGAAAGAAGAAGCCTGTGTGGAAGCCCTGACCTCCACCTCCACTGCTCATACACCTGTCCACCTGTAAAATAGATCTGACCATTTCAGCATTCCTCCTCAATGTTTAGCCTTTCACCAACTGGAGTGCAATGAGCAGAAGTTTTCTGTACATATCACAATTATTCCTACAATAAAGAGTTTTAAAGAATGTTACTTCACAACATAGTATGACAGATCATTTAAAACCTAGTACTACTCTCATTGTTGTACATGTCATAGTTAGGCAAGAGCCTATTTTTTAACCGTAATCTTTCCAGATGTCACCCAGAAGTCATCCTACACGTCTAAAACCACAGTGTTGAGATCATATATAAGCAGGAAGACATTGATGACTAATAATAATAATAAGACATTGCTTTTCCCATTTCTTTATATATTCAAACAGTCCATAGAAATTCAAGTAGCAGTGCTGAATGAAGCATTGGTATCGTTTATTAATTTGTTCAAATTTATTCATAATAGTCCTGCTTTTAAACTGTATCATAAGTAAAGCTAACTTCAATTTAAATTGTCCATACCAGACAATTGACAACATTGCTCTATACTGTAAACCTACATTCTATAATAAATGACTTCTTGTAACAATTTTTGACAGTCTTTTGTTAGAAAATATAACCTAAAGCACTAGTAGCACAATGTTTGATTTTGCAGCCCTGTCTCCCAAACATGAGCTGTATTCTCAATTTTGGATGGAGACTCACTTTTGCCAGATTACATTTGTTTGTGACATATCACAAATGCATTTCAAATTACATATGTGTGTGTATATATATATGTATGTATATATATATATATATATATATATATATATATATATATATATATATATATATATATATATATATATATATATATATTAGGGCCGGGACTTTGACGCATTAATTTCGATTAATTAATCAGCGAAAATAACATGTTAAAAATAATAATGCAATTAATTGCACCCTCCTCAGTTCCCTCATTTCTGGCACACCGGTAACTCTGATGAACACTCCAGCCCAGTAGGTGGCGGTAATGAACCTAAAGTCTGTTTGCAGCCATGAAGAAGAAGCACAGGAAGCACTGAGTGAAGTCAGGCACTGGTGAACAGTGAAGGAAGACGAGATTGAGCTTGTTGGGCAGAAAGTTTTCTTTTAAAAATCTTCCTGATGGCAGCTTGAATAAAAGCCTGGTTGTGTGCAAATTGTACAACAAATACTTTTCTGATCTCTGCTTCACTTCAAGCCGACGGTATCACCTCAATGTAAAACATGTTGCTGTTAGCACCAGAGCTAACGTTAGCTACGAGTCATGCTAACGGATAACGGTGTAGCCATCCCATAATAGACCATTTTTCTAGATAGTGCTTGAGTTTACAGAAAGTCTTAAAATGTTGAATAAAATCGCTATAATTGCACTTAGATTTGCAGTAATCTGTGAATGCAGCAGACAGACGAAAAATGAAGATAAATAGAAATGAAACATTTTTGTGGTTTAAGTTTTTACTCCATTGAGGCTCTGCCTTCTTGGAGGAAGAATAACCTAAACAACAAAAATATATCTTTTAATAACTTAATTATAAACTTTTTGTTTATTAAAAAAATTACATAAATAAAAATTGATATTTCTATAAAAAGAACCATCAAAATTACACCATTTATCAGACCCAGAAAAGATGAAAACAGAATGAATCTCTGGATTTTCGACTTTCTGAAGCTCCTTGAACTACTTATGCTGATTTTATGTGCCATACAGGGGAAAAAACAACTAAATTCAGGCTTTAAGTCATCAAAATCACTTTTTTCTATATGTCCCATTTTCCTTTTTTTAAAATAAATTTTAAATTATAAATGCGTATATGTCTATTCATTGATTCAACTGTCAACCACAATTTTATTTGAATTGAAAAACTTCACTTATTGTGTCAAATATTGCTATTTGGCAAAACTGCAATTAATTGTGATTAATTAATTACAAAGCCTGTAATTAATTAGATTAATTTTTTAAATCGCGTCCTGCCAATATATATATATATATATATATATATATATATATATACACACACACACACACACACACACACACACACACACACACACACACACACACACACACTGCCGTTCAAAAGTTTGGGGTCACCCAGGCAATTTAGGGTCACTCAGGCAATTTCACGTTTTCCATGAAAAGTCAGACTTTTATGCATGTGATAACATAATTGCACAAGCGTTTTCTAATCATCAATTACAGTTTCAACATGATTTAGCTAAAGCAATGTACTATTAGAACACAGGAGTGATGGTTGCTGAAAATGGTCCTCTGTACCTCTATGTAGATATTCCATTAAAAAGCAGCTGTTTCCAGCTAGAATAGTCATTTACCACATTAACAATGTCTAGATTGGATTTGTAATTCATTTAATGTTATCTTCATTTCTTTTTGACCCCAAACATTTTAGTGTTTTCCTATTGCTCCTTTTCAGCAAACCAATCATATATTAGATATGGTAGGACTCATCATTCTAATATTATAAAATAATGATAAAAATCTAGTATTAAATGTAAGAATAAAGCTCCCACATGGAACATAAACCCAGGCTTATGAGTGAAAGTCCTGTTATGCCTCTAACCACGTTTGTTTCAAAATGAAATAACTTTTATTTTAAAACGTAAATGAGAACACAGTTATATAGTATTGTAATTTTTGGGAGACAGGAATGGTTTTGCTTCCAGTGACCAACGTTTTTATCTTGTTGCATATATACAATTTATGCTTATCTTTCTAAAAGGTCACACCTGCTGTCACAATTTTTTTTTTTACCTCTTTGCTTACACCCAAACCAAGCAGTAGAGACAACACTGACTTGGAAGCTCTTCTTGTTGCTCTGTTATGGTCTCTACCGCCAAGTCCAGAGAAAAAAGCCCAGAAACTTTGCTGCTAAACTCTCCATCTTGCTCAGCACCTAACTGTCTAACTGCCGTTTTGGTTTTTGTTGCTGGGCAGTGGCCGTATAGAGTGCTTAGAGCTTTTTCACCACTCAGTTTTTCCATCTGTAACATAGTTGAGTTGAAGAGCATGAGAGCACTTCACTTAACAGTATGAGAGCACCAAGTAAGCCGATCTTATTTTTGTGACTACCTTACAACACAGCAAGACATCACCTACAGCAAACTGGCGAAATGCAAAACAAAAGACCTCGTTGCACGATCTTAACCAGGTCTCCAAAGAAATTTCACATCTGTGATGAGGATGCAAAAATATGTAAAACAAAACCATATTTTGGCTTTCGCTGGTTGTTATGTTAACCTACATGAATCTCGCCATCAGAAACCTGAGTAGAGGTCTGCAGGTGGCATAGGGGCAGGAGACCTCACTTATCCATCTCCCTTGCATTTGCCAAGTGAGCAGAGTGTGGGACAGCAGTTGGTGAGCCTCTCATTGAGTGTGTGCGAGCTGACTGTGTGCATCTGCGTGGGTGTGTGTGTGTGTGTGTGTGTGTGTGTTTGTGTGTGTGTTGCCAGGAAAGAGAGCCTACCAGCATACGGATCGCATTCACTGAAAGATAGGAAGGAAGAAAGTAAGAAGAGCAAAGCCTGGAAATCTTCAAAATGAGAGGGCCTCTTTTGATGTGTGTTTGCATTCCTTTCAGTGTTGGTGAAAGGGGAGCTGTTGAACGGTAGTGGAGAAGAGGAACACTTGAAACTGAACGAGGCGCTAAGAAAAACACACCAGGTCTCATAACAAAAATCCTGCAAATCTGAGATGAAGGGGGTAGAAGGTAAATTAACAGAGACAGGAAGACAACTTCAGAGAAAAGAAGACAAGATCTGAAAAAAAAATTCAATGGAGCAAGATAATTATTGATCTAAAAGTGTAAATTCATTACTGAAGTAATTTTTCTGACTTTCTCTTTTAAAGATAACTGCAGCATTTCTTGAAGATTTCTAAAAACAAGTGATTTTAGCTTG
This sequence comes from Amphiprion ocellaris, assembly GCF_022539595.1. NCBI lineage: Eukaryota > Metazoa > Chordata > Actinopteri > Pomacentridae > Amphiprion > Amphiprion ocellaris. The sequence continues at coordinate 26,233,046 of NC_072776.1, read as the reverse complement.
GGAAAGACATGGTTAGTAGTCTAATAGTTGATCTTCTGATGATTTTAAGACTGACCTTAGTAGCAGAAAACATGACAGTGCCTCTTGCCGTTACCTCAGTCTTTTTCCGGTGCCTCGTGTGGTCAAATGGTTTGTCTGGACAGTCCATCATCACAAGAGCTGGCGAAGGGAACTCAAAATGTACAATTTCTTCTATAAACTGTACTCTGTTAATGGCTGCCATCCTGCACATTAACCCAGCTTAAGGTTTTTTTCTGCTAACTCTTGTAATTTTGAATCCTCAAATATAGCAATTTGATATTTTACCAGAACTTGATCAAATTCTTTCGGGTGTGGGCGAACTGTTATTAGAAATAGTCCTGAAGAATTTGTTGCCTGTGTTAAAAACAAGATGTATTTTTAGCATCTGTGTTCACTTCTACCACAGTTAAGCCAGCAGTCTTGCACATTGCAGATTCTTCACCCAGAATGTTTTTAAGATAATTCACTAAAGGCAAAGACATTTCTCGGTGGAAAAAACATCCTGTTTTGTGGTTGGAAGGAACAAGAACAAAGCACCCTCAATGTAGAACTTTAAGGGTGAAAGTTTCGGATATGGTTAGTCCAGCCTTACCCACGAAAAAGCAGCTCTGCATTCAAATGAACTAAATAAATCATTTAAAGCAGTAATCTGCACAATTCTCATTTATGGATTTTTTGCTGCTGTACTGTCATTGCTGTGGTGTGTTTGCTCTGCTCTTCCCAGAAATCACTTGATAATCTAAAACCAATATAGGGCACCCATAGAATTTTTCTTCTCATGACAGGTCTTTAACATATCAGGTGTAAAGGTTTTCATGATATAGCTCATGTCAAGGTAAAAAAAAACAAAGTCATATCAGGTTTAACACAACACACAATTTAATCATATAACATTGATTTTTTAAATGACAACGCATCATTTGATTTGTCAGGAGTTAGGTGTTTGTTGTAAGTAGCAGTAATCCTGCTCTACTCTCTGAAGTCTCACAGCCTGTGGTCACATGGCACCAGAGGGTGGGGTAAGGAGACCCTTATCCTGTTCGTGCCGCAACGGGCTGCCCAGCCAACCAGAAGATGAGAAAAGAAGTGCACCCTTGTTGTTTGTTCGCCTTTGGCCCCTGCCATCTGTCCGCTTGGTTCCTGACACCTGTACTAGCCCGTCAGAGCTGGGCTTCCCTGTCAATGGGGGCAACACGGGTCTAGCCTGTAGGGAGACACTGGGTAAGGAGGAGGGGAGTAATGTAACAGCTCCACTGAATTAGGGAAGGAGGTGGGTAGGGGGTTGAGGGTGAAGTTGGGGCCACTTTTGAGAGAAATGTACTCAAATCTAGCTTTTAGCTATACTGTTTTTAGATCCGAGTCCACTGAACTGCACCTGCTATTCTTTTTCATTCTTATTCTGAGCTAAATGACCTTTACAGGTGCTTGTACCCAAAGCTCTCTTCATCAGAAAATTGGCTCAAGGTTCAAAGGCAAATGGAAAACAAATAGTTGGCATGCTGTAAAAGCATGGAAACAGCTATTAATGCAATGCCAGATGTTCATCAGATGGGGATGTTAAGGGGAGAAATTTTAAGGGGCAGGCTGCTTGAAAGGCAAACACTGTTGCTGTGAACACTGCTGTGTTCATGGGCACATCTTATCTCAGCCAAGAGGGTTTGCCACCAAAAAGAGCCGGCTTCCTGGCCAAGTCTGAATACGATAAAGGCTCTTGAAAGAGCAAATTAAATTCTATCACTAAGGTGATGTCAGAGTTCTTCAAGACAAGACAGCTCACTGGCTAGCTCTGGTACGTTTTGGCAGCAGAAAAAAAAGAAACAGATGCAGCCTAAACCTGTTAGTCGCCCACCTCTAATCGGCTTACATTGGCTTGGTGACAGGCGACTGGCACCTCCAAAGGGTCACAGACATGGTTGCTAGTATACACACCTCGCAATAAAGGATGACATGTTGGAAATCCACATGAAACCACAAACAGCACTTCACACATTCAGCTAGCAGTAACCACTGAACAATTACCTTTTCCTTTACTGACAGTATCGTTCTCAGCATTCCTGATAATGTATTTCTTCTCACACCATTCACTTTTGCAGTGTTTTTAATATGTTCTTTTGATCCTTTACCATTTTTTCCTCATCTTTGTTGCAGCCAAAAATCACATTTGTTTTCATGACTCAAGTCAAAAATTAATTTCCTGATTGCTGTTTCAAAATGTTATGTGCGTCCTTTGGGTACAAGTCAAGTCATAAACACATTTGGTTTATAAGACTAGAGCAAAATTATTTCTTTGCCACATTCATACAAAGTATCAGTCAAGTGGCTTCCCATAGCCGCAAACAGGTGTGAGGAGAGTACCCCTCAAAGCACTCACTGCTGTCGTAAAAAATAGTAATTTCTACATGGAAAGATTTACTTTTCCTTGCATCTGTGAAATATGAAGCCACCCTCTCTGAATTACTTCCATTTGTTCGGTCTTGCAGTATTGTCATCTCAGCATTCTGTCAAAGCACACACGTTTTCTCACCCGTGTCTGAAAGCAGGTGGAAAAGCAATGACCACAAGTTAACCAGAGAGTGTGGAATGACTTATTTGCTCACAGCAGAGGATGATCTTGTAGGTTCCACCAAGTCAAACAAGTGGCATGTTGCCAAGTCATCGAGCCTTTCACACAGACATGAGGAGGTATTGACACAGTGTGTGTGGCTAAAACCTCAGCGCTAAGGGCCACTCGCATTTACAATTGGAACAGACGGGGGACTATGAACTCATTACATCAAACTGAGAAACCTATGTCTTAAGGCCAGACCAGACATTAGTTACACTGACAGAATAAAAACATGCACACCTATGGAGAAACTGCAATACAAATATTGTAATTTGACTCAGTTTTTTTGTTAGTACATTTGCTTCTTAGATCTGTCAAGGTCTGTTATTTGACAAGAAAATATACTATTTAAAATTAGATTAACATATTTACATTTAATTAAAAGATTAGTGAGAAATGTATGAAGACAAACTTTGTATAATGCTAATACTACTACTAACTACTAATAATAATAATAATAATAACAATTCCTACCACAATGTTGGGGTTAGATTTAAATTGTTAAAGGCATGTATGCAGTTTTGTGTTAGTGTTTTTTTGTTTGTTTGTTTTCTCCATTTGTCTTTTGTAATTTTTTTCCAGAAAGAGCTTTAATTTCAATAATAGCTACAGTTCCACTTCTGTAAGGTCAAACATGCTTTGAGGGTTCACAATTCAAATTCTAAGATAAGTGACTACATACCACAGCACTTGTAAGTGGATGATTAAGCCTTCCTGAAATTAACAAGGGATTAACAGTTATTCTGGTGAACAAAAAACACGATATGGAGTTTTGTTGGCAAATTAGTGTACTTCTGCGTGCCACTGTAACATGATTTATTCCATACCCATAATAACCACTTAGGCTATGATTGCATTTTGTCACAAATCTCAACACTAACTAACATTGTGAATTAGCAACTGTACTAGGTTGTTATTATACAATTTTACCGTTGTAAGTGGTGTAAACTGCACAACACATTATTGACAAAGGTCATGTTTCAAGGCTGCTATTTCAGGAGTTTTGTTATTGCTAATCTCATTATTATTTTTGAATCAATATTTTTTGGCTTCTGGCAGAGAAGCACTTTGGCTCTCCATAAGTGCTGTTTCTTGTTAATTTATGTGATATTCATGTCATATCTCAGTTTTCTCAGTGCTTTCTCTGCTTGCTCCCAACAACCACTATTATTGCTGCTGTAAATGTAGTGTGATGTATTACATCCTTTACCATATGAGGTTTTCCTGCATCAGATATTGGACTCATATTAAGCTATCTTTTGCCTCCTCAGGTTGTGACAGAAATTGAAGGGCAGCATGGAAACTTCAGCTCCGACAGCCACTGACAAGAAGGAGTGTAAGGGTGCTGGTCTGGATGGAAGTAGCTTCTCAGAACTCCCGAAGAAGCCCTCACCCACCACACTGACCAGAGGTACAGCTGATTTCTTTGTGCTTTTTTCTCATTTGCTTTTTACACTAGACATTTAACTGATACATAATAGCAGAAGTATAACAGTTAACACAGTAATTTGATGAGAAACTCGCAGTACTTTAACTCTGTTCTTTTCACACATTAATATAATATAGCACACTTGTATCCTGATGTTTTTCTGTAGGACTGTGTACCCTGCAGTGCAACGAACTGAAACATTATGGCAACTCACATAAGTAGTTGGGTGGCGTATGAAAAAAGTTAGACCCAGAGATGGGGGCCACACGTTTCAGAGATGTCAGAGAATGGGTGATGAAAAAATGTTATAATGAGGTCGAAAGACCTTGTTCTCACCTCCCGAGTGTAAATTTCATGAATTACTAAAAACGGCTGGCATTACAGTGGACGACATGGTGAATCAGAGGCCTCAGATAAAGGCTGGGAGGAGGAAAGCACCTTTGAAATGCAAACAAGATGTCGTATGACATTGTGGCGTTAGCGCTATTTCTGCTTAATGATGGGCTTGGTGGCCTGCCACGAGAGGAGCCATGAGCATTAATTGTTTAGGGATGCGTGGTGAGAAACTAGGACGATTCAGTGTGCCCTCCCTGGCACCTCCACAAAGAGGGCCACAAGTTTTTCAAACCAGCTAAAGAAAATATTATGTTTGCTGTTGCATGAATTATTCAGTCATTTACACAGTTATGACCATTGTGTATCATGTAGGCTGTAAGGCTTGAATTCTCATAACCTTGCCACTCTGACAGTTGTCTGCACCTATCAGAGGTTATTTGTGCCTGTGAGGTAACACCAAGGGTGCAGGTGCACAAGAGTCCCTCAATAAAGGGGTCATAATTAAAAGATGAGAGCTCATGTTTTCATTAGTGAATGTGTGATGAAAACTCCTCACAACGAGGTTGGAGGACCATGGTGGGGTTTCTGAGGTACCGGTGTTATAAATTACTAACGCCTGCTGGTGGAGTCAGCTGGTGGACACTGAAACCCCTCAGGAAGACATACTGGCATCGAGTGAGGGGCCACTGCAGGAACATATCATTCAAGTTGTTTTACAGTTTAATGAAGGGCCTGGTGGCCTGCCATCACAAAGCTCACTTTGTCTCGCAAGGGACCAGTAAAAGTAGGACATTAGTATGTCATTAGATAATTTTACTGTTTTAATTCTTTTTATTTCTTAAATTAGTATGCATGTGTGAACCAAAATGTGGGGCAAATTTTAATAAAAGAAGTAGCTCTGTAAGATCTCACACACTTGTTTACTGAAAGGTCCTCATTTACTCTGCGTACTTGTATTTGAAATAGAATTGTAAAGTAATCTAAGCCGTCCAGACTACATTATGGGGTTTTAAGCTTGGAAAGATAACTGCACAATACAATAGTGTAACTTGAGTAGAAACATCATGAGAACATCTTGTTCACCATAATCCATTGTGTCAGCTGGTCACGAATCTCATAACTCGTTTCAGGAGAGTTCACTTTGCTTGTGTTTCATGGAGACATGCCTTGCCCTGTTGAACTTGTCTGTGTCTGTGAATGGAAACATAATGGAAGTGTGTCTGGTTTCTAATGAAGAGTGTGTGTCTGGGTCCAAGAGAGAAGAAGAGAACTGAGGATACAAGCAGGGATGCTGGCACAAAAGCCCAAGTCGGGTTCAGTCCATATGACAAGAATCAGGCTTGTTTCTCAAGGTCTTTTAAATGGTTTTAAATGGGCACCCACATTTAGTGTGACAGCCTGCATCTGTCTTGCTACAGGGCGTGCTTCCACAAGTTTGGCCCTTGCAACCTGACTCCCAGCCCCCGGGATTTACAAGTCTGTGTTGGCTTGTGCTTTACCATGTCAGAGTAACATGTGCTCAGATTAGGTGCCCGCTTCCAGGACTGTAAAACATCTCATGATTTCAAAGGAATACCTGTGATTGATGCACCCCCTCATCCCTACTTCACACCAATGACTAGTGAACAGGCGCTCAGATGTGCTGTTTTCCTGCTTTCCTCTAGCCTCAGCTCACAGATCTGCCAGATTTGTTTTACAGCCCTTATTATATTTTGCGAAAGTTTGCCAAAGAGAATTTTTCCATCATCGCTCACTTTGGTGTTGACTGTACGAGGCCAGTGGAGCAGACAAGCTCGGTAACAGTGATTATTTCTGCCTAACCAGTGTGTTATATTCATCTTTCTTGGAATTTGGTCATGGCTTGTGAAGTCTGGGCAAAGATCGATGTTCTTAAGCCTAAAAAACACATTGTCCACAGATAGTTATTTACAGCCTTGATGTATCTAAGGAGGGTGAAAAATGTCTTCACTTTTGTCAACACTTACGGTCTCTAAATAAGAATACAACATTAAATCACTTCCAGTCTTTCTTCATGAAAATAGACCATCTCTTATCAATCAGATTTGAAATGGTCATTGCAGCATAGATGGATGAAGAAGAGTAGTCTAGTATAATTAGTCTTTCTGGGAGGAGAGCACCGATTTGCGATAAGGAGCTGGATGTTAATCATGGTCATCATGGATAAGTCTGATTTGGAGCTGAAGGGTTTCCACCAGGGTCTCTCCACTGGCCACAGGGCTTTTCTCTGGAAGGTGCTCTGGTGTGGGTCACGGGCCTCACTGGCAAAGAAAAATGTCCCAAAGAAAAATAGACACCCCCCTCCCCCCATCCACCCCCATCCACAGGCCTACTCCAAAGGGACAGCCACTAATCTTCCTGAGAAAGAGATTTCTGCCTTTCTTTCTGTGCTCCTAAATGAGGCTCTTACGCTGCTGTGGTTCCACCGACCGGCTAAGAGGTGGAGGAGGGGGTGGGGGAGCTCAGTGGCTGGGGTTATGCAGGGATGACTGCATTCATGCCAGACCCCTGTGCCCCCTTTGGGTTTAACTCTTTGGCCCTCCACCTTAGTTAAAAGACTCAGAGAATTCATCTCCTGATGGCTCAAGTATTGTACTCAGCTAAAAAAGAAAAGTGGCCTTCTTTACAATGCTCCTGCTTCTATGCAACATCTGGATGAGTAAATTATTCTTTGACCAAGGCAAGTTAAGTGTGCAGAACAAAGCAACTTTATGTTATCCTCCCAATTTAAAAAAGCGTCGTAGATCAAGTTACATGACTGTACATACAAGAAACAACTCCCCTGGCTCCTAAAGCTAACATTCATTTTTACTGCACAGAGTATATATTCATATCCTCAGTGTTGAGAGAGAATCAGCTCGATCAGGTGTCATCTACAGTACCATTTTGGAAGAGCATATCAATAATGCTTTTTCTGATACTTGAGAAGACCTACAAGCAACAAGCTTACAGGAAGGCCTATTGACCAAGTCCCAATGTTGTTTATTTTCCTGTCAGGGTCTATAGCAGTGCACTATCAGGAACTCACTGCTGTCCTCAAAGAATGACTTCAAGAGAGACCGATATTGTTTCTGTCCCGGAATCACTTTCAGCTTATGGCTGTCTATTTGCCAACTTTTAGTTTCATTATCTTCAGAATCAGTTTACACCTGTTTATGTTTTGTGTTTGACATCTGCAGTATATCTCTGAAGCTAACATTGGAAACTTCAAATCCAACTTTGCATTCATTGATTTACATATTCACATCTTCCCACCAGCCAGTATTGTTTTAATGGATATCTGCATTACAGATATCGGTGCCTAAATTAATTAATGCATGTTTTTTTCATTAACAATTAACTTCCTTTCCAAATCACCTCTCTGCTTGCCTGTCCATGTTTCATCCTCACATCTCTCTTTCTTTGTCAATCTTTGTCTCTCTGTCTTATCCGGTGTTTCACTTTGGGGTACTGGCTGGCCAAGAATTTAAAGATTAGATATGCTAAGTGAAAGCAGAAGAGGGACATCTTGTTTTTCTTCAGATTTTTTTGTGCCTGCTGATTGCACAGGTTTTTGATCCTTGAGCACTTGCTGAAGTTGCTGCCTTTATCATCACTCATTACAGGCGGTTCTCATCACAACATTGCTGGCCTACATACTAGGAGGAGGAAATAGGAAGCAATGTGCCTCTCCTCTAGAGGTTGGTGGCAGTTGGTGACAAGGGTTTGCAGCTTAACATGCTATATATACATAAGTAATCATTATTTTTTACATTTTATGTAAAACTGAATTATGAATAAGTTCCCCAGATTTTTTGGGTGTACTTATAGCAGATAAGCAAAGAAAGCTCCAGCTGAATCCAACCAGAGAGTTCAGAAGAATTTTTAACAACTTGAAAGCATTACAGAGACTTGTCTTTCTTCTTTTGAAAAATATTTTAATGATTGCTTAGAAGATCATCATAAAGCCAAATAGTAAGCAGGCCAGTCTTCAAACTACGTATGTTTTCTGAGCCAGTTTCTATTGTATGTAAACTCAATGAGAACTGACAGCCTATGGCAGGTCTCTAATGTGGTTAGGAAACATAAATCAGGCTCAAATGAGAGGACAATTCTGATATTGGTTGTTTCTTTGGAATGCTCCGCCTCTGCTTCAAAGCCTCCAGAATTAAAAAAGCAACATGGTATGCTTTGGGCAATGTCTGAGAATATAAATCTCTCTGTACCAGAGGTGTCTACATGCACAGGGCCCAAAGACAACATGTTACATTCCTTGCCGTTTACAAGCAGTGGGAGAAGAGGTGGAGGCAATATATGGATGTTTTAGGGGATTAACCAACACCCCGTCAACCAGCTTTCTCTCCCTATCCCTCAAATCTCTCAGTTCTCCCTTACTTGTACTTCCCTTTTTCTTTTTGTGTTTCATCCTCTCTTAAACAGAAAGCTCTTTCCCAGCATGCAGAGTGTAATCCATGCCCCTGCCTCTGAGACACTTCCTGCCTGTTTTGTTTGTTGGACTGATAGAATAAGCCCAATAAGGTGCCTAACTCTCTCTTCTTCTCTAAGGTGTCGCCTTAGGCAACCACTTTCTTTTGACAGGAAGATGTTGAATGTTATCAAAGAACTTGTTGAAAGTCCATTTCTGTGTATTTGTATGTTGTGGATTCCTAGTCTCTTTGACCCATTGTAACCCTTGGTCTACATTAGATTAGAGCTCACAGTCTGCCACCCTCGGCTACTTTCATCTGTTAATGTAGCCCTAACACTCACAGTTCAAGTGAAGCAAAATAAACGTCCAAGAAGTTTAGACATGGTAAAACAAAAATGTGTGCTAGCTGTAAACATGGGTGGGAGGCGTTTATATAAACAGGCCCGGTTCCTATGACTGAGTTGGTCTAGAGGCGGACAGTCTGTGGTCAGGGTCTTCCGGTTTTTACCCCCTAACTCCCTCAGCCCCCTTCGCCTGCACACACAGCTGTGATCCACCCTTCTAGAAATGCTGCTGGAGAAAAGAATCTATCGCAGTGCTGCATGGAGTAAGGAAACCCACTCACCCATGATGAGACGTGTATGTCTGCATTTACTCAGGCATCGGCTGAGAATGCATAAGAGAATAATATACCTCAAAAGGGTGGCTTCAACATATCTTCAGGAAGAATGTCAGTGCATTTTAATAATGGTTCCTGACCACTGCTCTAAACACCCCTTACAGGTAGGGTGTGTGGAAGCCTGAGTAAGTCACTGGACAAAAGGTGTCCTTACAATTAATGCCTGGTATAACTGTTTTGTAGTCAGCCTGGAAAGCAAGAGGAGGAAATTGAATTCTGCCATCAGTGAAATTCCTCCTGAGGGAGTCGCTGCTTCTTGTAATTACAGATCTAAGGTTTCAGTGCTGATGCATTCCGCCTCTGGTAGCATTTAGCAATTAGCCTAATCACCCCAAGCTCGCGGCACAGTCACATAGAGCCAGGCTTATTGTACATATCACCTGCCAGCCTGTGGGTTTAAACTTTTAAATAAAAAGGTCACAGCCAGAAACAATACCGAATCATCCTGCCCAGTCAGCAGCTGGGTTTGCAGCGGAGGTGGAGGAATTCTATAAACATTTATGACAAACTAAACTTTTGCAATACTTTTTTCATGGTTACATCCCCAACAGGCTGAATTGTTTCCAGGAGGAGCGTGTGGCCATTTCACCAACCGTCCCCATTCCAGGGACAGGACACAGGCGAGCTGCAGTAAACCATGCAACCAGCAAAATAGTCAGACAAGGCTCTGAGGCAATAGTGGACACAGGTTTAACAAACAAAAGCTGTCCCTGACTCGTGCACCGACCTAGTATCAGAAAAAAAAAAAAACTGAAATGTTTCCAAACAAATGTCACATACCCAATTTCTGGAGGTTTAAACTGAAAATCTTTTTTTATCATTGTGGCTCAAATTTCAGAACAGTTAGAGGCTTATGTTAAGCCAATGACAAGGGATATTATGTGCGACAAAATGATCTCAAAATTGATTAAAATATTCATATTATTCTAATTTTTGCAGCATAAGCTATGAATTATTAGCTAAGCTTAGCATAGCACTTACAAATGGATCCATGTAAAGACAACTACCGTAGATGTGGTTTTGGCGATGCTGGTCTTGCAGAGTTCTTTATCGTTTCAATGAGATTATCAGGCACCCAGCTGGCACACTACAGAGAAGTAGACAATATAGATAGATGTAACTTCTGGGTAGCTATATGCTTTCTTTTTAAAGCCAGCAGGGGGCGACTCCTTTCATTGCATAAAGAAGTCCAATTGTTTAGAAATCTATGAGGAAATGACCCTACTTCCCCCACTTGTTACCTCAGTAAACATTTTCCTATTGAATTTATGATCTCCATTGATAGTTTAAACACTTACAACATGATGTTCATTTTGTAAATGAATGTCCCATTTAGAATAACTAAATGATAAGATGGGTTATGCCTTAGGGCATGGCTACCTTGAAATTCACAATTTGCTACTGTATAGGCATGTCCAGTGTCCCCAAGTTCTCAGTCAGAGCCACCCCTCCCTTCTCATGCCCAATTTAAAAAAAACAACAACATGACAATGGCGCAAGTGCCAAACTTGAAAATGACAGTCAAAAAAAGTAATGGGTGATGTCATAGTGGCTATGTTCATCTTTATGTACAGTCTATGTGTATAGTCTTGAAGCAATAATTGAATTACTGACCTTGGAGGTATAATTCTGGATTTTAAAACTGGGAAAAAGCTATATAGTATTTAGAATAGAATCAAAAACAGAAAAGTGGAAGAATTCCAGGCATAAGCTGCTTTTCCAACACAGTTCATTGCCTAATGTTCTTTAGTTTGGGATTTAAAAAAGCTATCATTTTGAGAGGTTTTCTGCCAGCCATGAGCATTCATTTGCCACAGTGTCATATTCTTTGTGAGAAAGTGCTTCAGGACTGCACTACTATTAGTTACACTGCTCTGTAATTATAGCAAAGGCTGTCAAAAAGCTCCTCACCCCCTCCCCCCTTTCCAAAAAAAAAAAGCATACAAAATGCTGCCATATGGTAAACTGATTTGTAATGTCATTCATCATACAGCTGCAGGAAACATGCAGGCATAAAGACAGTCGTACTGTAACAGCTGGGTAGCAACAGATGATTGAGTAGTATTTCTAGCTGGAGTGGACAGGGGAGGGTTTTCCCTCAGTTTCTAGAAACAGGATGTCTGAGATTTAAAGAGAGACTCTTAAATTCTGCTCATTTCAGAATACCCAAACATTACATTTGCCCTTTGGTCTGTTATCCAAAGTGCTCAACAGTTGTGCTGTGTGCTTACAAGGAGATTTTGCAAGATGATAAAACATAGTTAAACAAGCAGAGATGAAAGTTTTCCGGGTTTTCCCGGAAATCCGGGATTTCAAATTTTGTGAGTTCATTTCCGGGAATCTGGGAAAATTGATCGAAGTTTTCAGTGAAAATCAGAATTTGAGTGATAGTATTCTTTTTGAAAATCTTATTCTTATCGCTAATGCGTTGTTTGTTGTTTATATTAGTGTACGGAGGCAGCCATTTTGAATCTCGTTCATTGACGCGATTCCAATCTAATGCTGAGTACATTGCTGCGAGAATTTGCGAGAGCGGATGCACTGAATAGCGCCAGTTTTGAGTACAAAGGAGAGATTAATCATTGATAGCGCTCATTGAATAGACGACCTTTGCTTTTGTGTAAATGTAATGACCCGTACCTGTCAGGACAATGTTTAAACAGGTAGACAGGCACGCTGACGTGCGTGCTGTAGACGCGACAGTCAAGAACGCGTTCCGGTGGTCGTGGTTAGAAGAGAAAGATACGAACGGCGATTTCTTGTCTGAATATATCAGGAAATTAGACAAACCAGGTACGTTTTTTTAAATTTTACAAAAATAGATATCAATATATTGATAGTTTACTGTGTCTTAAGGTTCCTGTCTTAATGATATAATATAATCCTTATAATAGATTAGTGACACATCTAGACTAGAGTATGAAATGATTAATATATGAAATATGGGGTACTAAACTACTGAATAGTTTACATTACTGAACATGTTAACAGGAATGTTTCCGCATTTTTATGAACTTTTTCACAGTTTTGTGCTATTCTTTTAAGGAGGGAAGGGGGTTATGAAATTCTGGGCTTGGCCCTGAGGGGAAGTTCTGCCGAAATTTTTTTCAGGTCAGGACTTAGAATATTTTTTTCTTTTTTTTTGAATGAATATTATTTGTGCATGTTTTAGAAAAGAAAGATACGAACGACGATTTCTTGTCTGAATATATCAGGAAATTAGACAAACTAGGAACTTTTTTTTTATTTTACAAAAATAGATAGACCTCAATTTTTTCATTTTTTTTGAGTGAATAGATATCATTTGTGCATGCTTTTGATAAGATAGACTCCATTGAAGATCTATATTTGGTCATTTTTAAATTTTTATCTTCATTGAATATTGCGTGGTCATTTTAATTTTTTATATATGTTCTTATTGTTAATAAAGACTATAATGCTATGTTAATTTAATTGTAACAATGACACTATTATAATTTATTATTCGGCACTCGCATAAGGCTGCCTTCGGCAGCCTCTTGGAGCACCTTTGGCGCTCACTTGGCAAAGTTGCTTAGAAAAAAATTTTTCAGGGTTTTTTGCCAACAGCCACTTTCATCTCTAAACAAGAAAAGCACTCCGAGAGTGCAGTACTCCGCCAAAGCTGTTCATTCCTCCATATGGCATTGTCAGAAATGCAGTATATTTTTGTAGAATGCAGCATTTTATTATTATTATTATTATTATTACTGATGATGATCAGAAATCATGGCACTATAGAATGTGGCCATTAATATAGATGTACCCACAAACAAAATGACCTTGCGCTGAGCACAGGCGTGTGCATGCATACATTATGTAAGGATACTGAATCACGTGACCTACATATGTGTAAATTACTCTTACAAAGGTCTGTTGATCAGTTCATCACTTTTTGCAAGGCTTTGTTTAGCTGGAGTTAATCGTTCCCTTCATGCTTTTTATTTTGAAGGCATATTTTTTTAATGTTATGGGCTTTTATTTTTGGCACCATTCCTGCCGCACAGGAAGTGTTTATCTAAGAAGTGGTTTCTTGACATGAGGACGACTGCTGAAAAGTCCAAAAATCCATGTAAGGATGGCAGGCAAACTCAGAAACACACCCACAATTTAATCAATTGTTTCTTGTATAATTTCTGATGGATAAGTCAGTCGTAGGATTGCAATCATGTGATCATCAGTAGGCAGCTGATGTAGCGTTCACTTGTTGTCATGGTTACAGTGACGCCTTGACGCCATCTTACAATGGGAAATCCTGAACAAATCCGTGGAGCCAGACTATAAGCTGTCAAACTCTAATCACTTGGTCCTTATGTCATTTCTTACCTTCCCTGAAAATTTCATCCAGATCCTTTGGTCCGTTTTTGAGTAATGTTGCTACCAGAGGGAATAGGAATGATTTGTGTACGCCGATCGTTACATAAGTCCGGTGAGCTAAGGAGTGTGTTATGCATGTGTACATTATGTACGGATACCGAACTGCGTGACCGAAATATGTAGCAGACCAAGTGAATTTATGCAGGTAACTTATACAGCGTTCACTTATTGTCATGGATGCAGTGACGCCATGCCGGTCGCTATATCTTGCAATGGGAAATCCTTAACAAAGCCATGGATCCAGACTATAAGCCGCATCACTACCAAAAATTAATGAGGTGGTCCTTGTATCATTTATGACCTTCCCTGAAAGTTTCATCCAAATATGTTAGTCCGTTTTTGAGTAATGTTGCACACGGACAGACAGACAGATTCAAAGATTCACAGACAAATGTCACATAAGTCCGCTGCGTTCCTTGGCGGAGTAATAAAGTGTCATTATGACTGTTACTTTTTTTAATGCTCTACAAACTAATATGGGTATGCACAACATTTGCCCCTCAGGAAAAGGGTAAGGAAATCAGCGATGAACTGCAAAGTGTTGATGCTGTGATGGACTGGCGACCTGTCCAGAGTGTACTACACCTTCATTATACTGTACTTCAGCTGGAATAGGCTCCAGCCCCCCACCTTGCCCCAGAGGATAAAGCAGAGGATAAAGCAGTGTATAGGTGGTGAATGAATGAACATTGCAAAGAAAACACATGATCTGAACTAAAGATAAAAACATTTTTTACAAGAGTTGTGAACACAAGCAAGTGGAAATGAGAACCTTCATCTCCAGGCAACATAAGCCATGTGATATTTTGTTCCAGTTGCCAGATGAAAGGCGAATTAGACAAGTCCTACTTTCAAGCTTCTAGTGTTCAATGTTTCCTTCACAGATACTGCAATGATAATACACACAAATTCATTTCTAACAAATAAACATTAATAACTGCTGAATTAAAATTGTCTTATTGAAAGACATATTTACATTCCTCATTTTGTACAGGTTTAACTGCTGTGCTTTAGCTTCATTACGTAAGAGGAAGGAGGTCTAATAAACGGTCTACCAATGAAAATAGTTTGTTGAATGAAAGCCTGTGTGTGTGTGTAAGCCTGTTGTGTTTTGTTTGCCAGGTGATTTCCCCAATGTTAGCTAAGCCTGAGAATTCCTGGCTCAGGCTTCAAAGTAAAGCAGGGTCATTCCCTGACGGCAACGAATACAGACATGTTCATGGTAGACATGGATATGACGTGCATAGTACTGTGAACAAACTGTCTGCTTGACCACCTTCATCATACTACATATTTGTACAATGATTTGTAAAATTAGTTAGAGAAAGGAATTAGAATTTGAAAGGAAAACTATCCATTATTGCATACTTAGATATTATCTGGCTCTTGCTCAAATAGAAGAACTTGTTTTTTACATCATCTGTATCATTGTACGTTGAGTATGTTTTTGTTTTGTTTTAATACTGTTAGTCAGACAAAAAGCAGTATGAAAACATCTTGGCCGAATGAGGATTTTTAGGAACAGAGAACTTAATAATGAAATTCATAATTAGTTGCAGCACTATAAGATAATTCTCAGCAAGACCCTGTAGTAATACCTGCACTCTGCAGCTGCAACTGTATTCAATACAGGGGGGTAACTATGGTCCTGATTCAGATAAATGCAGAGTTTTGGTTTCAGTGCTGTTTATCTGACTGTCAGCAGGATAACACAACAACTACCAGGCCAGATTTCATGATACTTGGGGTGGATATGGAGCATGGACAGAGAAAGAAACAGAATTGGATCACTTTATTTTAAATTGTCAAACAGGGAATTGGCCTTGGTGGAGGATTGTACTCTTTGAGTGCCCTTGTGATTCATAATTAAGTGTAGAATTTTACCTGTGTTCATCTGTCATGGTTAATGGTTGTGCCGTGTTTTTGTGGCACAGAGCTTCTTCATTGGACATACTCAAGGAATTTCCTTTCCAGATGAACAGCATTCAACAAACTCCACTTTTACATGATCGTCAGTGCCATGCCATGTCTGCCTACTGTCAGTGGTGTGTGTGTGTGTGTGTAGTTGTGTGCATATATGTATATATGGAGATATGGAGGGAGGGAGGGATGGGTTCTCTTGTTTTTAATGTTTTTAAATGTTGTAAAGCACTTTGTGTTGCATTTTAATCATATGAAAAGTGCTATATAAATAAAATTTGATTTGATTTGATTTGATTTGATTTGATTTGATGAACACTTTGTAGGACCATGGCAATCATATATATTTGTAATAAATAATACCAACTTTAAGTTGTTATTAGTTGTTGCACAACTAGTTAAACTCAGATTGTCAAAAAATGGTGTACAAGCAAGAATGTGAGTATGTGTTTATGGTCTTTAGAGAGTGCAGTGAACATTCTCTGAGTGTTAGCTTTGTTAGGAAAATAGGTATGAGATGCTTAAGCAGTAAAGGTACTGTAAATCCTCTTTATTAAGCAGAGTTGTAGTCTTAGAGAGAATCTGGCCCATCTAAAATTCCCACGGAAGAAAGAGAGAGACGGGGAGGAGGTGGGGTGACAGAGAGAGAGACAGAGAGAGAGACAGAGAGTTCTCAGCTGAAGAGGGGGTATTGTTTACATATCAGGACGCTTCCTCTAACTCCCAGGAAAAGCTGTAATTTGCCTTGCAAGGTTTTACAGTTTAATTTCTCCATTGTGCTGGGAGATAACCCCTTAATTATAGAGGAGGAAGTAGCCCTAAGCCTCGGACAGAGGTTGAAGGCTCAGAAAGCTGCAGTGAGTATTGACTCCCATCTTACCTTGCTTCCAGTCTGGATTCCTCACTCTTTTTGCTGTGGCCCCTTCACTTGTTCATTTGCACTCATGGGGTATCTGGGTGTTTGCCAATTATTGCCCCATTACAGGTAATGTTTACTTCCATCAGATGAGTCCAGCTCTGCTGGTGGAGGCTTGCAGGCATCTCAGCCCAAAGAACGAGTGGTGAGAGGGGTTGGCACAGCTTACTAAACCCATGGGGAACCTTTGATCACTTACAGACTGGTAATCACCTCATAAAGTGATCCCAACTTTTGGTCATGCAAAAGCCATTTAATGACAAGCAATATAATTAACATCCAGACTGAGTAGTAATAATAATAATAATACCAATAATAATAATTTTTTTTGTAAGCGCCTTTCTTGACACCCAAGGTCGCTTTCTGAGTACTTACACAGTATGCCATAGTGACTATGAGAAAATATTGACATAAGTTACAAATGTTCCAAAAGGTGCACCGTGTAAAATATATGGATATGATAAAACTATCCATCATCACATCATTAAATTGTGTAGTTAGCTGGAAGAAATCTGTTGATGGTTTACTTTTTGCACAGATTTTAACCCCTTGATGCCTGAATTTATTTACAATTGTATAAAAAAAATTATTATTTGTGTTTTTGCTTTCCAGCCAATGCTAAATTAAGTGGGGATTGTTAATTTGTATGTTACACATAGAACAGATATATAGCGATAATAACAGATATATAATAATTTAGGTCGCACCCTGACCGGTCTTACGAGAAACCAGTGCTTGCAAAAGGTTCCTAGGTACTTATTGAATATGCACAAACCGGCATTGGGGGAATGCATACGCTATCTCGGCGGCAGTCTGAATGAAAGTAGCATGTCACGAATTTGCGACAATCGGCGTCAATGGGTTAAATGCAGCTTAACTTGAAGTGACAAGTGTAAAAGCTTTAATGGAAATTTATTAGGAGTAGAGTAGAACGGGGAATTAATCCATCAATGCACCTGTATTCTGAAGTGATCAGTACTTGCATGGTTTAGAAAACATTCTAGTCTGGTTTCATCATTATAAAGACCTGCAGTTTTCTTAGTTGTATGTGATCTTAATCTTAAACAACATTTTTTTGAGATTTCACATTATTCTTTGTCATCTTGGAGAAGATGTCACCTTTGACTCTATGACATTCTGATTACCATTTCTACTTTTGTTGACCACAGAATTAACTGACCAGCCAGGAAAGTAATTGACAGATTGGCTGATAATTGAAGTTATCTTCAGGTACAACCCTTAAACAAATATTGTTCTCGTTTAAAGCAGAGGAATTCAAAAAATTGTGGCATACTTTACATTTGCCAAGCTGCCCCTCACCCATTAAAGACATAGACACCGGTCCATCACAATTGACTTGACATTTTATGGAATCAGTGTGCCACAAAGTGAGAGGAAAATTTTTTGGAAAGCATTTCTTAGTGTATTATAAAGCATCTTGTGAGAATACACTGACTACCTCATGGAAGGAAACTGCAGTAAAGCTGTTTTTGCAGGTGTGCAGTAACTTAGCTCAATACTAGATTGCTAGTGATTTTGTGAAATGAGTCTTAAACATAAATCCATGTGTGTGTGTGTGTGTGTGTTATCCAGACTGTTTGGTTAATGTTTTACTCAGGCAGCCTGTCATAGCTGCAGTGACGGTGTAATTGCCCCAGAACTTGGCCGTGGGGCAGATCGAGTAATAGCAATAATAGAAGGCTTTCAGTTTGGGTGACTCACCTCTCTTCATACAAGGACAGGCAACAAAAAACGGCTTATAGATGTAGCTTGCTTATGAATATTTATTAATTATTTCTTGCTGTAAGTTATTTCGTTATGGTGAAGAGATGGCGAAAGAGTATGCTTGTATTCCTGCTTAACTTTTACCTTTCTTACACACTAGTAATTTAATACTTTTTACAATTTGCGTTTGCTTTGACTTGGCTCGTAAGAGTCTGTGCAAGAGGGAGCAGGGAGTTCTGTAGGCTAATGCATGACAAAATTCATCTGAAAAATATTTTTCTTCATAAAATTTTTGGTGAAAGTTAACCCCTATCGGAATTATACTGGCTTTTCAAAAATATGAATGTTTAGGTCTAAAAACCTCTGTCCTCCAATCTTAACTGTATTTTTAGATATTCGTATTCACGATATTCCAATTTTTGATAATATAAAAAATTCCTCTAAAATTTTCAAATTTTTTCTTCATAAGCTACTATTGAAAAACAACCATTTTGGTCCTATGTTCCAATTGTTGTTATTATAGACATTGCTGAAACTCTGACAAGCATTTGTGCGTCTTTTCCTTCCACTCTCTCACTTTCCTCCTCCTCCTCCCCCTTCCCTCACTCTCCTGCCACACAGTTACTAGCACCATTAGGCTGTCATAACACGGCACATATAACCTGAGGTGATCCCAGGACTGAATGAACCAAGCGTCCCTTGGGGCCAGGCGCTGCAGCAGCTAAACTGGATAGCTACCTCATGGTCTGGGGTGATGGGTACCACATGTAAGCAGAGGCAACCACTGGCTCTAATAGGAGCTGACAAGTAGCGGTCTGACAGGGGGAGATCAGATGGCTTGAGCTGGGCTGTCACTATAGAAACACGCCTCTGTTTCTATAGGCCCAGTTGCAGAGTGATTTGCTTTAAATAGTGCCTTTGTACAGTAAAACACTCAGTTCATGGTTTTCTTGGTGTTTCCATCATTCCATCATAGACCTACACATGTAGAACCCACATGGGTCCTCTACTCTTGCAACTGAAGAGTCTTTACAGTTCCAACAAAAATCTGAAGTATTTGGTTTTTCTTAAACACCATCAATTCAAGTTGTATGAATTCCTTTGAGGCTCCAGGGTGAGCTGTTTAAAATTTGAAAAACAGCCTCAAGAAATGTCACATGGCATCGGTGGTTGGGGCTGAAGACTGCAAATTTGAAAATGAAAAAAGCTGGAGTTGGAGTTGTGGAGTTTGTTTTGCCGTCTGCTCTTCATTTCTACTTTAAGCTACAGACTCAAAGCTACATTATCTGCCTCTAGCATAACACACCCAAATCTCTGAGTTGCACAGTGAGTGTTGTAGATGCCAAATTTTGATCACTGACTGCATAGAAATGATGGATATAACCTTTTCTTTCTAATAGCTAGCAGGCGGCAACTTCTTTGGTTGCAAAAAGTAGTTTCATTGTTTAAGAAGCTATGACTAAATGGCCCTACTTCAACCCTGTTCTGTCACCTCAGTAAACATTTTTTAATGTGTCTAGGGTCTCAGTCACTGGTTCAGAGACTTTTTGAATTTAGCTTGGTGTTTATTTTGTAAATTATAAAGCAAGGTATATATTAGGGTGGAGATCCCTTGTGAATGTAAGGGTGCTGCCTTATTGGTATGCAGCTTCTCAGCCATCAGATTTATAACCTGAGTCTTTAAAAATGGCAGTCTACAATCCAATCAGTGATGTCAAAGGAGCTACATTCATCCTCACATACAGTCTGTGGATTTAACAAGGAAGAAGAATGTGTGGAATGACAAAAGACAATCTGTGGCATTTCTACATTGACTGTTTTTCTTCAGCTGTCCATCACAGGTCCGACAATGTTCTAAATTTGCAGTCAAAATCAAGTGAGCACTTTACAAATTACAATTACAAAACATACCCAGACATGTGAGAGCTAAACAATGTAGTCAAAACACTACTTGTTTTACCCTAGATAGACTTGTGAGATTATTTTCTGATTTGGTTATATTGAGGTACAAAAGACTACTTGGTTAAGGCTCTGGAAAGATTGCAGTCATGGTTAAAAAGAACTAATATTGAATGTTGGAAAGAAATGGAAAACCAGTGTCTGGTGTTAAAGTAATGCTATACCAGATTCATGCTACATCTGCCTTTGTTCCAGAAAACATTCATAATTCACATGGCTTTCAGAGGTCCTTGTCTGGCAAACAGAGGTTGCACTTGTAATTTTAACCAGAGACTTTCCCTGGGAGGAGATTACACTTTTAATCTAATCTGTCTTTTAATGCTATCTCTCCTCTTTACCAGGATTTGTTTTACCATGAAAAATGATCTTTGTGTTGCTCCGTATAACTCTAATAAATGCTTCTGCTCATCCACTATGACATTTACAACACCACACAAGAAGCAGAGTGGTCACTTATCCATGGGGGAATATGAAAACTCACAGCTTTTTGAAGTGTCAAAAGGCATTGATGCTGGATGGTCATAAAAAAGACAGTAGTGTTTCGTGACATAGTACATCTCAAGAATGCATGCCTCAACGCCACTGGTGTGTTGGCTTACACTGAAAACAGCAATATGTACAGCAGTGTGTAGGGGTAGGTATGATGAATACTATGCCTCCTATGCAGCTGGGATAGTTTGCTCAACAGACCACCGACTGCAGTTTTTGCTATTAGTCTTCGGGAAGATAGTGAAAAAAATGCTATATGACGAGAAGAGCCTTTCTTGCCAACTGTATGTATGTATATGCAGGATACATAAAGTACTGCTTGATTTAGAGAGGTGGGTGTGGGCAAGTAGCTCCACACTGGTAATCCATTCTCTATAGTGAAAAAAAAAACACTGGAGTTTTTTTTATCTCCAGTGTTAGCTGCCAAAATCACCACTGTCTTTATAGCCTTCGCCAGAGTCATGATTCCTTCCCCACTCTCCCAAACCACAGCATACAGTGGAACTTCACATGGCGTTTGTTGTGAGACCTTAATGTGGTGCATGTAAAGAAAAGATTAAGAATAATACAGTGGCAACATGTGGCACCCTTTCCCCACAGAAAGAACAAGAGTTGGTTGATGAAGATCACGACTGTGCCACATGTGGATCATTATTATGTCCCAGGCAGGGATTGTTAAAACTTCAATGTGCTCTTAGATTGGGGCTTTGAAGCAGGGCAAAGAGAAAATGCTTTCTAATCAAGGCCTCGCAAAAACAAAAGCCACAATGGCCAAACTCTAGGAAGACAATCTCCAACATAAAGAGCCAGATGTTTTTTGTTTGTTCATTTCTGATGAAGAGAAAACCAAACTAAATAGTAAAAGAATTGTATAATATGTAAATCGATAGTTGTTTTGTTTGTTTGTATATAGAAGCTGAACAAGAATGCTGTAAGGTAAAAATGACAAGTTTGACTTAGTAAATGGAATTTAGATGTGGAAACAAAACTTTTTTTGTTATAATAGAGTCAAGATAAGCGTACAAGACTTTATCCTGGATTTGGTTTGGAGACTGGAGTTTGGCATGAGTCCACAATGTAATTGTTTCACCATGTCACTGCTCAGTTGCACTGTCACTAAGACTGGCATTCCATCAAAAACTCCTTTGCATTTAGGGATCTTTTGTTGCCCTTCAAAACATTGAAGTTTAATAAAATCCCACCATTTTCTCTCCAAATGTTTTGTTTTGTATGTTGCTAGAATCTCTCAGCCAGTGATTCAGTGTAGATGCTCAATGACACAGTGTGTAGATTACTGTGTAGTCCAGAAGTCTATGGTCCAAACTCCATAGTAAGAATACCGATAAGTAAGTGTGTTATTACCATGCAGTACTTATGGTATAGTTTTAAACAAAATGTTTTGGTAGAAATTTGAATGTTTTGCATTTCGGCACAGATTCAAAGTGTTTAACATTTACATTGCCATCCAAATGTTTGGGGTCACCCAGACAATTTCATGTTTTCCTTGAAAAATCACACTTTTATTCATGTGCTAACATAATTGTGCAAGGGTTTGCTAATCATCAATTCGCCTTTCAACACGATTAGCTAATACAATGTAGCATTAGAACACAGGAGTGATGGTTGCTGGAAATGTTCCTCTGTACCCCTATGGAGATATTCCATTAAAAATCAGCCATTTCCAGCTAGGATAGTCATTTACCACACAATTTTTGAAAAGTAGTGTATGTCTCAAATAATATCAGTATTGAACAGGGTATTTAGTGTTGTCTTTCCACACAGTTGAAGGACTTACAAAAAGAAAATGGTTGAATTCTAAAACATAGGATCCCACATTTCGTTAAATAAATACAGCTCAACATATTTTTAGTTACATTCACCGTGTGCATATACATGCACATGTCTTTTAATCTCTTTGTCCACAGTTGTTAACACAGAATTTTACTTGCAATTTTGTCAAGTCCAAGCCCAAGTTGAAATTACATTAAAATATAAATGTTACATTAAGTGGTTTATGCTATTATACAGGAGCTAACACTGGCTAAGTAGTTCTCACCACAACTGGAAAATACTGTTGTATCAGGAACCTTTAAGAAAAAAAAAACAGTATTGAATAGCATTTGAAACTAAGTGTATCTTTTGAATTTAGTGCTCTGTACTGAAAAGAAGACTTCAGTCATTCTGAGATGACTTCTCCATGAATGACAGCTTTGTCTCGCTTTTCTTTTTTTTTTCTTTTTTTGGGTGCTTTCAGTCATTTTACAAATGAGGCCTTTATCCCTGTAATCACAGCCTAGTCGCCTGCGTCTCTAGTAGTTTTAGGTTACATGGCAACAAGGGATATAGAGAGTTCAGGCCTTAATCAGAACCTGCATGCTTTAGCTACATTTTTAACTGCTTGACTGTATCACTGTCATCAGCGGCTCTCCCCCAAAGTAGCATTTAACTTTTTGATCGTATGCCTCAATGTGGAACTGGACTCTTATTTTAACATTTACATGGTTTGACATATTCACTCAAACATTGTAGGCTACATGTTTAGGCATACAATACAGTCCAGATGCTGGGTGAACATATACTATGAGCAAATAGGAATCCAATGGATCAATGAAAAAGGTAGGATTTTTACTTGTTCCATATGAACAGTGGAAGCTATGAAGGCAGACTTGACTTGAAGGTTTTACATTCTCATTGAGATCTTCAGAAGAGTAATGTCACCTGTCATTAATTGTTTTATCAGCAAATTAAAGTGTCTAGTGTGTCTAATGGGCCTTCCCTAGCTTTGACAGAGCCTACTGAACACTGTGAAAGACACAGGGCTCTTATGGGGCCATTCTTTTCCTGATGTGAGGCAGGAATGATCTATCTATCCTGTCAATGCCTCAATCATGTAATTATCATAAATTAGGGCATTTATAACAAAGCTCTATTGAGACACAGAAATCCACTGAGTTTTACAGTTGAATTGTGCTCTTTGAAATCTGTGCTGTCGGAAGAAAATGTAGCATCATTCAGTCAAAGACACTTGTATCAAAGAGTTTCCATTTCTAGCAAATTATTGTATGGTTGGCAAGAGAGGCTCTTCTCTTTAAGGCAAATAATTGAAGCAGCAAAATAGGAGTTCTGCTGCAAGGACCAATACCCTGTTAGCAAACACATACTTGAACACCAAATCTTTATTTTTTAGTTTACTATCCCAAAAATACACACATACTAAGACTGGTACACACCACCCCAGCATCCTCTTTAGGGCTGTTGCCACTGACATGAGCTTAGAAAAAGACAAAAGGTTATTAGTGCCATTTGTGTAAAGTTCCACATGATTAAATAAGAACTCATGAATGAACCACCAACCACAAAGCATGAATGAAGTGGCTCATGTCAGTCAAGTGATGTAAGTGCGTTGCCTGAACTAATGCAAGATCTTTTACTTAAATATAAAGTCACAAACCACAGTTTAAAACACCTCTGTACAAGTAAAATCCCTGCATTTGTAATCTTGCTGAAGTGAATGTCCAGGAAAATGTTCAGTAAAAATATCACCCAAGTACAGCTAACATTATAACACAGTATATCTTTAGACCGATTGATTTACATGTAAACATGATTTTATTGTAGTATGATCAAAACAGAAGGCTGAGTTATATTACATATCCGATTGGGTAGGTTAATCAATAAAAATACATCATATCATCATTCATCATTATAATCATGAATAATAATGAATTAATCTGCAGGACACGGGCTGCACAGTGGCTTGGTGGTTAGCACTTTTGCATTGTGTCTAGAAGATCCTCAGGTCGTGTCCCAGCCATCCCAGGCTCTTTCTGCAGCATGGAGTTTGCGTGTTCTTCCTGTGCATGTGTTGATTTTCTCTGGGTACTCCGGCTTCCTCCCACATTCCAAAAACATGTTCAGGTTTGTTGGTAACTCTAAATTGTCCGTAGGTGTGAATGTGAGTGTGATTGTTTGTCTCTGACAGAAAGCCACAGACCGAGCAGCAGGTGTACCATCACCTCCATGTCCTCCATTGTTGTGCTTCATTTGTGTCACACACAAATGATGTTAAGGGACTTTCGGGCCGCCGTGCTATGACGACTCCACCCACGATGAGGTGGTACTCAATGTAATGGAAAACCACCTAAACCGAATCAAGTCGAGTTGAGTACAGTAGAGTCGAGCCGAGTCGCACCGAGTAGGTTCTAAAGGAAAAGCACCATAAGTGTAGTCCTGTGATAGACTGGTGACCTGTCCAGGGTGTCCCCTGCCTTCACCCTAAATGAGCTGGGATAGACTCCCTGTGACCCTAATGAAGATTAAGCAGTGTGTAGATAATGGATGAATGGATAATCTGCAGGATAGTTAGCAAATATAGCTGTCAAATTAATGTAACAGGGTGACAAGTGCAGTTGTTCAGAAGTACGTAGTAACAAAACACAAAATGAGTTCCTGAGTTTGGAAAGTAGATACTTGGCTTTTTTCAAATGCAGATTACATTAAAATTCTGTGTGTGATGTGACTCAAATTTGTGTCATAACGGAGTCTTGCCAGTTCAGGAGTTCACAAAGTTGCGGAAGTTTTTTTGGTCACAAGCTTAGTTTTATTCATGGTGCTTGTCTGCCTAACTGACGAACCTGTCTTAAACCAATATTACCCTTTGCCACCATGGCAGTGGGTTTAAATGGGAGTAAAGATGCAGACACCAGAAGACCCTCCTTCGACCCGCTGACATGTTTACTATTTTGTTAAAATGCTTTGAGAATTGTTTGAACAAAACCTAGCGATGGAGTAGCTGATTCCTGGTAAGCAAGGACACTGATTGCACAGTGAGGACAGTGTGCAGTCCTATGAACTATTATAGCCGGGCTTTGGACACTGCTGCCTGCAGTACGCAGCAAACATATAACACAGTACTGGATTACACACAACAAAGGCTGCATTTTTGTATTGTAATTTTGGGAGAAATATCAATAAACATGTTTTTCTGTGCATTTATTCAATTTTTTTGGTGTTTTTTTTTCTTTGTTTGTTTGGGGGGTGGCCAATACAGATTACTAGTTTGAGTCCCCAGGCCTTCTAGGAAAATCTCCTGGAAAGTCACTTTTAATTCAGCAGCTTCTACAGAAGGGGTTTTGAGAAAGGCATCAACTGAAGATCAGTTGTTCCAGTAGGACTGCTGAGTGGTCACCTGTTGTGGTCTGTGGTTAAAACGATTCCCAGTGGAAATGTGTTGAACTACAAACTAGGAGATATGAAGGCCAGTTTTTACACACTTCAAACCGGACTAGGGGCAACACTGGTATTACAAAAATCCTGAAATGGCATGAATTGCATGAAAAGAAATTTATTAAAAAATAAGAACTAAATTTCTTTGTCATGTTTGCTATATTTTGACAATTATTTCCTCATAATATGATTTAATATTATTGATATTGAAAAATAGCATTGCAATGCCCCAGCATAAAACAAAACCCTTATGAATTAAAGCTGCGTTGCGAAATTGCAAAGCAGCTTCCTCATGATTGAGAGCCCTTCCTGACCGTATCTATAAAGTGTTTGTCAGATAAAGGAGATTCCCCCACAGACATACCCCAGGGTGACTCAACTCTTCTGGTGTCACACAAGGGAAGCAGCATGTTGGCTAATTTTATCACACAATGCATGCTGTTTGTCAGCTCGCCTCTGGTAACAAATGATTCCTTATCTTGAGGGCTGTTGTTTGTTGTTGCTGAGTAATGTCCTGGCCACTTGCTCTTGTCTCTGGAGCTTTCAGAGCCTCCATCTGCCCTGCTGTCAATTGTCAAAAACCATGTTCACATTGCAGTCACATGCACACACAAACACATGCAGCAAACTCAGTCAAAGTTGCTCAGGATTTCAAATATGGTTGTGGAGAAAAAGCAAACTTCCTTTGATTTGTACACAAACGCAAGTGCCATTTCCCTCATGGGGTAACTGTTTTCTGTCTTTGCTATTTCCTCTCTGAGTTAAGCTTTTCACGACTCTCCTCAATGGCCTTTACATTTGCCCGCATATGATGTAATGAAGACAGACATGTAGACTAACGCGGATCAGACTTCTTTTTTCAAAGTCGTAAACCCCTGTCCTTTATAAATGGTTTGACCCTACTGGCAGTAAGGGCCTGATGAAAGCGACGTGTTACTCATGGGGCCCCATGTTTGTTTGACTTCCAAGTAAACATATCATTGGCCCTCAAGGCTACAGAACAACCAGAAATATGCAAACGCTGCTTTGCTGTTTGATCACTTTCACAGCACCATCCTTACTGCCAAAGGTAGCCGCAGTGAGGAGAGAGATCTTCCTTGCAGTGAATGAGTCAAGGATTAATACCATCCAACACTGTAAATGTAAAGAATTCTGTGCATTTTCAAAATTCACGTGGACAAAAAACTTTCCAAAACACATGCAAGGCTCCACAAATGGTTATGTATAGGGGCTATTGTGCAAAAAAATGTTTTGATAAAAGCATTATTCCATTATTCATTGCATCAAGATCTAACTTGAGATGAGATCTTCAAGTATAAAGTAGCTTCTCTGGCCGCTGGTGCTTTAGTAATTCTGTCATCCCAAGGAGGAGAAGCATTCAAAACACATGTTTTGTGACCTGGCATATCCCACAGGTTGTGGCCCCAATAATTCATACCCTCCTTTACTTCCTCTTTCCTTTCCGCTTTCTCTATCACTGCATCAACCTAAACTCTTTACTCATACTCTTGTTTCTTTGCTTAACACCAGGGAGTTTTGTTTATTGTTTTTGAAATGAATCACAAGAGAAAATCAAAAATTGATTGTGGCTATATTTACTAGTAATCAGTAACACTGCCTGAGCATTCATTCAGACCTTATCTAACACAAATTTAAACTGCTCCAACAAACACATCAATTAAAGTATTTTATGTGAAAATTTTAGTTATTTTTATCTACTGCCTCTTCCCCTTTTCCACACCGCAGGGTATTCCATGCTGAGCCGTGAGACTCCGTCCTTTCATCAGTTCTGGATGAAAACTCAAGATGATTCACAGAAGAGCAATGAGCTAAAGGGAAAAGTTGCTGCTGTCTCAGGCTTTTAAATTAAGTGGGGTTGTACACCAGCCCCCTGTCCCTGTGTGTCAATGTAGGGACTGTCACTGTGACGAGTCAGGATTCGTCTATTTACTGAGCCCAGCTAGCGGATACATCCCAGATGGAAAAGAAGTCTGCAAGAATGCCTTAATTTGAAGCTCAGAAAAAAATTTGCATGGTAGACTATACACTGTAGGCTTTAACCACAAATTTCAATTACATTAATAACTAGAAAAGCACTCAGAGAGCGCAGTACTCCGCCAAGGCTGCTCAGTTGATGTATCATTTCCGACGGATGAAATCTTTAATAAAAATGACCTTGCACTGAGCACAGGCATGTGCTATGCATGTGCGTGTTATGTATGGATAGCGAATTGCACGTAAATTACTCTTATAAAGGTCTGTTAATCAGTTAATCATTTTTGGCAAGCCTTTGTTTTGCTGGTGTTAAAATCACCACTCCGTCCATGCTTTTATTTTGAATGCGTATTTTTAATGTTATGGGCTTTTATTTTGTCACCGTTCCAGCAGCACAGGAAGTGTTTATCTAAGAAGCAGTTTCTTGACATGATGAAGACGCTGCCGAAAGTTCGAAAATTCACGTTAAGATGAAGAGAAAACGGTTCCACCATGTTGCTGTCTAGCAAAGGATGTGTATAAACTTAGAAGCACCTAGCTGCAATGGGGACAAGCTCTTATGGTGAAGAAATGAGTGAAGGACAGAAAGGTGAATTTGTGTTCAAAATAAGGCTGGCGGCTGAACGTAAATAAAGGCTTTGTGAAACATCAGGAGCTTCACCATTGTCTGGCTGGGGTTTGCTACATTGCGTGACTGAAATATGTCGCGGGCGGCAGGAATTGATGGGACTCAGAAACACCCCACTGTTTAATCATAGTCATTTCCAACTGATAAATCACAGTCAATTTGTAGTAGGATTGCAATCATGTGATCGTCAGCAGGTAGCTGACACAGTGTTCACGTCATGGTTACAGCGACACCGTGCCAGCAGCTTTACCTTGCAATGGGAAATCCTTAACAAAGCCATGGATCCAGACTATAAGCTGCATCACTGTGAAAATTTAATGAGGTGGTCCTTGTGTCATTCATGACTTCCCCTGAAAATTTCATCCAAATCTTGGTTTGGTCCGTTTTTGAGTAATGTTTCACACAGACAGACATACGAATTCACAGATTCACAGACAAACGTACACCGATCGTCACATTTCATTGGCTGAGTAAAAATATATGTTATATTGATAGATGATTATATTATTAATATTCAGTTTAGTTCAGCTCAGATGATATTTTTACAAGGGAATCCCGTTCTAGTTTTCATTTTTGTTTGTTTGCCCTGATAAGTCAAAGTCATCCAAGTTGAATTTTTACTAGTTTATGAATACATCATTCAGTTCTCAGTAACTAAATGGCAAAAGAAGCATATATTTTAATCCACAACTGTCTGAATTCTAAGGCTAATTTTAAAAAGACCAAAAAAATGATGTATTTAAGAACAGATCTTTCTGTAGTGTCCATGAAGATCTTAATTTAAAGCATCTTTTGCTAATCATGCTATCTAGAATAATTTACAAATTTACAGAGAGTTAGTCAAGACCCATTTTTGGAAACTTTAGGCTTTGTAATGAAACTTTGATTAAAGAATGAAATACATGAATATATACCATATGTGACAACAATAGTCAACTTTTTTCCTTGTGAAATGTGGACCTTAAAATGAGGGTCACCTCACAAAAAGAGAAAGAGCAGGGCAGCAATATCAGACTGGAGAGGAGAAAAAAAATCACCTGAGAGCCAATCCATTTGGTTGGAGGCCCTCTGACCTGTTTCACAGCTGTTTCTTGTTAGTGCTTTAAAACCAATTCCCAGAGTTTCCAGGCTGAATCCTGCCCCGAAGAAAGAGGCCAGACAAAAAGGGGGTTTATGAGATCCTGCATGTCTCTGAATGTGTATATAAACAGCACAGTCTCGATGTTTTATCTTATCGGGATATGTGAACTGAGAGTGCAGGGGCCTGCACTTAAGAAGCTCTGCCCTGTGTTGTGAACACCACCAACCCTCGGCTGTGTTGGTCTCAGTTTCTTCAAAATCTTATTTCTTTATAATTATTTCACTCAAAGGAGTTTGAAGTTATTTAGTGGGAGTTAAGCTGTGATTTAAAGGTTGCAGAGAGTTAAGTATAGTAAAGTGTGTACTGCATACTTCCTAGTGTACATAACTTGGGGAAAAATCAATACAGTTATAAAATATAACAATAAAATGCAGTTACTGACAGATTCAAGTCTTAATGGAAAATATGTGGACACAGACTTTTAAAATACTGAGAGTTGATCAACATTGTAATGCTAGCACACATACAAAGTGTCCTACAGTTAAGGGTGAAATGGGCCACATGTTTTTAGAGCTGTTGTAAGCTTTGCTGCTGTTAATGTCACAATGAAACTAATGGATGTCAGCTGTTTATTTAATAAAGCCTGATGAGTTGAGAAGGCATAAATAGTCTTAAACCTGAATTATTTCTCCTCAAAGTTAAGCCTATGTCCATCTGTGTCTTAAACAACACTTGTGTCTTCACTGCTGAAAAGGGAAAATGTTGTGTATCACTCTGTGAGCCTCACAGACACATCTAACGGATTCAGTATGGCAGTTTGATGGAGACCAGACCAAGTCCGTCCAGGAGATACTCCCCAGTCTCTTGCTGAGGCCCAGAGAGCAGCCTCCCTGGGGGCACCTCACCTCAGGGTGACCTCCAGCTGAGACGTCTTTAGATTGATGTACTCTGCCTCCTTCTCCCACACATTGTGTGCCATTTTGGGTACTTCCTCTGCTATTCCCTTCTGTTCTTTAAAGGAAAAAAGCCCTGTTTACGACTCGGGGAGGGGGAGTGCTGAGCTTGCGCTAAGGATGCCGTCATAGGGCGCTGAGGATGCTCTTTGTGTGAACTGGCAGCTTCTCTGTCAGCTGTGCCTGAGAGGTTAAAGAGCTCACGGGAGACAGAGGAAAGCTCTGCGTTCCCGCCGTTTGAAGTGACTTTGCTTGATCAGTGCGTTTGCAGTTGCCAGAGCTGAGCAAGCACATGTTGCTCAGACCTGAGAGAAGGAGGAACAGAATGATGAAGTCATGGATGTGATTGTGACAACTCAGTACATCAAGTATCACTCCACTCAGTGGTCTACACATTTACAGCACAATGAACACTCTCCCAGCTGGACCTGTCTTGTTTTACCTTGCATCGTCTTGGCCGCCACTTTTCCTTACCACCACAAACCCGGTGCATTAATTATTCGATCAGCCTTACACCTGTGCTCTGCAGTGGCCAGGCAATAAATCAGACGTCTGCATGGGAAGCTGATTATCCTGACACCTCATCAGTCTTCACAGAGAGGCCCACTGCCTGCCACAGGGAGAGGTACACTAAGCCAAGCTACTTGCACATTAATATCACACAGGATACACCCACAACTGCTAAATGCACTCAGACCGGATGATGCACGTCAGTTGTTAGGCAGTGATTCTCCAACGTCCAGAGTGAAAACCTTGTCTAATTTTTGAGTTATTAGTTGAGTATGGGTCTCAGTGGCTGGGTGGCATAACATTTTGCTGGTGGTTTGTTTCTCAAAAGTTGAGGGTGAAAGGGTCTGACAAAAAAACAACTCTCCTTGGTGTGTTTCCCTTGGCACCTATTTTACACCAAACACCCACTAATGGCAACCCAGGTGAGATAAGGTCTCAGTACCACTCAGTCTTTAGAACAATTAGGGGAAGAAGTGCAGCACCTTGTAGCTCAGGTGATGGATCATAGCGGTGGTAGGTTTGTGGGGCTGATGCTGAGAGTAAGGAGTGATTGGCTAAGGCAAGCGGCAGATCTGACATAGACTAATCACAAAGGAGAAGAGCCAGCTGGGTCTGAGTGAATCTGTAAACATGCCGGGGCAGGAACGGAGGTAGCAGAGGCCTGGGCGGCTGCACAACTGCTCTGCAAGATGATACAACACATCTGGGGGGTAGGAGGGATGTGGGTGTCATGACAATGTGATATAAACATCAGCCCAAGGCCCTGATAGCAATTCAAAGATTTTAATCTTACAGTCACTCATATGAAAACAGCTCATTACAAACCAATGATTTCAAGCACTGCAGAAAAAGCTACACTAATCACATTTTCATATATATGTGTCTGTAGTGATCACCTGGTATTAATTTAGGACCAAACTCAACAGCTTTCCTTTTAAGCATTTTAGCATCTTACAGCTAATTGTTTTTGTTTTGACAGCACCGTAATTTTCCTGTTTTGGTTCAGTCTCTTTTGACCAAAACCTGTGATAAACCCATTACATACTAAACACAGCAGTGCAAATACAGTACCTGTAAAGTCCAGCTATATATCTCAGTAGTTGGTGGAGACAAAACAAAGCTAAAAGAGAATGAATATTGGACACAAGTCCAAAAGAATGCCAGTGTTGGTCAACGTCTGCTGGCAGTCACATTAAAAGTGTTTGTTGTTTAGCATGTTACAGAATGTTGTGTTCACCTTATTGTGAGGAGCACAAACTTCGAAAGAAGAATAAAACCTGAAAAATTACTAATGATTACAATCCTGAGTAGCATAACAGTCTGTATTTATTGGTAAAGACTAGCTAATCAAATTTTAAAAAAATATCTGCCTAAATCATTTCCTTTTTTGTTGGTACAGTTGTGGTCAAAAGTTTACATACACTTGTAAAGAACATAATGTCATGACTCTCTTGAGTTTCCAGTTATTTCTACAACTCTGTTTTTTCTTTGATAGAGTGATTGGAACAGATACTTCTTTGTCACAAAAAAAAACATTCATGAAGTTTGGTTCTTTTATGACTTTATTATGGGTTAACAGAAAAAGTGACCAAATCTGCTGGGTCAAAAATATACATACAGCAATGCTAATATTTGGTTACATATCCCTTGGCTATTTTCCCTTCAATTAGGCACTTTTGGCAGCCATCCACAAGCTTCTGGCAAGCTTCTGGTTGAATCTTTGACCACTCCTCTTGACAGAATTGGTGCAGTTCAGTTAAATTTGTTGACTTTCTGACATGGACTTGTTTCTTCAGCATTGTCCACATGTTCTCAATGGGGTTTAAATCAGGACTTTGGGAAGGCCATTCTAAAACCTTAATTGTACTCTGATTTAGCCATTCCATTACCACTTTTGATGTGTGTTTGGGGTCATTGTCCTGTTGGAACACCCAACTGCGCCCAAGACCCAACCTTCGGGCTGATGATTTTAGGTTATCTTGAAGAATTTGAAAGTAATCGTCCTTCTTCATTATCCCATTTACTCTCTGTAAAGCACCAGTAAAACAGCCCCACAGCATAATAGTACCACCACCGTGCTTGACCATAGGCATGGTGTTCTTGGGGTTAAAGGCCTCACCTTTTCTCCTCCAAACATATTGCTGGGCATTGTGGCCAAACAGCTTGATTTTTGTTTCGTCTGACCACAGAACTTTCGTCCAGAAGGTCTTATCTTTGTCCATGTGATCAGCAGCAAACTTCAGTCGAGCCTTAAGGTGCCACTTTTGGAGCAAGGGCTTCCTTCTTGCACAGCAGCCTCTCTGTCCATGGCGACACAAAACACGCTTGACTGTAGACACTGACACCTGTGTTCCAGCAGCTTCTAATTCTTGGTAGATCTGCTTTTTGGTGGTTCTCGGTTGACTCTTCACCTTCCTGACCAATTTTCTCTCAGCAGCAGGTGATAGCTTGCATTTTCTTTCTGATCGTGGCAGTGACAAAACAGTGCCATGCACTTTATACTTACAAACAATTGTTTGCACCATTGCTCTTGGGACCTGCAGCTACTTTGAAATGGCTCCAAGTGACTTTCCTGACTTGTTCAAGTCAATGATTCGCTTTTTCAGATCCGTGCTGAGCTCCTTTGACTTTCCCACTGTAGCGTTTGTGGGCATTTGTATCCAATGAGCCCTATTTAAATGGCCTCAGAGAAGTCACCAGCTGTAGTCACTCATAATCACTTGAAGAAGTTAAGAGGCCTTGCTATGAAGCTCATTTCATTGACACAACTTTCTAAGTCACCAAAATTGCTAATTCATGTTGCTGTATGTATATTTTTGACCCAGCAGATTTGGTCACTTTTTCTGTTAACCCATAATAAAGTCATAAAAGAACCAAACTTCATGAATGCTTTTTGTGACAAAGAAGTATCTGTTCCAATCACTCTATCAGAGAAAAATCGGAGTTGTAGAAATAACTGGAAACTCAAGAGAGCCATGACAGTATGTTCTTTACAAGTGTATGTAAACTTCTGACCACAACTGTATATGCTATGGACGCATCTCAGTCATTTCAGTTCAGAAATACAAACAGCTCATTCCTAATGTGCCATTAAAAAAGTTACAGGGTCTCATGTCATCTTTATAGTGCTGACTCCAACTGTTAGTCTTTCCAGGCAGTGAGTGTTTGATGTGTATATCATAACATATACAGACTTAGCAGGAGTTCACAGGGACTAATGAATTTCCGCTCAAACCATCTTGTGTCATTACGAAGACCATTGGCGTAATCCACCTTCTGCCCAAAATCCCCATATCAATAAAAAAGGTATCATTTTACCCTCCCTGAGGGCTGTTAAAAGTAAAGAGCCACCCTGTTAAGACTTCCTTTCATAGATGGCAGTGGTTCCGTGCTTTCCTGTAAGCCTCTAATCCCTCTGTCGCCATCACTCGCCCATGTACTGCCCTAGAGGAAGCAACGTCTTGCAAACTAAACCTGCAGGTTTCATGTTGTGTGTGTAGTGCAGGATTCCCGGATTAGGCTAAACACACACTTTTTATTAACCTTGGGCATAGCACTTGCTGCAGTGTGTTTTGTGTGTGTGTGTGTTTTTAAAAAAAGGCATTTCTGTTCAACCTCCAAGTAACACGTTTGTGTTTGTTTCAGTCTCAGTCTCAGATGATTGCTTACTGAGACTGAACTGTAGAACAAATCAGTGTCTGTCTGTGTAATTGTGAGTGTGAGTGTGTATGCTAGCACATGAGCATTTGTGTATAGCCGTTGGCACGGTGCTGTGTAGTTAGGACCAAGGCCAACTTTTTCTGGTGGAATTTCCTGTCTGAATCAAGCACCCCCACCTCTCCTACTCCTCTGCTCTTCGCTTCCTTCTTTCCCTCTGTGCTTCTCTCTCTCTCTCACTGCCCCTTTCTCTCAAAGCACAACAAATGCTTTTTTCCCCCTGAAAATTATTCCTGGCTCGGCCTGGCCTCTCAGGGTATTATTATTATCATTGAGTACTTCCTCAAAACCGTGAGCCCACTCCACTCTCCACTTGAGCACGGTCCTGATCTGGAGCTTCATTTGGACATAATGAGACTGTGCTTTTCCGTCTTCTTTCCCTGAGTCATGAGACTCCACAGGGCTTTTGTTAACAGCGAACACCTGGCATTGTCTTTAGTGAGAGATCAAAACAGGGCTTTAACATGCGAACTAAAAAGGAGGAGAAGATGCGGGGCTCCTCCTGTTGCTTGGCAGGACTTTTGGCAAGTTTAGAGCGTCATTATGGGGGATTGGAAGCAAAGAAATGTTCAGTCTGATAACAAACACCTTATGAGAGATTAGAGCAGATATGGTGCCTATAAACGACCAGTGGTTCAAAGCTTCTGTGAACAGGAATGATTCATGATATGAGATTCTACCAACAAAAACCTCTCAGTGCACTGCAGCACACTTACTGAAAAAGATCCAAAAGGCCTTCAGAAAACAGTACCTTCTCTCCCGTGTGTGCTGCATGCATTGGATACTGTGAGATACACTATGCTATATACACAAATCTACACTAAGACACAAAAGACATTATACTCATGATATCAAGCTCATCTTCTGGACAAATATGACTGTGCAGTCATTTTATCAGAAAAGACAATGCAATAAAATCAATGAACATGTCCTGTTTCCAGTGAACGGAATACTGTTCAGTCCCATTTGTGTATAGATCTGTGATGCTGACCAAAAAACACTGCTTAGTGGTGTGTAGTACTACAGAGTAAGGCAAGATTTTGCAACTCCAAAAAGTTGTCATGGTGACCATTTTATTCTTCGTCTCAATGGCACATTGCACTTGAAACAAGTTGTGCTAGTGTCTCCCACACTGTTTTGGATATATGAAGCCCAGGGTGGAGTGACCCCACATGCCAACACACCCAGAGGGGACAGACAGTAAATCAAGAAACTGAGGCTTGTGAATCCCAGTCTTGTATCCCAATCTTGTACCTGCCGGTAGTTGTCCCTGCAGCCCAGAAAACAATGCAGCTGTCTGGGTGATGGAAGGTGCTGCTCAGCCCTTATCACCCCACATCCAGCAGCACCAACCTGGAAGGATGCAGGGGAAGGGTTGAGTTTTTTGAGCTTCTGCTTGGTGTGCTGTCTAATTTAGGACATTTGTTTGCGTTTTACAAATGGACTGTCCATTATTCCTTTTAAAGAAAAATTTAAACCACTACCTGTGGAAAGTAAAACATTATAGAGCAGAATATAAGTAGAGTTTATTATCATCTCATCAGATTGGAAGACTTCCAGCACAACCTTGCTGTTTTTGCCATAGTGTAGTCTCCTTGTCTTGTGTCCTCCCCATCCTCTCCACCAGAGATGTGCCAGGCAGCACAAGCAGGGGGCACCTCTCAGACAAAGCCCCAACTTCTGGCTCCACTTGTGAAACAAAGCTCAAACTCCTTTTCCCAGCTCTCACTCCCTCTCACTCATTTACTGGGTGCCTCTTTTGGCTTTGTAACACACAAGTTGACTCGGAATTGGCCGTCTGTCTTGCGCATAAAAGCGAGGGAGGGTCACTGGCTGAGATCCAGCGGCATAGATCTTGATGCATACACAGAGCCCTTGGCCTTCTAAGCTCAAAGGCGAGAGGAGGCACCAGACAGCTTTTTACAACTCATTTTGTCTTCAGGGTCAATTCTCACTTCTCCTTGTGTGTCCAGTTCAATTTTGTGCTTGCTAATTGTATCTGCAGACATCCAGTGATTTTTGGTAAAATTTCCTGGTATGCATTATTTGCTATGCAAATCATTTCTGAAATGTATATTCCTACAAAAATCATTCCAGCATGTTTTAAAGAGAGCAGGCTTTTGGTAACACTAATGTTTTGAGCAAAATTTTAAAATGCAGGAATTTCATGGCTAGTGTATTCTTCTTTAACTTAACTAAACAGCAACCTTAGATGCAAAAAATGGAGGCAATATCTTCACACATTTTTGCACAAAAGTATAGCTGAACAATATCTGTTAACTTCAGCAAATGTTGTTCTGGCAGTATATCAGTAATTCCAGTCCCATCCGGAGACTGAGTTCTCAAAGGTAAAGCAATCATTGACAAGTAATGCTTGTTCTTAAACAAATTCCACACCAGTCAGATGTTTCGCAGTTCACAGCTGCCTTCAGGGAAACTCTCCCTGGAGTCGTATGTAATCCCACCAGAATTAACTTAGAACAAGATGGTACAACATCGTGATGATTGCCTCAGTCCCCGTAACAAAAGCTCAATCATGGTTAAGTAGCAGTAATGTCTGTCTTTGTTATTGGCATCACCTAAAAACAACATCCAGCAGTCTGCTGTAGCCTACAGGCACAGAGTCCTGTTACACCTTGTTTTAACATTGCTAGCTTGAGTGAATTAGGATACCTAAGGCACATCTCAAACATAAAGGTGTTTTTACCAATACAAGCATAAAAAGAAAATCCTCGTGATATTATCATTACTGTGTATTTTAATATGATGTATTGAAAGTCACACTTTCTTTTCCAAAAATGATCTTACATTCAACTGCATTTCCCCCGTCATATTTTGGCCTGATAAATTCAATATTATTTCCATTCTGCTGACAATGTACAATATTCAAAGCCAACACACTTTTGTTGTGAGTTTCCTTTTTTAACTGAAGTCATGTTTCAGCCACTATTTTTTTTGCAGTTGCTCATCAATGTCTCATCAAGATCCTTTCAATGGCCAAAAAGATATAATTAGTCCCTTTCTTGGCATGGGGGATATGGAGTTTGAAATACTCTGAAATATTTAGTGAATGAAACTAAGGAAGACGATGTTGTTGTTGCATCGAATATATTACTGTTTATACTTGAAATTATTGATGAACGTTATGTTAAATGACTGGCTAGAAGAACCCTATGGTTAAGTTTTTCACATTGTTAATGTGTCTATATTGTGGTTTTATATGCTGGAATACATATCGTGAGCAAAATGAGTAGTAAACATCATGGCTGAGTATTTCCACCTTTAAAGTGCAGTGTCCTGATGACAGTCGAAGAAACATAGATTTCAGACTTTCAGGGTTTCATACATAATTGGCCTAAAGAAACAATTTTGTCAGCTTGTGTATTCAGGTTTTCCATATCAGTATTCTTCTTATTCAGTTTCAGGCTCCAACAGCTGAGTTACTCCAATATTATAATTTGCCATTGTCCAGTGTAGGGTAGTTTTATAGTATTTTAGTATGAGTTGGTGTGCTGAGCTGCAGTGAGTGTAGATAGAGGTGAGGACTTCACAGATCTGCACATTCTAGGCAAAACAACGGTGCAGAGTCACATCTAAGACATTGTAAGGCATGATGCTATTATTTTAATTGGAAAACATATAGAAATGTACTTCTAATACACAATGGTGAGTTTGTAGGGGTTAAATCAACAACCATAGAGGGACTTAAAACCATTTCAGTATATTTGTTTATGGCACATAGGAATGAAATTGGTATAAAAACCTGCACCAATTTCCCCACACCCAAACTTAGTGTTCGTCTCAAAATAATGATCTGTCCACACTGAGCTTTGACCTTTAACCTTTGTGGTCCCAGGTTTACTGGACTATGTACAACCAGAGAATCCTAACAGAAACCATGGATTAACCCAAGGGAGCTGAACTGCTCTATCCTCTCTGTCTCTGTCCCCCTATAGTGAACACCTACACAACTGAATTTTCTATCAAGATACTTGCAAGGCCATTCTGAGTTGTGGTTTCTGGTTTAGTTTCCTGCATCAAACATCTGAAACTTAGACGTCAAACTTTTGAAGAACTAGTTAGGCCATTTCCTCACAATAAGAGCTTTCCTTTCTCAGTCAAGACAGTAATGTAGCCCACTCATCTGCTCTAATAACAGTAATTTATTAAGATCGGCTGTGTTGTTCTAATGAGACTTCCCTTAAGCCATCAGACCATTTATAGCAGGAAATGGTGGCTTTGTGCATTCCTTGTCTGACACATAAAAACAACATTCATGGTTGTGTAAATCCTGTGCAGGTCTTATTGGACAGAGTCATTAATGAACATACAGTTCTTGAGGCAAAAGCCACAGACAGTATAACAGGTTTCAATTACTGGAAGATTACAGGAACCTTAAAATGGTAGAGTTGCTTCTCATACTGGGTTGCAAGCAACTGTATTTCAGCTATGATATTTAATTGTCTGGCAACACTATTTTAGTACACTTCTCATTTGGCTAACTTCAACAAATGCTGTTCTCAATGCTACAACTTGTCTCTCTCTTTATTTACTTACAGGTGCCCACCACCTTTTTCCTACTTTCCACACACCTATCCCCATCGACGTGAGGCACCATGAGGGGAGGTACCATTATGAGCCACACCCCCTCCACACAATGCATGGGTAAGCATCCAGAGATGTCTCTAATTCTTTTGAAATAAATTATTCATGGTGACAATTTATGCTCCCCAACAAGCAGTGGCCCACCACAGATCTTCAATGTTGAGGTCAGATGAGATGCTCATGACATTTATATATATATATATATATATATATATATATATATATATATATATATATATATATATATATATATAAAAAAGGATGTACAAGACACCATGAATACAATGACATTTTTTATGTAAACTCTCAGTAACCCCCCCCCCAAAAAAAAAATAGTAAACACTGTCTAAAGCAGAAAAGCAGAAAGATGTCTCAGTGTTACTTGTCAATTGTTAATTTTCATAGTTTTATCTGAGAAACTGCTTCTGCTACATCATATTTGTCAGCACCTCAGCTGGAGAGTAGGATGTTATTTCTGAGCTTCACTGAGAAATCCAAGCTTAGGTATATTAAAGGCAGATACACAGACCAAGAGGGAGAACAAGATGAAGAGAAACAAGGGACATTGGTATGCATACAACAGACTGTCAGCATTTCTTTTCCTATCTCCTCTCCTAACATTCATGTTTTTGGACTTGGAGAGCTCTGTGGTGCTTGCATCACCCAAAAGTGAGTAACTCTGCCAAAATACTTGTCTGTAGTAGAACAGCTCTGCAGAGAGACAGCCTAGTAGAAGGCTGTGATGAAAGACGTACATAAATGATTTACTTAAGAATTAGTTGAAGCAATAAGTCTTATGGTCAAATCCTTTTATTTTCTCTATTCGGAAGGCAAAAAATACATTGACTATAAGGTTAAGAAAAATAGGTTAGAAGTCCAGTTATGTGCCTGGTTTTGCAACTTGTCTTCTAACCTGACCTAAAAAGAAACAATAATTTGTTTTCTGACTTATTATTGTAGCACTACCCTAAATGTCTGGCCTTCTTAACATTTCCAGGCCTTCCCGTGCTTATCTATAATATTAAAATCCAGGAAGGGAACACAGGAATAAGATCAATAGAGGTTTTGTGAGAACTGTGCTGTTACATTTAAATTCAGCAAGATCAGGTGATACACAGTGTGGGCAGAGCTATTCATCACCAACAAAGCGAGGGAAAGGAGGAGGGGAAAGTGTGGCTGTGCGCCTGCTTTGTTGTGATTAATGTGATGTGACTCTGACAGAGTGTTCCCACTAATTCATCAAGGCCTTGATCTAGCTGTCTTTTCCCCAGCGCGCACCAAATTCACCTAATTACCGTGTGTCATCCCGAAGAAATGGAGCAGGATGTCGGTGCAGGGCACTTGGTGGCAGCACTTCGTCAGTGGCTACTGAGTGTCGGGGTTGCACTTCCGTCTGAAGGATTGTGCTGACTCCATAGAGAGCACCATTCACTACTGTTTGCATGTAACATAATGAGGGATGCAGATCATTCTATCACATCATGCTTCCTGGCTGAAAATGCAGGGACACAGCATTTTTATGTGACATTAGTGGTGTATGTTAATGTAGCAGGAGGATCCAAAAGTTCCAAAACTGTCTGTAAAAATCGAAAAAACCGCACCTCCTTTGAATTTGGCCACTGTTGCTGTTGAAGTAGTCCTGCGGAGTGATACACCATTTTCATCACTCCTGCAATGCTTGTAATGCTCTTTGGTAGTTCCATTGAAGTACCCATGAAAGTTACTGCTCACACGTGACCAAGCAAAAACAGCATCTGAATGGTTTCATCAGCCCTCATATAGTGGAGGCTATGACTCTGTGGCTACAGTAAATAGTCAGATTACTTTAACACCATCCAAGACTCTTTTATGTATAAATCCGATACTGTCCTGGAAGGGCCACAGAAAAGCTCAGACAAGCGGCTACATGTTGCACTTTAATAGAGATGAGTGTAGTCAGATGAACATTTGGAAAATCTGGTGTTGCCCTAAATTCTAAATACACACATAGAAGAAATTGTGTAAAAAAAAAAAAAAGTTAAAAAAAAATAAAAATAAAATAAAAAAGGGATTTCAGAGAGAACTCCAATCCTGCCTTCCTTTCACACACTGGCCCATTTACAGAAATTGCCAGATGAGGCACCCGATTCCACAGTTGTAACGACAGGGAATTTCACATGCTGTTTGGTAATGGCGTTGTGAAAGGACATTCTGATGCTGATAGACAATAATCCGATGCCTTTAAAGAAGCCAAATATCTTTGGGAATGAATGATTAAGGTGAAACAATCTTTTTAGTGTGATATGTTAACTGACCACATCTACAGCATTTATACAAGTTTTTTTTGTTTGTTTTTTTTACAATCTGTTGACCGTGGAGAGGTGTGAGGGGTGAAGATTCTGCTTTAATTTCATTCAGAAGCTATGACACACACAGGTGGTTGGATGAAACAGTTTTCAGGCCAGTGTGAATCAGTTTTAAATGAATTGCTCAGGGTTGTAATGTCATAACATAGAGCAAATGTCTTTTCAGCACATTTCTAAATGCTTCATCCAGGACTTAAAAGTAGCAGCACTACTGTGGTCTCCCTGCCTTTCACAAACTTAGAATTCCACCGAGAAGAAACATGCCATATCTGAAGTGCCTCTGGAACACATTAAGAAGAGCTTCTCATGGGATGACAGTAGAACTTGGACTTAGATACAGCACTTATGTGCTGTTTGGTGCATATTGTGGAGTCGGGCATCTTCTGTGCAAACCCACAAGCCAGGAAAGCAAGCCACCGTGCCAGCATGTTTGACCGGGTAATTAGCATCCGAAATCCAGCCTTCCGTTCCCAGAACCTCAATGACAACGCAATGGATGAGAAAAACAGATCCCCCGCTCATTCCACAGCCCGTATTTATGCTTTTTGGGAAGCAGTTGGGGGGCAAATTGCAGCACTGAAAAGTTGAAATATGCCCAAGGTTTTTGTGTGGCAGAGCTGTGGCCTACGCCGCCCCTGTACACAAACAGATGTGGTCTCACTCACCAGGCAATCAGCCCGTTCAAGGCCCACAGTCCCACAGCACGGAATGTGTTGATTAAATACAGTTTACAGATCAGCCTTTTGGGTTGATGTTGTTTTTTCCCTTCATTGTTTTGGTTTGGTTAACATGGAGAGGGAATGGGCAGGGACACGAGTGGAGGCTGGGAGACAAGGGGGGGCTAATTTTCGTGTCTGCCGATTGGTTGTCGGTGGTTTTGACAGACATGTTGTTATCTTCTGTTGTTTCTTGCTGGCTCCAGCTCCTACTCATCGTCATGGCTAGTGTTTGAATTTGAAGGCTCCCCCTGAGTTACCGACAGGAATGTGCTGCTGAGAAGACAAGGGACCTATCAATCAACCAACCAGGACGTTGCAAATCAATAGCCAGAAATGTTCACGGTTTATCACATGGTCTCAATGTAATTTTCTTACACTCAAAAGAGACCAAATGGTATGTGACAGCAGCAAAGCCAAATAATGGATAATTACCCTCTGTATAATCCCATCTCATTTCAGTATATTATCACGTTGTCTGACACAGACCTCTCCTTTGTACACAGTCCCTTATTTTCAGGGAGTGCAGTATGAAATTGTGCCCAAATCCTCAGCATCCTGATGAAGGCCCCAAAAACAACTAAGGCAGGATCTTAGCATGTCCCCTGTGGAGTAGTGCGGTGATTTATCTTGATCGCCTTGGCTGCCCAGAAGTACAGAAGGGAGTGTGTCGCATCATAATTCATCCCACCTCGAGCCAGTAGGGAAAATGCCAGAGAGGCAAATACTAACTTGTTGGTCAGCTAGGAGGTGAGGCAGGCAGAAAGGGAGTTTGAAGTTGGAGCGTGGTTATGTGAGCTCGACTTGACAACATGTTAGATGGGCAGCATTTTGTGGAAAGGAAAGCGGATAACTTTCAAAGTCATCAAAAGACCTTGTAAAATGGCATTAAACCTAGGGAAAATAAAAGTATTTACAACCATATATTAAGCCAATTTCTTTTGAGAGATGCATTGGTTGAATGTTTATGCAGCAATATGTTTTTACTTTTAAGGTTCACTAAACTAGCTCATACATACAACGGCTCTGTGGAATACAGAGCACATTTTTAAACAGTTTCTTTTCAAAGAACACTCTTTTTCACTTCTGACCAATCACTACAAGATGTGCTTGTCACATATAGTCATGTTATTCTAAGCATTCTGACCCAGTTATTCTTTATAGACCAATACAATGGTCAGGTGAATATATTTGCATATTTGTGTGAGAGGTGAAACTGAACTTT
The DNA here is from genome assembly GCF_022539595.1 of Amphiprion ocellaris. NCBI lineage: Eukaryota > Metazoa > Chordata > Actinopteri > Pomacentridae > Amphiprion > Amphiprion ocellaris. The sequence goes on along the minus strand of NC_072776.1, from coordinate 26,189,145 downwards.
GCACTCTGACGTTCAGCTTCGTTTGTCCCCGTTTTTGAAACAGCTAGTGTCAATTTCATAATTTTCACAATTTTGGTTCTTGGTTTGATATTAGATCAGCACTGCAGTCACAAGAACATAAAAAGAAACTTCAGTTTTACTCAATATCACCCAACCACTAATTGTACTGTAGTCTGCGCCACCAGCAGTCTGGTGTACATGCATTGTGGTATGCACTTACTCATAGAATTACTCAGATGCTCAACAAGCTGTGCCTTGTCCAAATCACTTTTTCTCACAACAGAGTTTTAACAATGGAACAACAGAGAGCATGTAATCACACAGTACAGAACAGAGAGACAAATAGCAATTACCTGGTTGAAAGTATGTCATCTACTGGCTCACACTGGTTTCCCATCCTTCTATCCATCATTATTTCTCCTCTAGCACCATCCTTACTAGGACAAATGGCAAGGCATCTGTATTTGTATGTCTTAGTCTATTTCCAATATTGCACCCACCCATACTGTTCAGGAATGGTGGAACTTTCTTTACATTGCAGCTACTGATTAAGAGACATGGCTCTCTCTGGGCTCTAAGCCCCTCCAAACGCTTTCTATTCCACCTCTGTGACTGGAGCCTCTGGAAAACACACAGATTTCAAGTAACATCTTGTCAGAAAAAGGGTGGACCAACAAGGTTTCAATAATGGTACCTGCCAGACAAAGCTATTATTTGCATCCTCCTGACAGGCAACGGTAATAAATTTCACCTTATTATCAAGGCTTCATATGCACTCTTGGTCGTTTGAGTGATTTACTGCAGCTAGAGCAGTGTGCATCGACTTGCTGGTTTGCTGTGGGCCAATATACAAATGATTGTTGATGGATTGAGGTTTAAAGTAAAATGTTGCAAAATGGTTTTGATAGGTGCAGCATGGAAAGAAAGATGCTTTCATTACGATTGAAATTAATACATTTCTTCTCAAAACAAGTTCACCCTTGAAGTTCTGATGACATTTTTACTTCAGTGAACATGTGAACATGGGATGCTCACAATGCTATTTGAAGTAGCTTGTATTACCTTTGGAGTACATGTAGATAACTGAATCAATATGAAAAATGTAAAAATCCTACAATCCTACTAACAGCTATTTTGTGTGACTGATAATGTATCTTACTTCTCTGTGTAACAGAGCCCAATACCTGTCAAGGAACTATTAAAAACACATCACTGAGCCACTGACTGACGCTTTGAAACACTGAAACTATATATCTTTAAAACAAATGGACTTTAGTTGGAGTGTGAAAAGCAGGAAAGCATGAAGAAATGATTGAGCTTATTGCTGGACTGGGGTCTTTAGTGGGATTTGCTGGAAATAGAATAAAATTTAACAGTAATACAAGTCCTATCCTTTTAAAACATGCCATTTTTTCTGACTCTACAAATTACTTGAGCCATATATGGTTTCTATGAAACCTACAGGCAATCTGGCACCCATTGTGATCCATTATTAAATCAGCATCAGTCTTGGATGGAGGTAATAATGAAACACGCTAGACAGATTTTTACATTAGGCAATGTCTCTTATGTTCTGTCCATCTGAGAAAACATTATAGACTGTATTGCAGTATATCTTAATGATTTAGCTACAGTAAATGCTGGGAATTCCACTGTGCAATTTCTTTGATGACTTTTGAGTCACCTAGTCTAATAAGAAGAGAGCCAGTATCGGTGCCAGCTTAACCAGGTAGTTCTTTAGTGAGGCTCCCTAGCACTAATCTGAAGAGGCAGTGCCAACCTCTCTGTATGCTGCTTTGCGGCACACTGAGCAAAGCATGTTTTTGTGTATGGAGCGTCTGTTTCTTCTCACTTCTTTCCTCCCACCCAGAACAGAGGGGTCTTTATGGTTGTTTGTAGGGGAAGAGTGGGCCTAACGGTAGAAAGTTGGCCCTCAGACAAGGTTGGTAGTCTGCATGCGCTTACTGGAAATGGAGCGAGGGTCTGGGCAGGGCTGGGCTGGGTGTAGGTTGGCGTCCGCTCAGAAACAGAGAAAGAGAGACTGAGCAGGAAAATTCTGAGGGGAGGATGGGGAGGGTGGAGGTAGGTTGGGGAATACATCTCAGCCCTGCTAGGTTTCTAGCCTACCTTTCATAGCCACAGAATCTAGCGACAACCTGGAGCTGCTACACTTAATCAAATGATTTGACCTCCCTGATTGATTTTTCTGTAGATGTATGTTACTTAATTCACAGACAGAGACAAATGTTGGGTATAAACCTGACCTTGGGAAAGTCCCATTTCCATATTTAACTAACGTAACTGTATTGTCTATATTAACCATTCTTTACACCCTTGTCTTACACACACACATGTTGTGTACCCCGCCTGCAGTTCATGCTGCCAAGAATCAAAACCACCCACTCATTTGTTCACAGCAACTATCGAGCTGCTAAGGTGCCAGCTTAAACAGTGTTTGCCTGAGTCACTCAAAAATAGAGCTTTTTATTACATTTTAGTGTAGTATAAGAATGTTGTTGATGGACAGATTGAAGTGAAGAAAACTGAGACAGAGAAAATGAATAGAACATTAAGTTCGCTGAATTGAGACAATGAGTCTCAAATCATTTAAAGATCATTTAAAGATTTTAACAAGGCAAGCATGAAGTCAGTTTGGTTTCTTAATTCAAAACATAATGTAAGAATAAATATGGAAGCAAAATGGCCAAAGAAAGGAATATTCCAAGTAAAAATGTTGAAGTGACCTGAAACTTGAATTTGATATTTAAAGGAGCTTACAGTGCCTACCATTTTAGTCATTTCTTACTCAGACTCATTGTGTGAGGCCCTCTTTTATGCGACTGACAGCGTTACAGTGAGTCATTAGTCAGGTCATCTCTTTTGAAGGGAGGCCTCCTTTGCCTTCATATAGCTGTCTCAAGGTTTATTACCCTCATCTTCCTCCTCCTCTTGTCTACCTCTACCCCTTCTTTAGAGAAAATGATTGATGACTTATGGTTAGAATACTTCATATGATTGCAGAAAATTTAAAATATATTATGTCTGTTGTCCAGTAGTCCACTTTCATGAAGACAGTGGATTGTATTGGTAGTTAATTGTTTTTTCGACATCAATTACTTCCCACTATTCACTTATAGAAATTTTTGAACCATTCCATCAGTGACAAAGTGTTGTTTTCTGGATATTTTACCTATCTCTCCAACCAGGATGCAGTTTTAAACACAAGACTGCTTAAATGTGATTCCTGTAATATTTTTATCTGACAGACTGCCATTATATTGCTAACTAATGAAATGTCATTCAACCTCCTCTCTAAGAGTCCTTACTTCTCCAGATTAGCTGTCTTTCTGAGAACTGAGTTTCTAACAGGTTTTCATACCACACACTGAGGGAATGACAGGCCGCTTATCAGAGCTAAAGCAAACTCGGTCGACATAAGTACTAGTGCCCCTTCAAAGGGTTGTGCCACTGCCAGCGGCCAGCAGACGTTTCTATCTAGAACTCAGCCCCTCAGGGCCAGCAGGACTTATAACACCCACTTGTCTGCGTTCTTGCAAGTAAAACCGTCAATTACCTGCCAGAGATGACAAATTTATTGTACAACCTGATTTGACCGGCAGGCTGACGGCAGCACTTCAGACAAACTTCTAGCCAAAGGTGGCTTTAGGCAGCTACATAAGCATCAGATTGTGTCCTCTTATCATGCAATATGTAATGCCTGATATGAGAGACCCTGTAGGTTTGCCCACCCAAATAGACAGAAAATACACTTTGTCATAGCATCACAGTTGAAAAGCCATGGTCTCGACTTGTCTGTAGCTTTAGGGATTAATAGAAAGTGAACACAAGAGTATTATTATGTATTAGCTGTGGGACTGGGGAGGGGAAAGGGAATAAGTGAACTGAGACTGCAGACACTTTAGTGTAATAACTGAAGTTAGGGATTGTCATTGAACATGCCACTGAAGATCACTCAGGATGATAATCAAGAACAATACATGTAATCAAATTAACTCAGGCTGTCTCCACTCCCTCAATCTCGTATTGTCTGTCTTCTCTTTCTCTTAATCTGTGGCCTTCCTCCTCCTCACCCTCTACTTCTCTCTCTGTCCCTTATAACTGTACAATTCAGTTCATCTCATTGAAATTTGCCTAATTCTAACCTCCTCTCCACAGACCTCCAGGACTAACAGGCAGTCCAGTCATCTCAGATATTTCTCTGATCCGTCTATCACCCCATGCGGCAGCTGGGACAGGGGAGTCACCATTCAGCCCTCCACATCCTTACGTCAGCCCTCACATGGAGCACTACCTGCGCTCAGTACACAGCAGTCCCACCCTCTCCATGATCTCAGCTGCCCGAGGACTGAGCCCTGCTGAAGGTAAGATTTTCCCCATGCAATGTCACTGCACAATCACTAAAATGTTAGCTATAGACTTAACATCTGCATATACAAATACAGCAGAAACTGAGGTGTGGACCTCAGACCATGGTGGCAGTTTTACACTTATGCTTAACTGTATATTACAGCATCCTACTGGGTTCCACTGGGGGTGATTTTTCTTACAATCTGGTGTAATCTACATATCAAGCCCATTCCATTTATCTATCTGAAGCGATAGACTTGTACAAGTTTCCTGACCATGGTGGAAAGCAATAATACTTGTAGGTGATGAAACAGACAAACTCAAAGGAAGCGAAAAGTCAGCCACCCTAGAAAGGTGAAAGACATTTTATGTAAATATGGGAGTTGTCTTTCGGGAAAACATTCCTAGTGTTGTACTTGGTAGCATAAGTGAAAGTGGCACGCATACAGTACCAGTCAAAAGTTTGGACACACCTTCTCATTCAGTGGCTTTTTATTCATTTACATTGTTTTCTACTTTACAGATAAATAGTGAAGACATCAAAACTACAAAAGAACACATATGTAGTTTAAAAAAAAGTGTTTAACAAATCTGAATATGTTTTATGTTTTAGATTCTTTAAAGTAGCCCCCTTTTGCTTTGATGATAGCTTTGCACATTCTCTCAATCAGCATCATGATGTAGTCTCCTGGAATGGTTTGGAAATAACAGGTGTTCTTTGTCAAGAGTCAGTATGTGGAATTACTTCCTTCTTAATGTGTTTGAAACCATCAGTTGTGTTGTGCAGAGGGGGGTTAGTACACAGTGGACAGCCCTGTTTGTCTACTGTTGTAATCCACAGTATGGCGAGAACCACTCAACTCAGTAAAGAGAAATGACAGTCCATCATTACTTTCAGACATGAAGATCAGTCAATCCAGAAAATTTAAAGAACTTTGAATCCTCAAGTGCATTCATGGTGGAATTGCTGCAAAGAAGCCACTACTGAAGATAAACAAGAGGAAGAAGAGAAACACCAGGAATGGACATTAGACCAGTGGAAATCTGTACTTTGGTCTGATGAGTCCAAATTTGAATATTTTGCTTCAAACCTGCCATGTCTTTGTTAGACACAGAAAAGGTGAACGGATGGTTTCTACATGCATGGTTCCCACCGTGAAGCATGAAGGAGGAGATGTGATGGTGTGAGGGATTTATTCAAAACTGAAGGCACACTGAACCAGCATGGCTACCACAGCATCCTGCAGGGACATGCCATCCCATCCTGTTTGGGCATAGTGGGACCATCATTTCTTTTTCAACTGGGCAATGAACCAAACACACCTCCAGGGCTGTGTAAGGAGTATTTTACCAAGAAGGAGAGCGATGGAGTGCTGCGTCAGATGACCTGGGCTCCACAGTCACCTGACCTAAACCTAAGTGAGATGGTTTGGGATGAGATGGACCGCAGAGTGAAGGCAAAAACAACCAACAAATACTCAGCATCTCTGGGAACTCCTTCAAGACTGTTGGATACCATTCCAGGTGACTACCTTATGCAGCTGATTGAGAGAATGCCAAGAGTGTGCAAAGCAGTAATCAAAGCAAAAGGGAGCTACTTTGGAGAATCTAAAATGTAAAACATGTTGTGGTTTAACATTTTTTTGTTTACAACATAACTCCATATGTGTTCTTTCATAGTTTTGATGTCCTCAGTATTAATATACAGGGTAGAAATTAATTATAATAGCTAAAAACCACTGAATGAGAAGGTGTGTCCAAACGTTTGACTGGTAATGTAGTTGTGTAAAAAAATGAGAAAAGAAAGCTAAAGAAAGAATTCAAATCTTCTTTCTCATCTCCACATATGGCCAATAACAGTGTGGCGGGATGTCAATGTTGTGTTGATTTTGTTAACATACAGAAATGGTTGGACACAGCCCACTAATCTGATGCCGTAAGCACTAGCCTGAAAATGTAATTTTGCTGTAGCGTGCAAATAGTTATATTCATTATTTTTTATCTATGTAAATCCCCAAAAGGTACTTTTACATGCTCATATACTGTAGATGCTTAACTTCTTAATAGATTATAATCACCGTCATGTATTCATCAAAGATGGAAACACTCAGCTTTACACTTCTTATGGTGTTTGTAATATATATAAACTGAAGAATAAACTGCCAGTGATGTGGAAAATCTTTAAAGTCGACTATTCTGCAGCTGCTGTGACCAGTTAACATTAAGGTGTGATTAGAGTTGAGTGGGTTTACAATTTGTATATCCTGCTCCCTGAAAGTCAACTATGTCCTGCCTGACTGTAGCTCACTGCATGAATATGCACTTCAGTTTGCCCAGATGATTATTTAGCCAACAGTGATAATTAGTGTTACACCTTATACATTCCCCTAAATAAGGTACTGAAGCACACATTTCATCAAGCATTTTATGGTGTTTTTGCATGTGTATATATGCTCATGATTTGCAGTTTTATTCGACATATGCTTTGCAGTGCAAGCAACTAGCCTGCTCATTTGTATATGCGTTTGGGCAGTGGGAACCATAGAAAGTAGTGCAGACACAAACACTTGGTGCGCCTTAACTATTGAGTCCACACGATGACAGACCTGTCCTCGCTACCCCTGTTCAAACAACAGGTCGGAGAAGAGAGACGAGCCACAGGCCTGCACCAGCACCAGCACCAATAAATCATCAAGCACATGCTGCTGGCACGTAATGCCTCCCCACCTTTTAAGAGAAGCAATGCGGAAGAGATGCTGTCACTGATAAAGTGGCAGGAAAGTATGGCACCAAATGGAGGGCACTCTGCTGCTCTACAGAACATAAATAAAGTCAGTGGAACCATAGTGCTCAGTGAAGCATGTGTAAACTTCAGATAGGGATACATGGGTGCCGGGCATGTGTTGAAGGCTGTTTGTGAAACCCTAACCTCTTTAGGTATACTATTTAAATTACCATAGCCTGTAGTGTAATTCCATATAGACAGTCTTTCATTTATTTCAATCACAGTTGTAACATCTGGCAGCAAGGTTGAACACAAAAGAGGCAAAAGCACAAGGAAAAGAAAGCTTTTGTTGTCAAGGCAAATAGTATTGTTAGACTGGAATCTATCCCACCAGTCACTGGGTGAGAAGTGGGGCACACTTTGGACAAATTATATCCAAGTTAGAGTCACCAGTTAACCTAACATGCATGTTTTTGAACTGGGGAAGGAGCACCCATTGAAAATACACACAGGCACAAGGAGAGAGGAGCTGTGCTTGGAAAGCATTTCTACTTTCTGCCAGTGTAACTTTATGTCTGATTGTACTGATTAATAGTCTAGCTGTTGCCTCTCCTCCCTTTGTGATCATAAGTGAGGTCACATACACAAAAATACCCAGACACAAAATTTTACTATGCAGAGGTGGAAATGTGATCTGGCAGCGATGAAGAAACCAAAGTAGTATGCCTGGGTTGCTGCTGCTGCAGCGCAGACACCCTGCCTGTGCACTTTTACAGCCATAGCGTAATAGTTTCTGATGGATCCAGACTTTTTGCTTTATGTGTGTGCGTCTATGTGTGCAGAGGGTAGAAGTGGGCTGTGGCTTTACTCCCCCACTATACCCCAGTGATCCCAACCCCCACTTCCCCCATGTTTCCATCAGCATGCATATTAATCCACCATCAGCCCACACCCCTGTCAGCTCCAAACACCCATACCCAGTGAGGGAAGGAGGGGGAGGAAGCAGGAAATGGTGAAAGGGGGACACAGGCCCAGTTAGATGTCGGAAAATCCATCTCTCACTCTTATAGTTCCTGACATTTTTAAATGTGGCTTTACTGGGTGCAGGTGTTAACACATTTTTACGTCAATATTACTTTTGCTCCCGCAGACTTTAAGGCTTCCTCAGTATTATGACTGTATGTGTGTTTGTGCATCCATGTGCACCTGCACCCTGTGTATGACTTCAACTTGTCAAACATAATGCATGCACAACACTAGAGTGTTGTAGGGATGTGGTATTCCCCATTCCTAAGTAGCCCCCCTCTGTTGCCCCTCTCAGTCTCTTGTTCTGCTTCTTTTACTCTCTAGAGAAATTTTCCCTTAACTCAGCAAGCCTCAAAGACATCAGACATCTTTTATCAAAAGCCACATGCCCTGGGGCCATGGAGGCAAGCACAAATCTTCAAACCTGTAATACAAGGCACTTGTCTCCTCTGTTGAGTCCTCCTTGTAGCCTTACTGTTCTTGCAAATGTTCTATGAATGTATTACTTAATCACAAGAAAACAAAATCAAAATGTATTTCGATCAGATCCTCTGACTTGTCAAGATTCCTTTAACATCATCCACAGGGATATAATGACCTTTCACACTGAAAGATGAGCAGGAATTGTAACAGTTTCTTGCTGTGGCTACAATATTACAATATGGCTGTCACTGACTTTTTTGTTCAGCCTGGCGTGCTGTATATGTGTACCAAATTTGGTAGCTGTAGGTAAAACATGCTGCCTGTAGGAAAATGTAGGGGGCGCTATGGAGCCATTTTGCCTCACACCTCCACAGTTCCTATAAAATATAAAAATTTTGCCAGTTCTGGTGTGTGTGCAAAATTTCATGACTTTTTGAGCATGTTTAGGCCCCCAAAAAGACCCTTGTTCCATCAGTAAACGAAAGAATAATAATTCCTTGCATTTCAATAGGGTCTTCGCACCATTCGGTGCTCGGACCCTAATTACAGGACAAGAATACCATGAGATGTGTTTTTATTTTTTACTTAAACCCATTGTCTCCTCATTTTTCTGATACAGTGACCCATGAACATTTGAAGGACCGGGCCCTCTTCAGTCTCCCCCCTCCACCACCAGGGGCCAACCCCACAGAATACTACCACCTGATGGCCAGTGCCAGCCAGAGAAGCCCATATGGTGACCTGCTGATGCAGAGCGGTGCAGCAGCAGCGGCGGCAGCCGCGGCTGCAGCTCATCTACCAGATTACATCAGCCCCGTGGATGGTGAGGAGAAGAATGCTTACTACATTTTCACCTGATAAAAATACATGTTTTCCAATGCCTAGAAATTTCTGAATGTATAGGCCGGTCAAACAGCACATTTACAATTAGAGTTTGGTATTCATAATGTGACAGTTGAAGCATCAGTAGCAAAAATTACCCTAAGACTGTGGGTTTGGGTGTCAATAGCAATTTATTCCACCTTCAGATTAATCAGAATCTGTTTAAATTGTTTATGAAACAGACTCAGGTTGATTTTTCAACACTTGTCTCCCAATAAATGCAGCATATTTAGGTTATTTTATTATTTGAACATTTAAAAGCCTACAGAACTACCAACATTAAATGTCAGTGTGATATAGACACATCATGCCACAAAGTTAAAACCACCTGCATAACATTCTACTTGTCCTCTCGTGCCAACAGCTTTGACCCACTGGGACATGGACACTCGACCTCTTGAGGTGTCCTGTCATTACTGGCACCGTGCCAGACATGACAGGAGATCCTATGAGTTCTGTGGGTTGCAGGGTGGGATCTCTGCAGATCCAGCATGGGATCTAGGGAGAAGCCGGGTTTAACACCCTGGTGTCTTAGACATGTTCCTCAAGTAATTCATGTGCAGTTTTGCAGTGTGGCAGGGTGCATAGTCCTGCTGGAGGAGGCTGCTGCTGTCTGGGAGTGTTCCTGTCATTATGAGGTGTTCTTGGTTTCCACCATTGTTGAGATGGGTGATACATCAACATGTGAACATCCACATGCATGCCAGGGCCAAAGGTTTTCCAGCAGAGCATTACATTGTAACACTTCACCTGTTAGTGGTTTTAATGTTGTGGATGATTCATGTACATGTTAAAATAATACCTACCATCATAGTAAAACAAAAGCACATACATGTCTTTCATCCCTGTTATAAGAGAAACGGGCAGACTTTACAACCACCTTGTCCTTTGTTCTCAGCACCAGGCATGTTGATGCCATCCTCTTATTCTTTCTCTTGAGGCCTTTTCATGCAAGGGTTCCCCACATCAAAGCAAGTGATTTTCAGCCTTACACGCATGGGGGCGTTAGTTGAGGGTGCATAAACACGAAAAGCCCCAAGGCCAGGAGCTCACAAAATCATGTTACGACAGTGTCTTATTCTGATGGTGTGTATGTAGTGTAAATGTTTGTATTATGGACAACGTCCTACAAAAGTTGAGAGTAATCATAAAAGTGGCGACATGGAGGGAGTTTGAGTGTTTGAGCTCTACACTCAAACTGATACTTTCATCTCTGCTCTGTATCTGCATCAGGATGTTAAGGCAGGGATTAACCTTGCGGGCTGAAGATGCTGTCCACTTAATAGCAGGGATGAGGCCAGTTAATGCTGGTACACATAACACACAGTGCCAGGCAAATTCTCACAAACTTGTACACGTGTTTGCACACAAACTCACAGAGACCAGCCTGTTCTTTCATACCAGTTAGAACCTCGGCACTATATCAAATTGACAGTCAGGCAACAGAACAGACACTTGATTTCAGCAGTGAAAAAGCATCCAAGAAACTTTAAACCTTTATGAATAGGAAATAGAAAGTGAACAGAGCGGAAAACTGTCCATGAAAGTTAGTCTTTTTGATGCCTGATAATCAAATACCCCACTTGGCACTGAGGCCTACTTCACTCCAGGAGCCCTCGCTCTTTCTTTCATCCCATCCAACCACCCAGCCAGAAAAAAAAAACTGCTTTTGCTGCTGCAATGTCACACTCTTCTAAGACACTTATGAGCACTGCTCACGCACAGGTAGGAAAACACAACAGAGAGAAAAAAGTAAATCAGATACAGGATAGCTTGGCCATTAATATTTTAAATTATATCAGTCACTTAGTAAAACACAGCAGTGCTGAAAAGGAAGGGTGAGGAATGGTTATGGACTATGCAGAAACTGTTGACCACCTCTTTTTCTTCCCTCCTTCGCCTATTTCTCTTCTACCTCCAACCACCTCAGTGACCGCCGCTGTGCTGCCTTGCCCACACTTGTTTGGGGTGGTTGTTTGCTCATGAAGCCACAACCCCCACATCCCCCACCCCCACTGCCTGCTTCAGTGCAGAGTCCACACTAGCTGCCACAATTCCAGCAGCTTTTATTTAGTCTTCTACCGTCCAAGTAGTGATGTGGTCAAGTTTGGGCCACTCTGCCAGTCTGGAGGCTCTTCCATCGCGGAATCCAGACACAGGGACCATATTGACCGAGGCGGCCAGCTAATGGTCATGGCAGGTAGCCTCAGTCTGAATCAAAGACTCTGTTTACTGCCAGAGTGAGGAGAAGGAGTCCCTCATCCGTTGTCGTTAGTTTTGGAAAGCAGCACAGATAAAATCCATATTAAAAATCAATTTATGCACTAATATTCAGCAGACCCACCGCAAGAACTGAGAGCCTTCAGTGAACCCATAGAATGTCTTCTCAACCATCTCCTCCTCCTAGCCGATTCCCTCTGGATAAGTGAATTGCACGGCTCTGGGTTGAACCATGAAACACTGAATGCTGCTGTTAAAAATGTGCTGGTAGAAAAGCTGTGAGGATTTTTGACAGGGCTACAGGTCTTTCTGGTCAACTTGAGAATTTCAGGTTTTGCTATTGGTCATACCTCAAGCCAAACACTTAAACACAGGAATTTCTCACTAGAAAATGATGATGACAACTTTTAAAGATGGTGTTGCGATCCTGGTGTCTATGGTGTCCTATTACACATCGGTCACTGCCATTATCTGGCTAGGGTAACACTGAGACTAAAAGGACCAGACTGGGCTAAAATAACAAAAACATATTTAACTCCATAAAGCTGTTGTTGAAAAACATCAATACCAACAAGTCAAGAAATCATGCTCTGTTTCTTGTTTTTCTTTAATTAGTACAACAGATCAGTGATATAAGTTCAGTATTTGCTTTCGAAAAGAAAAAGTTGTTTCTTTATTCATTTCTTTATTACAAACACATTCAGCCATGTTTTAAGCTGATTTGGGAGGTTTACTTTAAAAATATTTTCTGATTTGCCAGTTACTTGTTCAAAAATATGGCCAGCAGCCTAATTCCATAAAAATAAGAATACTCACCAAAATTTGCTGACAGTGTAGCAAAAAAAGATGTCTAAACATCTTTTTTATTATTATTTTTTATTACTTTCCTATTTCCAAAGCAACAAAAAAATCCCATATAATGATACTGTATTCATGGTACCCTAAATTGTGTTTTCATTGTTAATTTAAGTTAAGTTACCTGCAACTAGAATCTGGTGGTAACTTTAATGATTACAGAGATTGCATTCTGTATGTGAAACATCTATATGCACAATAACGTCACTACTGCAAATGTTGACATGACATAAAAATATTTCAGATTTTAGTAAACAGATCAAACTTTTACAAAAAAATAAAAAGATATCCTGACAAGGACAGAGTTAGGGTTAGGCTTAGTGGGGAGGGTTAGGGTTAGGGAGGACTCAACTTGAAGACAGGGTTAGGGTTAGGGGTTAACCGCTATGAAATAATTCACTTGCAGCTTCTATACTGTGACTGTGTGTGACAGTTCATCTGTCTGATGTGAAGAAAAGTGTACTCTGTCATTGACCTCTAAATACATTAGATTAAGTAAACAAATTACTATTGCTTCTGTGCCATGTGCAAAAATGTACACAACTTTGTCTCAGCACATATGGATTGTGCTACTTTATACTAGTATATGTATAGGGCTGTTACAATGAAGGAGTTTTGAGAGATGGAGAAAAGCTCATTCCAACATTAGTGAACAGACATTAAAATATGATGAGCATTAACACTGGTACAGCATGATTACTGTAAGTGTACATAAAGTCACACTATGGTATTTCACATTGGAAGGCATTCAGAAGACTGTGTATGAATGAACAGGTATGGAAGGGGTGGGTGGGCAGAGAAATATCAGAGTGGTTTGCGGGAAAACATTGAAGCTCCCACGACAAAAGCAGCAGCCAAAATAAATGTCTGCCATCCTGAAGAAAAAGAGACTTTAGTGTTGGTGCAGTGGTGGGACTGGGGGAGATAGATTTGTGTACTGAGTTGGTGGTGAGGAGAGAGGGGAATTTAGGAGGGACTGGTCCCCTCAGACTGCATACACAAACACTTAACTATATGTTGGTTCATGAGCACATGGGTGGAAGTGTGTGCATAAACACGCTGGCAAACACAACGGCGGCTTTGGGCTGGACACTAGGGGCTCATAGAGGATTCGGCTCAAGCCCCCTCACTAATAAAATTTACAGTGTTAGCATTAGTGAGATTTAGCAGGTAAAATAAACATTCTGGGCTGGCTGTAGATGTGGAGGCCTTGGGCCCTGTTGGCACTAACTCACTGCATAACATATATTCTAAGTTGCAGACTTAGCAATGCTAATTGAAGTCTTTTGAATTGTGATTTATATTTAAAATCAACAAAGTGTTCAGTCCTGATGTGCAAATAAACCTAAATTTACACTTGTCGACAAAATGCCCAGAAATGCACCCACCTCACAGTTCTTCTACCTCAAACAGTTATGTATTATTTTACAAAAAAGAATTACATTTCACTCTTCAAATTTAACAAATGAACATCAACAGAGCTTGAAACTGGTAAGAGAGGTCTGAGTAGCATCGATCAATGACTTGTGTCAGCTCTCAGACAGTTTTCTCATTCAGGCAAAGCTTAGAAACGTTGTTTTGTTTGCTTCAAGTTTGTAAATGTTTATACCCTGTTATGTGTTTAGTACTATTTAAAGATAGTACTTACATTGCCTGCAAATAGGCACTACCTTAAATCTTTCACCTTACCTTTTTAAATACGCCATGTGAAATAAATCAAATAACTTAGATGAAATGCTGTGATTTTAAACTTACACTACAAACAAAAGTTTGGGGCCACCCAGGCAATTTCATGTTTTCCATGAAAAGTCACACTTTTATTCATGTGTTCACATAATTGCACAAGGGTTTTCTAATCATCAATTAGCCTTTCAACACAATTAGCTAATACAATGTACCATTAGAACACAGGAGTGATGGTTGCTGAAAATGGCTCTCTGTACCCCTATGTAGATATTCCATAGAAAATCATCTGTTTCCATCTAGACTGTCATGTAGACTAGATTTCTGATGAATTTAATGTGATTTTCATTGAAAAATACTGCTTTTCTTTCAAAAATAAGGACATTTCTAAGTGACGCCAAACTTTTGAACAGAAGTGTACATTTGGTTTTCCTTACAGAATCATGTCACACATGATTAGTTTAAGTACTGTAGGAAAATTGAAAATGCAGTGATTCTAGCTGTTTGCCGTTTCTTCATTTGATAAATCACGTGATTTTGATGATTTTAAAAAAACCCACCAGTGAATTTGGATTTTAGAGTATAAGAACTGACAATACACAGCTGCAAGCAAACTTTCAAACAAACTCACAATAAAGTATCACACTATCAAATGCAGTAAGATCCAGTCAAATGTTATCCAATGCCGTGTCTTGGCTCTGCTGCCTGTGGTCAGTCAGAGCAGATGCTATTTTTTTCTGTGAGCAGAGACTACATGTTCACGCATTCAAGGATGTTGGAAAGTTTGTATTTTTCACTACATTTTTGAGAATTTTTTGGCACTGAGCTGAGCTCTTGGCACTGTTTTTGCATCCTACTCAGCTACACTCAGACAGCTCCTCACTCTGCTGTTGTATAACTCTATTAGCTTCACTGTCCCCCTTAACTTAGGAAGAGTATTCTGGAGAGATGTAGAAATTGCAATTGCTTTCATTCACAAAACAGCCATGAATACAAATTGGAACTTTCAGGTGCTCTTTTTCTTAACCCTAAAAAAGGCTTTATAAAAGGTAAATACATTATTTTATTTTTCACAGTGCTCATTGCCCTAGTTTTTTAATCACAGTTTTTGGATTAATGCTAGATCCAGTCTTTGCAGAGTCTTGCATGATCTCAGGCTGTGATGGCACTTAGTGCTAGCAGCTAGCTATTTCTAGGGATTAGCACACCCCTCCATATAAAGTGCTTTCATTCTCCACAAAGCCATTTCAGTAAAAACAGCACAAGCAAATGCTGAAAATAATAACACACAAATACACACATGCACATTCCTCACTCTGGTTCTTTTTTAATATTTTTTCTTTACTGTATCAGTGTGCACTGGAGCGCCTGTAATTATGCCTCTCTATATAAATCCAGATCCCACAATTACAACCATCCCATGGTTCAGTCCCACAGAGCAATGGTGCACACATAGACACGCACTTATATATATATACACACATGCCATATTACCACACACTGCTGCGTCGCCACGGCCTGTGCAACATCTGTTTTCTCACTCCCTGCCGGAACCTGCTCACCCTTTCAATTATAACCACCACCTATAAAACACTCCTTTACCAAGTGGTGAGAGTTGTGTGTGCGCTTGTGTGAAATTTGTTCCAGGTAAAATTAGGTTAGATCAAGGACATCCATTGGAACAACACTGAGCTAAAAAAAAAAAAAAAAAAAAAAAAAGCTTTTCTGTACTTTAGTGTTTGAAGGCTGAACAGTGTAGAAACTTTCAGCTTTGTTGCTGGAGGCATTACGAATTCTTTTGAGGTGAGCAAGATATATAGACTGAAGTGGTGGTTTAAAGGTGGAGGTAGAGGGTGGTGTTGTGGGCACCATGCCCAGAGGGGTGAGGCAGGCGCCAGCCTAACAGGCCACCAGATTGTGAGGCCTGTTTCCTGCTTTATGAAGGGGAATATTAATACAAATATCTCTTGTTAAATATATTACCAAGCTCACCTCATTATAAAAAAAATAACAAATTGTAATGGAAGGAGCTGTTTTTCTTATTAGAATGAACTCTTCATTCATGATGATCTACCAACATCTTTTTTGTTCCTTCTTTCTGCCTCCCTCCTTTACTTTACTCTCACCCCTTTGTGTGGTTAACAAAAGATGACACATTAATTATGCCTAAACAGACGAATTCCCAAAGTCTTTATATTTTCAGGCCACTAACTACTCTATTTGCCATCTGAAGTTCCCAGGGGCCTTTTAACTGAGTCCATATGCATGTGCTTTACAACTCGCCACCTCCAAACATAAGCTTTGGAAGTAGGACCCTGCTTTATGGCTGTAGGTCTGGCATGGTGATTATGGTGGTGCCTGCGTTCATTTGGCTTGAGGGGTTTGAGTTCTACCAGCAAAGAGTTGGGGATTGGCAACATATTGACAGCAGTGGAGTTGACATGCAGCAAATGTGTGTGTGTCGGGTCACAATACATGTGCACAGGTGAGCTGTGATGGGCCTATTATGAGTTTCCTGCTTCTCGCGCCTCTGATGATGTCTGCTGTAAGTCCTAATTAAACATGTGCACAAACATGTACAATCCCTGTCCCTCACACTGGGAAACAGCATCTGTTGGTCCCAACCACAGGTCTGTCCTTGTCTATATAGGAGTAGGTGGTACATGTCTCAGAAGTTTAAAAGAATGATAGACTATCATACGTATCTTTAAAAAACATAGTCTTCTCTTCAAATTCATGGGAAAGCAGTCAACATGTTATTTTCTTGTGCTCTTTTTAGTAGAATCTAAAAAATAGTGTAAGAACCAGGTTTAGTAGGAGGCCATGAACTCTACCTTTGTGAGTCAGCCTTGTTCTTTTTTAATGGTATTCTGAAATCAATTTGTTTAAATTGCCTCCATTTAACTTGCCCAAGTACAACAGTCCTAAAGAGATTGCTATCACAGTAATTACAGAGAATGATTGGGCCGATTCATTATGCACAAGAGGATGCGAATGTTAAATAGGGGTGCTGTGTGTGTGAGAAAGATGCAGGAGATAGAGTGTAGCCTGGCATGGCAGTGACCTCCATTAGAATGCTTGCAGCTGAACGTTTCTTCAAACATGGTTCAGAA
Source organism: Amphiprion ocellaris (assembly GCF_022539595.1). Taxonomy (NCBI): domain Eukaryota; kingdom Metazoa; phylum Chordata; class Actinopteri; family Pomacentridae; genus Amphiprion; species Amphiprion ocellaris. Next base: position 26,171,850 of record NC_072776.1, on the reverse strand, counting down.
TAACCGCTGGTTCTTACTGAGGCCAGACTGACTTTTCAGAATCAGGACCAGATAACTTTTTTTAATTCCTGCAGGGCAGTTGTTTTATAACAATTGTTCAACGTTATGAAAGTTGTAAAATTATAGTATGTGGGCTACAGAAGTCACTAGGGTTTAACATGATGAACTGGGCCCTGGTGTAATTAATTCTAGTAATAAATTGCTGATCAGCATTTCGAAGAGCTTCAGTAAAAAAAATAAAAATTAAAAAGAATAATGCCCTTTTTGGTCCTTAAAGAAATTTAACTTCTCAATCAAAATTAAACAACTTCAAGAACCAAAGAAACGTCCAGTTTGTATTTACTGTAGCTCTTAAGATTACGATGACCTGGATGACTGAGAATCTACACAGCCTGCAGCTCCATTAAATAAGGGTTAGCAATGCGATGAAAAACAAGAGAACTAGTCTCTCATCCAGCCATCCAAGCAGAACATGAAAATAAGTTTAAAAATCTGAACGCAAATAGGAACAGTTTTGTCAGGCTGCATACGTCAATTTTACATCAGTTCTTCAATTTAGTTAACAGTGAGACAAGGCACAAGTTAAATAGCATATTCAGATATGTTTCTATGGAGCTGATTCCTTTTGAAATCACATGTCTACATTTGTGGAAAAAATGTCAAAGATCGAATTTCCGAATGGCTGACTTTGCTGTTATTGTTTGTGTCCAGTATCCCGTTTTTCCAGCCCAAGGCTGACGCCTCGACTGAGCAGGAAGCGGGCACTGTCCATCTCACCACTGTCAGATGCCAGCATTGACTTGCAGACCATGATCCGCACCTCACCCAACTCCTTAGTGGCCTACATCAACAACTCCCGCTCCAGCTCAGCTGCCAGCAGCTCCTATGGGCACCTTTCAGTTGGAGGGATCAGGTGTGTACTCATTGTGTATGCAGGTTATTTAACAAACACATAGACACTTGAGCATAGCAGTACATCTAACTGTCGATCAGCATATCTGTCAGTAGGACTATAAGAATACAAACTATTATGCTGGTGTTTTGCAACTGACAGTTGGGTCAAATTAACTGTAATTGATTTATAGTAATCCTACTGCAGGTTTAGTTAGTGCTATTAGACAAAAATCTCCATCTAACATTCCCTCTCTCTTCACACGCAGCCCCACATTCAGCTTTCCCCATCCCATCAACCCAGTGGCCTACCAGCAGCTACTGTCCCAGCAGAGGGGTCTCAATGCCTTCGGCCACACACCTCCTCTCATTCAACCGTCGGCGTCGTCTTTCTCTGCTCGTCAGCACCCCCTCACTGCTTCACCTATGTCCACCCACAACACGTCCAACTCTGAGCCAAACCAGGTAGGAATTTGAGTACACTTGTGTGTTACAGATTCAGGTTTCACCTCAGATCTCATTTCAATGAATGTGTCCAGCAATCTTCTGCGAAGTACATTTTTTGCAGAAGAGCAAATTAATTAATTAATAATTTGTAGTAACTGCCTTCTGCTGCTGCCTAGCAGTCTGACTGCAAGCGGTCGCAGGCCACTGCACCAATGCAGTTTTCTCATATGTGGTCATGATTTATTTAAATGAAACCAAGCTAACTTAGGATGTGTACCTATAGTCCACAAGAGAATTATACACAAAACTGTTAGCCTTAAGAATCAGTTTAAAAAATAAACTGATGTGTTTCTCAAATGTTCTTCCAAATTATTTTAAAACAAAGATCAGGTGAAAGTACAGTGAGCAATACTAATCTAACAGACTTTAGTCAAAATCAGTGAATCTCTCTTCATGGTCCACTGGCTATCTGTCCTGTGTGCGCTAAAGAAACATGCTGTCTTTGTACACAGCCATGGCCAAAGGCACAAAACACTGTTCTAGCATGTTCCTGTCCATATTCATGGTTTGCACTCTGAAAGTATTACGGGAGATAAATCTGGTACATTCTATCTATGTAAATATGCTATGTATCAACAGTCTTCCTCCAGAATCAGGTTCCACCTTTAATCAGCTTTATGAGCCAATTAGACTATAACTGCACCTAGTATGAGAAAAAGAATGACATATGGATTCAGACAATAATGAACAATGTGACATCCTATTATTTGTCAGATGTGAATTCAGGACCTACATTCCACTCAGGTTACACAAGGCCACTTTTCTAAAAAGAGAGGCTTGGTTGGTAACAATTCAGAATAAAGAAATCTATTTGTCTTGATAAAACATAGGGATTATTAATATTATTAAGAATTAATAATATAATTTAATTATTATTGAAGACAAAAACTTAATGGCCAATCAAGGAGCTGAAAATATTTATTGTATTTTACTTCTCTGTAGGCACTGTCAGATGTAACTTCCTACTTAGCATTATAACTATCATTAAGCAGCAGCTAGCGATGGCCAGGACTAATGATTCCAATTACTATTAAATGTATTATTTTTTTTAGGTTAAGCTAAAAGTGATTAAAAATTGGTCATGGCTTTTTCCAACAACTAATCCTAAACACACGATAGCAAAATGACAAACACATTTGACGAGCTGGAACCAGCAGGTGAATTTTGTCATGAATGAAATATTTTTGTAATGAAGTCTCAGATCAGAAATATGCAGAAGCCTGCTGTATACACTGCAGGTTGATAAAGAGAGTGAATCGGTGAAATATTTGCACCTTATTGTATTTGCTCCTTCACACACACAAACAGTGACACTCTCCCATCCACACACATAAGCAAACACACATTCAGCTTTATTTCAACAGTGATCAGAACCATATTTCCCTTTTGGTTCCCAGCCAACTGAATGAATCATCGAGGCCCCCAGAAATGTACCCTGAAGTATAGCGTCTGGGTGGGATTAGAAGATTCCTTTCCAATGTTGGACCCCCTTCAATGAACTTCAATACACACACACACACACACACACACACACACACACACACACACACACACACACACACACACACACTCATTTATTTCCTTTCTTTCCATCTCCATTAGCACTTTAACAGGCCTTCTGAGTCTTTGTCTCTCCTTTGTGTTCAGAATGAGTCGGCAGATCAAAGCCACATACACACACACACACGCACACACCCACACACACACACACACACACACACACACACACACACGCACACACACGCACACACACACACACACACACACACCCTCCCGAAAACCCCGACCCTGCCTCCTCCCCAATCCATAGTGACAGTAATAACTCCTCTTCTTTCATATTTCCTTGCGGCTTTGGCGATCATAAAGCAGTCTAAATTGTTTAGTCTCGGCAGCGGGTCCTAGTCTGACTTATGGACTGCGGTGCCTGGCGCAACCAAGACTCTTCACATCTCATTGCAATGAAGTTGAAAAAAAAAGCATGGTAGCTTTGTGACTTAGAGATCTGATTTCCTGTTGCTGCTCCTGTGGTGTGAAAAGCAGCAGTGCAACTGAGTGGAATTTGGTGGTTTAATTCATTGAATGATTGTTCAAATTAATAGGTGAGTGAGAGGGAGGACTAATGGATGTATGGATGGATGAATGGTGAGATTGTTGGGATTTATGACGTGATTGGATGATAAATTATGAATGAGTGGGTTGCTGGGTGGGGAAATGGGTACATGGTTGAGAACAGCAAGGTTATGCCTCCTTTTTACATTCAGCAACTTATATCCACTGCAGTAAAAACGCGTGTCCCTAAACTCTCCCTCTGGTCTGATGTTGGTGTCTTTAAGAATGCCAGTGGAGACCCAGCAGTGAGCAGCACAGTCAACCCATTGACTACCAAGAGGTCAAAGGTTAAGACTGAAGCAGAGGGTCCACTGCCTATTTCACCATCCTCTCAGGTGAGCGAAAATAGTTGACATAAGTAGACACTCAAAAATTCTGTTCAGCTCACCAGCAGTGGTTAAAGATTTTAGTTGTTTGATCTGCAACAACTTTCAAAAAACTCTGAACAATACCAGACATTTTTTCTTACTTAGCTATTTCTGTCTGCTCCAGCTGCTTACGGTGGGACAATAGCCCTGTTTTTAAGTGTAGTTGCTAATTTGGCTCTAATTGATTATAGGTACTGATTAAAAATGCAGCTTTAATCAGTGTGTCACACAATAAGATCAAGTAACAACTCTTATTGTCATTACAATTAAGAAGCAAATAAGATAAGAGAGAGAAAATAGTACAGAATGTGTCTTTCCATATTGATCACAGATTTGGGGAAAAGATTCTGTCTGTGTTTGCAAAGTTTTATTCCAGTCATTTATACACTTTAACGGTTACAAATAAAGTGTGCATACTGTTTGTTAGCCCCTTCTGACAAAGTGCTGTACTGTGTTCATCCAGGACCATGGCGGGGGGATCTTGGACCTGAGTGAAGATCTGGATAAAGATGATTGCAAACAGGAGCCCGAAGCCATATATGAGACCAACTGCCACTGGGAGGGCTGTTCCAAGGAGTATGACACCCAGGACCAGCTTGTCCATGTGAGTGCCAAGCTTGGTGACAATATGGCTGTCGTATGGATTTATCACAGGCTCAGTTGTATTTTAACTAATAGAAAGAGTATATAGACACTTACCTGAAGGTGACACTGGGAAAACGACCTAATGTCACTTTTGGGTTCAGTGTCAAGTCTTTCGCAGATATGACTGACCGTGACAGTCTGGATGCCAATCATGACACTAGAATTATTAATTTTCTTTGCTGTTGTGAAAGTAATTTCTAAATTATGCCAAAGGAGCTACTGTATTTTGTTGTGCAAAAAGTGAACAGTTCAAACAACTCTTCTGCTCCTCATTAAATCCATGTTGATTAAGTCTGGTCAGAAAGCCGTCCAATGACTGATCCTTTCCTGTTGGGTTGACACGCACGTTAATGAGCCTTCCAGCTCTCGCCAAATTCAAGCCAGAGCCCTCCAGCTGTGCCCCCTCCCCACAAACCCCTCAGCCCCGTGAACCCTAACCCCTACCCTCTCACTCCCAACAACACTCCCAACCCCTGAAGCCCAGAAGGCCGGCCATAAATCCATCGTCATGCCAACTACTCTGAAGTTATAGAGCCTTATGCTCCACCTTTTTCCAGGCCAACTTCTCTCCTTGCTTTCTGCTTTATGACTGGCTGTCATTCACCTCAGTGCAGTGGTAGGAAGGGCACATGTCAGGTCCACAAACACCGAGACCAATGGGAGGAGATGGAACGGTCGCTGTGGGCTGCTAGAAGTCAGGACCAGAGTTACCTTTCGGAACTATTGCCCCAGCTCCAGCTCCCTAGCCACAAACTCTGTGAGAGCTTGCCAGCATCATCAGTGAGGGGACTAACAAAGGTGGTTGTGGTTTGATTGTGGGTGTAGATGGACAATGTGAGGCCAGCAATTTTTTAAATCCTCACTGGACATGGTGTTTTTAAAGTTTCTCCTTGCTATAAACTTTATAAAATCCAACCAGAAATCCATGAGTTTAGTTTAATACTTTTTTTTCTTCAACGGTTCCTGACGACATCTCCCTTAGCACATGTTGGATTTTGCACAAGTCTCACAATATCAAAAAATAAAAACACACACACACACACACCTATGGGTTTTCCTGGTTTCTGTTGGACCAAAGTAATCCTGTTTCAATAGCCCCTAAATTATGGATTCACAGTAGTGTGTAACCTGAAAATAGACACCTGTGCTTGGGCCACACACTTGTTTCCATTTCTCCTCCTTCACCCAAAATAGATCTCAGCAGAATCGCCAACCACAGAGCTTTTTAGCTGGTGAAGAAGTGGTCACATAAGTGGAGCTTTGTGGGCTTGGATGTCCTCAGGAAATTAAGTGGTTGCTCCGGTTGTGTGGATATTTGCATGTGGTGCAAGTTTTGAAATGTGTCTGTTCAGAAACATTATGTGTGTACAGCAAGCATGTTTGCTATAGAAAAAGGTTTGAGTTTGCTTGATACGACATGTTGTGTCAGAGGACTGGATTGAAGTTTTCCAGGCACATCCTTAGAGGAAAAAATAATTTCATATTTTTTGGTTTCTTTTCATTTCTTACATAATTCATGCCAGTGCTGTCTAATTTGTCTCAAAGTCCTAGACAAACTGATGTAAAATTTTAGTGCACAATTAAACATCTCACAGGAAATCCAAAGTTGTTTAAATCAGTCCAATTGGACTTTAACAAGTGACAAAGGGGGTCACAACTTTGTCACTCCCTAGCTCCCAACGACCATCGTTGAGGAGCCAGGTGGGCCTTGGCAATGGTCGTCGGAATGTGAATAACACTGACCACACCTCACAGAGGTTATAAGCTGAGGCAACATCAACCACCACCAGAACTGAAGAAGCTTCTTGGATGAGAAGTGAAACGTCTTCAAGGAACCTTCTTAAAGTCCAGTTGGATTGATTTAAACAACTTTGGATAACCATGACCTGGATGAATGAGAAACTACACAGACATCTCACAGGAAACTTTTTCCCCACCAATTTCCTGATACATCAAACGTAAGGAGAATAGAAGATAAAGGTGGTCACAAAATCCTCTTCCTGATCACTTTTTATGAGAATCCAGAGAAGCTCATCTTCCTAGAAAGATGTTAACAAAAACACACACAGCCTGAAAAAGCAGTCATTTATAGGTTTTGTTTCCTGTTGACGGAGGCATAGTAACTGTCATTTATCATGGATAGCTCACAATGTGAGAGCATGATGGCACATGCATGGGCATATAAAAGAGGGAGCATCTTCTGGTGAGGAAAAAGTGCATGAATCTGCTGACTCGGACACACACTTGGTATAAAGTCACAGTGTTTTCACATGTATTGGTATCACAGACGGAAATGTGTTCAGATACATTGTGATGACTGACTAGAAGTGATATGTCTCCTCAGCACATCAACAATGACCACATCCACGGTGAGAAGAAGGAGTTTGTGTGTCGCTGGGAGGAGTGTTCACGGGAGCAGAAGCCCTTCAAGGCCCAGTACATGTTGGTGGTCCACATGAGGAGACATACAGGAGAGAAGCCGCATAAATGCACAGTAAGAACTTCGTATTCTAGTAAAATCCTGTGATAACTGCCTAGTTAACTGACCGACTAAACACAAGATTATCTGACTCACTGTCTAACTGAAAACTGTATTTCAGACAGCATTTCAGTAACTTAGTATTACTCTTCCTTAAAGTTAATAAAAACTACATTCACCACAATGCAGACAGCAGCGTGTCTTCTCATATTTGCCAACATTTCTGCAAGGCCACAGCAGACGATATACAATTGTACACATATACAGACTAAGCAGTACAGGACATGACTGACAAAAGGAACTTCATGTGAAAAATCTTTGGAGTGTCCCTTTAACTGACTGCTGAGCTGATTATTCAACTAATACAAATAGAAGTTAGATGTTACTTGGCCACATTAGCAGCTAAACAGTCTCAACCCTACACCCCTGCCCTTTACCTCTGAAAGAATATACTCACGAAAGTCCATGTGATTTTCTTGTGCATATACTTGCCACCAGTGATATTTTAGTGTTGATACAGTAAATCATGGGGTTTCACTGAAGCCTTTATTTTCTGTGTGAAGATCAAATTAGGGGGCTGTTTGCTTGGCTTCAAAGCTCAATCACAGGCTCTTGTGAATGCATTAAAACAGATGACTTGTGAAGGAGAGAGTTAAGAAAGTTGATTGACAGTGTGGGCATATAATTAAAATCTGCAGTCAAGCAGGGGGCCGTGGGTCCTTATTAAGACCAAGCTGTATATTCTGTGCACAAATCCCACATGCATCTTCTGATAACACTGACTCCCCTTTACTCTTGTCTTTAAAGGGAGAATCTTCTGACTTTTTCATCCCCTTTCTGAGCTTCTCTTGTTTGATTCTCTTTTAATTTCAAAGTCAATTACACTCACAATGACTGCTCAGAAGGAATACCAAATTATAGCTTGTACAGTACAAGTGAACACAAAGGCTAAACACAGACTTCTCTTTGTCTCAACAAAGCACACCAGACAAAGAGCTCTACCACACCTCACACTTAGTTTAGATATTTCACATAATAGCCCTTTTTACCAACGTGTAGCAGGGCTTTGCTTTTGTGTGGCACTCCACAGTAGGTGGGCAAGAGTCCAAAAGTAGAGTACATTTAAAAACTGAAACACACAGGGCTTTTTTGTTGTTGTTACCCGTTTCTTTCTCTGCCCAGCTGCAGACAAAATAACACGACACTCAAGCAGTCAGCCTCATGTTCCATTTGTCTGTCTGTCCTTTCAGTTTGAGGGCTGCTCCAAAGCTTACTCTCGCCTAGAGAACCTCAAGACCCACCTCAGGTCCCACACTGGGGAGAAGCCCTATGTGTGTGAGCATGAAGGCTGCAATAAGGCTTTCTCCAACGCCTCAGATCGGGCTAAGCACCAAAACCGCACACATTCAAATGAGGTATGTTCTCACACACACACACACACACACACACACACACACACACACACACACACACACACACACACACACACACACACACACACACACACACACGCAGATTGATTAGCTGGTAGGATTTCATGCATTTGATCTGATTTCATTCACCAGAATTATCAGTATTGAGGTCTTCACATTTGTTCTATTTTCTGTTCAAGAGTTGAATAATGGCATCACGAAAAAGCTGTCACTGCTATATTTCTGTGGTGATTTATGCAGGCCTCACATAGGACAATCTGAAAAGTCTGACGAACTTTTTTATTGCATGCGAATATTTTCCATCCACATCTGAAGAGAGTCAAAATTCCTTTCTTCCGCAATAAGAATCGTGTTAAATCCCTCTTGGCAGAAACCATATGTGTGTAAAATCCCGGGCTGTACCAAACGCTACACGGACCCAAGCTCTCTCAGGAAGCATGTAAAGACAGTCCATGGACCCGAAGCTCACGTCACCAAGAAACAGCGAAGTGACGCTCCTCCTCGACTACAGCCACCCAAAGGCAACGGGGAGAATGAGGCAAATTCCAAGCATGGTACAAGAGGCGTGGATGGCAAGATTGAAGCAAACAGCACCTCTAGAGGAGTGGAAGACTGCTTACAGGTCAAATCTATCAAGACGGAGAATTCAGTGGTGAGTCCAGCCACATAAAATAATCAGTTTCACCAGTTAATGTAACATGATCATGATTTTGAATTCATGGCATTGTATGTTGTTAAGAAGCCAACAATAAGCTGAACTTGAATTTTCTTACAGTTTTTCACTTTACTAACATTGCTTTGAAGCTAAATGTTTACTGCTGTTACTGCCTGCATCCCTTCTAACCCACTCTCTGGTTCTTGCTTGAACTTGCTTATCTCTTTCCCTTAAAACCTTCCTAATGGACAGACTTCATTGAGGTGAGCACCCAAACTGTCTCACTGTCTTTTTACAGCTCAGCATGGGAAATATGTCATGTTTCATGCTACATCACTGCATTCTTTCATAACAAAATTGGACTAGGAGTGTATAATTATCCATTTTAACATCTGTAAAATGTGCTCCATTATATAGGATACACACATTATTCTGCACACAGTCTTACGCTGCCATTAAACTGGATTTTTCTGTCCACGAGAACAGCAACACATGATAGAAGTCATTGTCACATTAATATTCAAAAGCTGGGACTGCTTAAGCATGGGTGCTGAACAAGTACTGCTAACATCGTGCTGTGATCAAGATTTTAGTTCATTTTGAATCAGAGTGAACTACTGTCGCTGCTGGACTGTTGCTCACAGAACTTGTTTCTTATTGTAAATAAATCAATCTATTCTATATTTAATGCAATTGTGGAATTATAGGCCTGCATTAGTTATTACAAAACACCATTACAATCTGAATTTTTTAACCGTGGTAATTATTTAATATTGAAGAATGCCTAAAGGCATTCTCTGAACTTGGCGTGAGACTTTAGTTTATATTTTTCCCTCATTTATATTCATTTTTAATTTTTAATTTCACTTACTTTTCATCTCCTTTTTGTTTTTCTTCACATCATATATTCAAAGAGCAAATTGATGTGAGTGTTAAGTTTGGCAGAATATTTATTCGCTACTAGAAAATTGAATGATGAACCCCTTTCATTTAGGATCAACCTGCTATAATTTGATTCATTACACTTATTGAATTCCTGATTGCTGTCCCCTTCCAGACATATCAGTCCAGTCCTGGCGGCCACTCATCATGTAGCAGTGAGCCATCACCTCTTAGCAGTGCCAACAACAACGACAGTGGGGTAGAGATGGCCATGCACAGCGGGGGCAGCTTCAGGGACATTAGTGCGCAGGATGAGTGCCCCATGGTTGACTCCACTGTTCCAACTGGGGGTCAGCAGGCTGGGGTGGGACTTCAGTTGAGGAAAGCTGCAGGTCATGGTGGCGCAGTAACCATCAAGCTGGAAAACATCAAGAGGGAAAAGCTAAAGACAGTGAGGGACTCCTGCTCCTGGGTTAACTCGGCACCACAGCCGCCGCAGGGCCAACGCAACAGCATGAAACTGCCTCCCATCCCTGCAGTCGGTAAGAAGAAATTGCTGAGGAAATCTTTTTGCTGTCATGTTTAAAAGGCTAAGTGCTCTACTGTACAATGAACGTTGAAGATGGCGAGTGTCATCTCCATAGTAGAGTAAGTGCAAATGGAGAAACAGCCATAATCAGTAATGCTCAGTCTGTAATTGAAAACTATTATGTATATATGCCATAAGTTGGTGTCCTTATGCAATAATGTTTCTTTTTATCATTCTTCTCTGACAGGTTCCCTGCTGGAAAGCTCCAACATAATGAGCAACTTGAGTGGTTCGTACCCTAGCCAACGCATGGGTGACCTAGCTTCATGTGAGGTAACACTGCTGAACCAGCTAAATGAGCGCCGTGACAGCACCACCAGCACCATCAGCTCAGCTTACACCTTGAGTCGACGTTCCTCCGGTATTTCACCCTGTTATTCCAGCCGTCGCTCCAGTGAGGCATCTCAGTTTGGTGCTAACCGCCACAACAATATCAGTTCAGCTGACTCCTATGACCCAATCTCCACTGATTTGTCTCGTCGCTCCAGTGAAGCCAGCCATTGTGGAGGTGGGGGTGTAAGTGGAGGTGGCGGAGGAGGCCTGCCAAGTCTCCTCAGTCTTACACCAGCTCAGCATTATCGGCTCAAAGCAAAGTACGCTGCTGCCATTGGTGGAGCTCCACCTACTCCTCTTCCCAATATGGATCGAATGAGCCTGAGGACACGCATGGCCCTCTACAGTGACTCCCAAGAAGTCTCTTCACACCCATTTCATCAGCCACCATGTGGAACTGTGCCCAGGCGATGCAGTGATATTGGATATGGCACGCAGAGCATGATGCCCCATGAAGTGCCCAACAACCTTCCACGTCGTGCCAGTGACCCAGTGCGCCGTCCCTCACTGGACCCTCTGGCCTTTCCCAGGGTGCAGCGCTATAACAGCATGAATAGTATGAACCCCATGAACACTGCATCAGCTGCAGAACGCCACCAGGCACTGGCTATGCAGGGTTATACTCGCTCTGATGGAAGCCTGCAACGCTACCCATTTGCTCCTAGACCACCTAGCATTTCTGAGAATGTTGCCATGGAGAACATGGCAGTTGATGGAATGATGGTTGGGGGTGAGCAAAGTGGAGAGGAGGATATGGTGCTTCCAGATGATGTGGTGCAATACCTCAGGGCACAGAATTCGGGCCCATCAGGTCACAACTTGGGGCAAGTCGACTATAATTCCAACAATCAGACTCAGGGCTACCAGATAGGCATGACTCCACCAGCATCATTATATGCACAGAGAAGGATGGCCATGGTGGATGCCACCATGTCTCACCCCAATCAGGACATGCAGTCCTGCCAGATTGGTCCCGATGGCTCACAGCAGCCCTTTTCACCCCCATCAGACAACATGAAAAAAAATAACATGCCAGTGCAGTGGAATGAGGTGAGCTCAGGTACAGTGGATGCCACAGCCAAACTCTCCAAACAACAACAGCATCCTCTTAGGGAGAACCTAGCTGTTGTTCAGCAGAGGCACAACTTTGGGTCCTTCCAGGCACAAGGTCAGAGTCTGAGCAGCAACCAGCAGGTAGTGCCTATGAGCCAGAATATATCTATGCAGGGGTATGCCAACCATAGCAGCCTGAGGCTGATGAACATCTCCCTTCAGCAGTATCAGCAACAGAGGCAGTGCAACAATATGAATTTTAATGAGCAAATGAGTCCTCAGCAAGGGTATGGCCAAGAGGCAATCCCAAATACTATATCTGGGAGCACTAGCATGAGACCTACCCACAACAGCATGGCAGATTCAGAATTGCAAAGTTACAGAGCGAGAACACAGACTGATGGGTTTTCTCATGTGAACCAAGTGGATCAGCAGCGGATCTACAATGTTCCCTCCCAGCAGCAGTACAGTATCCAAAATGGAGGGAGAGGAATGTTACAACCCAGACCCCCCACAGAGCCCAAGTCTGTTGCCAGACAACACACGGGGTCGAACATGACAGAACAGAGCCGCATCTCCAAGTCTTCTGATTTGAGCCCCAGTCATGGTAATGACACCTCTGAGGCTAGCCCAAAGAGGCCTAGTGGGTCAGTGGCCCACAACAGCAACTCAGAAAATCAGAACTCTGCTGTGTTTTATGCAGGTCAGATTCATATGTTTGAGTCAACCTCTGTTAGCTATGATGCCCCCATGTCCCCATGTGTCAGCCAGGCTCCTGCCAGCAACACCACTGCTGCAGCCAACATGGCTTCACCAGGAGTCAACCAGGTCTCCAGTAGTACAGTGGATTCTTCCACTGCTGGATCTGGGGGCACAGAGCATGCCCAGATTGACTTTGACACCATGCTCGATGATGGGGACCACTCCAGCCTAATGTCAGGCACCCTGAGTCCTGGTCTTCTGCAGAGCCTCTCTCAGAGTTCCTCACGCCTCACCACCCCCCGCAACTCTGTCACCCTTGCGTCTGTACCAGCAGGGATTGGCAACATGGCCATTGGTGATATGAACTCAATGCTCACAGCCTTGGCTGAAGAAAGCAAGTTTCTCAACATGATAAGCTGAGAGCAGTTAAACTTGTCAACCCTTCTTACCATTGTCTGTCAGGAATATGTGGACAAGACAAGAACGCACTGATTGTACAATGCAAACATGGCTATTTCATACACTTCGTCTTCATTGTCCATTGTAATATGCTTATCTTGTAATATTTGCTTCAGATTATAATATGTTACTTTAAAAAAGTTAATAGTAAATATAGCTAGGGTTAAGGACCATTTTCTATCATCATTTGTTAAAAAAGCCATACTTTTTAGCATACTATGATAGCCCAGGTTAATATAAATGCATCAAACACAATTGCCATTCAGTATTTGCTGGTGTAATAGACCTTTACAAAGTGGTGCACTGACAACAGTTCACATAGTGCCTTGCTAAGGACATCAAGGTTGAGTATCTGAGTACATCATGAACACACACTTACCAGGAAATGGACATGCCATGTAGATATCAGATAACATTTTCTCATGACGAGCATTATGTGTGTAGATTTTACTGTGTGGTACTTGCTTTAAGTTATACTATAGACTTTTTGTGTTGAAACTAGGGCTGTCAAAGTTACAGTGACATATGGACACTTCCTATTAGTTCCAAAAAGATAATGTGCTAACCTGGAACACACCCTGGAACACACTTGCATGCTATGAAAATTAATAAGAAATGTGCACTCTTTTGGAACAAGGTCTGAAACATCATCACTGAGCACAGATGGAAAAAGTGTACATTTTCTTCCAAACAAATTCTCAAAGAACTACAGTTTAAGCTAATCACTGAATGGTCAAAGACTCTCCAAGCACTGACATTATTGAACATAGTCCGAGCCAAACAACAAACTGTCATGCAGAAACTGATACATGACCATCTAAAAGAAAAACTGTCAGCTGCAGTTTATATATGCCCTTAATTCAGTGCTACTGTGGCAGCCTGTCTTGTGCAAAACTTGTTTTGCATTGCTGAGTTTTAACTACCCCTAGATTATGGAATAAACAATTGTTATGTTAAACATAGTGAATGTGTATGTTTTTTCTATTAAGTTCAATATGGAATTAATCCATTTGACAAGACATTTTTAACTATTTGCAATTTACAAAATTCAGTATGTGACAGCCCTAATTTAAACACATGGTTGTACAACATTATGATCCACAGATATTAAGTGCTTTTTGATCATGGCCAGAGCTCTTGGGGGTGGCGCTGTAAAGTCTGATTTCCTTTTTTGCCGTCTGGATCAGAGACATTAGGTCTCTATGGTCCCATCTCACAAGGGTAAATGATTGAAAAGGACAAGGATATGCCTCTGTGTTAGTCCATCAGGGCACACGAATCCATGTGTATCTGATGAGCAGCATTCGCTAAAAGAATATACAAGTACCTCTGTGTGTTCTCGGTAGAGATCCAGTCCCAATTAACACATTCATACCCCCCTTGCTGAATCCCACATCTCCACAGGGTTCCAGTTGAACTGCGGAGTCCGGGAAGGGACTCAGACTTTGATAATAAAAATCCTGTTACGGACAGGATCAGCAAAATAGGTCTGCAGATTCCTCAGTTTTATGTTTGTTGAATTTCTAAGTAGCCTTTCAAATGTTTGTGTGAATGGTACCATCCACTTTTACTATGCTCAGTGTATGTGGGTTTGTGTGTGTGTGTGTGTGTGTGTGTGTGTGTGTGTGTGTGTGTGTGTGTGTGTGTGTGTGTGTGTGTGTGTGTGTGTGTGTGTGTGTGTGTGTGTGTGTGTGTGTGTGTGTGTGTGTACATAGCTTTTGTACATTTCAAATAAACTATCTCCTTTTTTCTGTTTAAATTCCTTCGTTATGTCTTCTTTGAAATCACGTGGTCTATGGTCCATGGAGGGCACATTAAAGCAAGGCTAGTATGTTACAAGTGAAATCACATTTGCCATGTTCTGAGACTGCTGTGTTAAGGCTGAACTCTGATATACACACTCTCCAGTGACCATACTGTATGTATGAATGCATAAACCAAACTATGTATGAGATATAGCCGAGTGACAAACTAAAGGAAAAACTTGAATATATGAATGGAGAAACATGGTACATTTAGGTGCTCCCACACGGGTAAACTGCATGTGAGAATAAGACAATTAATAGACAGTTATATTCTATGAAATGTATAGAAATTCTGAGCAAGCTAAGCTGATTCAAATTTTATGTCAAGAGGGCAAGAGGAACAGATCTAAATGATTTTGAAAGAAGGTTCATTGGTGAGGAATGGATAGTAGGAATTTAAGTCACAAAGACTGCTCAGCTGGAAGCTAGTGTTTCAGTAGGAACAAGGATTCAAATGACAATCATATTTAGATCTAATGGGAAAGACATTAATAAATAGGGTTGGAGATTCCTCCTTTAGAGTTCTAGAGACTTGGAGAATAAATGTCAATAAGCCCTGAAGCTGTTCTGGCAGCACAAAGTGGCCCAACACCTATTTTTTTACATTGTTACCCATCTGTAAATATGATCTATATATATCTATATATGAAATATGATTTTAACTCTCTCTCTGTATATATATATATATATATATATATATATATATATATATAGAGAGAGAGAGAGAGAGAGAGAGATAAAATCATATTTCTGATATATATATATAGATATAACACTTGTTTCTTTAGATTGCTATGTTAGCTGTCGTGTTTATGTTTCAGTAATAGAGGAGCAACCTTTCTCTCTTCTGCATATATCAGCGTCTCCTTTGCAGCTCTGCTAATGAAAAGATAATGTATTACTTTCTGCAGTGGTGCTTTAGTCCATGATTCTCCACCCTGCATATTAGAGCAAAGGGAAAAATCTCCAGTCTGAAAATTCAGGGGTAAAATGATACTTTGTACACTCAAAATGCATACAGAGCAGTTTCTAAAGTTAGATGACATGCTATCCAAAATTAACAAAAGCAGGCTGGCCCCGAAGAAATGGGTCTTAAGGCAACATAAAGCAGGTAAAAGGAGAAAGACAAAAGATGTGGCACAGGAAAGGAGATGAAAAATCAGGGGGGAAAGAGTGAGCCACTGTAGAGAAGTATAGAACAAAGCTAGGCAGAAG
The DNA here is from genome assembly GCF_022539595.1 of Amphiprion ocellaris. Taxonomy (NCBI): domain Eukaryota; kingdom Metazoa; phylum Chordata; class Actinopteri; family Pomacentridae; genus Amphiprion; species Amphiprion ocellaris. The sequence continues at coordinate 26,155,725 of NC_072776.1, read as the reverse complement.
TGGGCAGCATAAATGAGACTACATATTATGAGTTGGGAGTATAAGAAAATATGCTAGACTGTTAAAAGAGAGAGAAGAAATTACTTTTAATCTGACAGCGTATTCAGCTGGGGACTGGTTAGAAGTAGAGTCCACTGATTGCTTTTGCCACTGGAATTCCTTATTCTCTTAGAGAGAGGTTGGGAGAAAAATAGCCCCAGGGTAAGTGTCTCACCAGAGAGAAGAGCAAGAGGTTCGTGAAGTAGAAATGGATGATTAGACAAAGCTCACAAATGAGGAGGGATGGTGTCCTCTGAAGCATAGTTTCATACTGTAAACAGGGTAATAGTACATATAGTACAAGGGAAAAGTACAGGGGTCCCCTGTTTTATTCAAACAAAATGTGTTCTTTAAAACAGAGTAAGAACTTCATTGCCTCAGTTTGTAAAGTCACATTGAACATTCTTGACTACTTGTAGTACTCAAGAAGATCAATAAATGATATTCAAAACTAATATGCATTTGCGGCAAAAAATAATATCTTGGTGTCAAAATTTAGAATAACACAAATTCAAACAAAGACTGTGATGAAATGTCTTTATTTGTTTGTTTTATATACGTTAACCTCCGAAATTTAAATATATATCGTGTTCTTATTGATCTAATTCCAATATTAACTTTCTCTTTAGCTCAGTTTTGATTTCCACTAACTGCTAAAACAGATACCAGGCTCTGAAGCTGCTATATGCTTTACTATGTGTACTTACTAGTTGTTAATTTCGCCTCAGACAAAACCCAAACAGTGAGTGAGCAGATTCTGAGACACTCAAAATAGTTAAGGGCACCCCCAGCTGGCTGACAGTCAGGGATAGTTTAGGTTTAGTGGAGATCTGAGGCTTAGCCCTAGTGTCATATGCTAATATATGAATATTTCAGTATACATAAGCTGTATATAATTAAATAATTAGCATTATCAAAACTTTAGCTGAGACCCAATGGCCATTTTAATACATCACCTTAGTCACAAATTGTACAATTTAGGAAACTTAGAATGTTCAGTTCTTGTTTAGAGGTGTTATTTGAAATAATGTTTATTATTAAGGTCATAATAAAGGTATTGTTACTGTGTGTACTGCATTATACTGGAATGTGTCTCAAATGTATTGCTGCTCCTGTGTCTGTAGCATTAGCAACTTGTGGTGTTGCCTAGTATGTTATCCACCCCATTAACGTACGTGAAGGGAGTTAAATATTAGAAGCACTTTTAAATCTAATGCAGTTCAGTGCATCACCTCCGTTCGCTATATGACCTCAATAAGAAAATAGAATCATCACCTTTTTGACAACGTTCAAAAAAAGACTTAAAATGCAGAAGCTTTCTAAAAGTCAAACTTGTGGCAAATCTGTTGGATTGGATTGGATTGGATTAGATTTTACATGTGATAAAGTGACTGGTTATTGTATGTCATTTCAATAAAATTCTTCAGATAGCGATTTTGGAACAGCAGACCAAAATCATTTAAGTAATTAAAACAGCCACAAAGGCCAGTTAAAACACCCCAAACAACAAGCTCTGTAATTTTTACTGGGTTGTGTTTTAGATGCTGTTTGTTTGATGAAGTTTTATATTATATAGTGTGTTTTGGTTCAACTATCTCTTTGGGTCCACTAGCCCAGCTGTTAGTGTTGCCTTGTCGATGGACACTAATCATTTTGGAAGGTCGAACTTCTGAAGGAGCACAGAATGGAGGGCTGTATCTGTTTTCTTCTTCAGTAATGGTCTACTCCACCTTTAACTGGAGACCATAAAATATGTCAAGGCTGCCACAAGAGTTAAGAAAACATCTTTCAGTGACAAAGCCTAACGAAGTGTGTTTACAATGACCAGATCACTACGATGAAGAAATTACAAAATAAATCTTATTCAGAGTAAGCATTGCAACCCTATTGCATAGTTGTAGGGCCACACACGTGAGACAGTCACATCTGCTGTTTTAATTTCAACCTCTCTGTTAGTGAAACATTGTTGTCAACTATATCTGTCACTTGGAATCCAACTCACATTTAAAGTTACACAATCATGCCAGTTTAATTGTTATCCAAGATTTCCGAAGTGTAGAGAGGAAGGGAGAGGGAAGCATCCAATCTCTGTGGAATCACCTTCCGTCGGCTCAGCTGTTCCTAAGTTGGATAACGTCTCACTGCTGGGCTCTACAACACGACTGTCTATGAAGTAGAAGGCATTTGGGGGAATTCAGCTGTTGTTCAGAGACCTTTGCACTCTGCTCTACAACCACTTCCAGACAAAACAACAAGCATTAGAGGAGCAGAGGGTCAACTGGATGAAGCATTGCTATCCTTAGTTGAGCCACATAGAACAAATGCCATCTAACATCATCAGACATAATTGCACAAGGGTTTTCTAATCATCAATTAGCCTTTCAACACAATTAGCTAACACAATGTAGCATTAGAACACAGGAGGGATGGTTGCTGAAAATGGATCTCTGTACCTTTATGTAGATATTCCATTAAAACACACACACACACACAGACACACACACACACACACACACCTATATGTGTATGTGTGTGTGTGTGTGTGTGTATATATATATATATTTTTTTTTTTGTCGGAGTGTGTCACATTTTGCTCTTTGACCTTTTAGGCCAGGTCATCATAATAAACTGATTCACTGCTAGGGACTGAGGGACTGTTGTGCCTTTCTTTCTCCCCAGGCTTTGTTCAGTTTCTCATCAAAGGTTTCCTGCATTCAGCTCTGTGCCTACTGAGATCAGAGGGATGTGACCCATCTCTGAGTCAGGGTTACCTACTGCTCCAATAGAACTTTGGTCCATCCTGTTGCTGCTGGCCCAAGGGCAGAACGTGCCCTGCTAAACTCTGGAAGTCCAAGAATTATGATCGGCTCGCACAGAGCCTAGGGGATGTCTGTGAAAAAGGACGGCATTGTGGCCTTCTTCAGGGTGTAAGAGGCCAGGATCACTCCCTAACCCCGATCATGACCTCTGCTAGGTTATCCTCTATCACCAGCCAGACTTGAGGTCAGATACTCTGAGAAACTCCTTATGAGTAGGACGCAAAGGAATGCCATCATTTGACTGAAGTCAGGGGTTTTTCTGATTAAAGGGCTATGTAAGAGAGAGTGAGAGTAAGGAGCGGATGACCTTGTCTTAGCTCTTGCTCAGCAACATTTTCAGCTCCTCTTTTAAGCTTTGTACACTTTTTCTCTTCCGGTTGGAACTGGCACAAAGAATGTACACCCACTCATCTCCCTCATCCGCTGTTCTCTCCCTTTGAAATGAATGGTGTGTCATTACGTACAAGCCATTCTGAGTATTGAAGCATAATTGTGCATTTGTCTGCTGAGTACTATTGCATTTGAAAGAAAACTGTCTCTGTTATCCTTGTATGTATTATAAAGTTAAAGATAGATCTCATACTGTAGCAAATAAAAATGTACTAAGTAAATACTCCAGGAGAATGGGCCTTTCTGTTTATGCTAATGTTCCTTTAGTTTGGCTAACTCACATTTTATCCAGGCTGCACTGACCAAAGCAGTTTGAATACACTGCAAAAAGCTAATAGTTGGACCTTGTTTTTTTTGTTTTTTTTGTTTTTTTTTATCTTCAGGAGTAAATGCACCAATTGGCCAAAGGACATTTCCCACCCTAAAACTGAACTCTTAACCTTTTCAGGAATGGAGAGACCAGAGTTGTACTGATCTTGATGGACTAGTATTTTCACATCCACAGCACTGTAATTATGTAGTGGAAATGCCATCACTGTAGTTTGAATAGCTGAGCACAGCAGAGAGGCAGTGGAATGACTGGGCTTCAAAAGAAGCCCTTTACAGTAGAATTTAGCCTTAAAACCTTGTAAACAGATATTTTAACATATTTATTTTTTCTTAATCACATAGGCCTGGAACCACTTAAAAGAACTCTGCACTAAGATAATCTTCATACCATCATAATTCAGGGGAGAAAATGAGGGGCTTGGTGCCATAAGATATTTCAGAGAAATCAAACCTGGTATGTGAAGCTTTAGGGTCAGTTTCCATTAAGTTCCACCTGGTGACTTGCATTCAGCATACAGCCTGAGCATCTCATATCATACACTAACCCTTCATTCCACCAGAGATGGAGGCAGGAAAAGGGGGCCTTATGCAGCAAAAAAGAAAAAAAAAAAATCAGCCCAGACAAACCGTAGTTTGTTTCCTTTCTCACAATGCACAATGTGCCAATGACCAAATAAAGTTCCTCTTTTTAGGACACACATCAGGTTTGAATAGAACGCCAACACCCTGTGGGGCTCTTTAAAGGAAGAATCAAGTGTTTACTAGTATATATCCTAGACATAATGCCAACAAGCGAGATGCTGTCTGTTTCAGGGATTCCTTCTTTCATTCGGTATCATCTTCTTGCATCATTTTAAACCACTTAAATTTGGTTAAACTGCATCTAAAAATATACAGAAAGGTGCTCATCACTGTCTACTCAAAGGTCTTTAACTACTGCCTGATAGATGGTTCAGGCTGGTGTAATTTTGCTTACTTTTCTAAGCATCAAAGGTTCTCACACATTAAAAATTGACAAGAGCAAAGCCTCTTTAGCAGCATTATTTCATGTCAGCAATTTAAGAAAAGGCGCTCAGACATCAAGTCATTATCAGTGGGCTCTGACACATGTTCCCAGGTGATGTAAATGCCTTAAATATCCCATGTCAAAATCCTGTGAAAAGATCAAAACCAACAATGAAAGTGCCCTACTAACAAGTCTTGTGTGTGTATCCAAAGGCTGATATATTATTCCTTTGTACCAAAGAGCTCCATTGCTGCTCCAAAATATTAAAAAGACATGCATGGGCCTCACTGTTGGTCACATGGCAACCAACAAACACGCCCACTGGGTGACACGTTCCTTCATTACCACATTGTACACTGTAGTTTATTTTGACTCAATTCCATATATGCCATCCTGCTACTAGAAATACTGACTACAGCAAGACATGTAATGTGCAGCTGAAAATAGTCACCAGCAAATGCACTATTTATTGCTGTTTTGCTAAGAGAAAAGTAAAATTATTGGAAAAAAAGAAATGTCTATTTTATTGTATTTTGATTTTTAACATTTTTATGTAATTTGGGTTTGTTTTATTGTTTTTTATCCTTAATCATCCAAATTATCTGTCAAATATTTTGTGTTATTGCAGTTTCATGTGCATTATTCTGAAATTAGGTTTTTCACACCTTTCTAAAGGTAGTTTTGACATGCATGTGCATACAGCTGACAGCAGTTTGTTATTTTTTTACCACCTGTATGATCTAAAAGTGTTCAAACAGGTTTGTCTTTTTTTGCAACATAAAATATAAAATCCTTCATGAAAGCAAATAAGCAACCAAGTACATAAGTACATCATTTGCATTTTCTTTTTCATTTTTTTTTTTTTAGTTTCATCTTTGCCAAATGACTAAAGAAATCCACTTAGTACTTGGCTTTTAGGATAACTCAGATACATCGCTGTGGTCTTCACCGATATGTCTGCTTTTAGCACTTCGAAGTGTCAAAACATCCCATTATAGGCGTCAAAGTATTATCACACATCTAATATCTAGCTACATGGGTGGGGGTAACTAAGAGCATCATTTTGACATCCAACAGGATACCCTTGTTAAATACTTAAATATCCACCATAACCCACACAGCTGCACAGCTATTCTGAGCCATCTCCCACAGACTGACTTCACAGGCTTAAATGTGCATCAGATAACAGTAATCTACAATTCCAATATTGCAAAACCATTTAGCATTCTGACCATCCAGCACTTAACCATAATTATCCAAGCAAGATGACATTTTATTCTGTAGATATTTTATTTCCCAGTAGGCGGTTTTGTTCTGGACTCATATGAACCCATGGGAATGTTAGATGTGAATAAAAGCACATCAGTCTGCTGGAATAATTGTCCCACACACTTCTCTATTACATACTGTATGTTTATTGCCTCGGAACGTTCTTCTACTTAAGGTTTTCCAACACCAACAGCCATGTCAGAACTTAAATGGTCTATTCAATTCATTTGTTGGGAAAAAAAACATGAGGGCAAGATCAATTTTGAAAGTACAACATTTTGAGTAAACATTCTCCCACTCTGACCTCCTTTACGCAATTCATGTCAACACATACACACATACAGTATGTCGCTTTTCACATCTCACAAGTCTGAGAAGCTTTTACTGTTGTTAAAAATGTGGATTCAGACTTTAAATGAAATTTGGAGCCTTTACTTCAGGAGGTGACAGCAGACTACTTTAACAAAACACAGTTTCCATTTTCACTCATCCATCCACTCTTTTTGTAAGAGAAAGAAAAGGGCTGTGATACAACTACTGAAAGAATGGTGATGAAATTTTGCACAGACCATGATATCTTTCTCATGGTGATTTGGGATCACTCTGGTGACCCGTCAGCATGAGGTTAAAATTTGCCAGATATTTGCCAAACAAATCCCGTTCCTGCCGGTCTCCACTGTACTATGGGTTAATGGTTAGCATGATAAATAATATACCTGCTGAATATCATCAGGTCAACATTGTAAGGATGAACTCATCAGTAAGGAGGGATGATTTGAAAGTAAAGAGCAGAGGTTTATTTCAGGAATGAGCATACTAGACACAGTTTGCAGATGGGAGGAGAAAACGGGGAGGAGGAGGGAAGCACCACCAGGGGGCTGGAAGGAAAAACGTCAGAAGTGCAATGAATTTAAAGAACAGGGTCTATGGGCTGATTTGCTCAAATAGTGTGGGTTGATAGGTGGTTGGACGAGTGGAGTGATGCTGAGATCAAATGTGAAGTGGTTTTGATAGTGTGTGAAAACAGAACTGGCAAGAATAATAGTGCAGCAAGAAAATCCTTAGAGGAATGAGACAGAATACGAGTGAATGGGCTTTTCTTACTGAACTTGAGCTTCATGCTGATGTTAGTATTTAGCTCAGTACAGCCTCACTGAGCTGCTAGCATGGCCAGATGTGGCCTCTTATTGCTCTACAGCATGGGATGAGGGATGACAGGCTGATCTTAGTCTACTTTGCTCCACTGTTGGAGTAAAATCTCTTTAAAGTAATCAGTTATTCACTGCTAAAAAGAACTGAGGCATAATGAAATTGTTGGGTGCAAAAATCATATTCAGTTCGTTTTTAAAAGGATTGAATTTTCTATTAAACATGGAATTTCATGAGATTACCATCTGATTTTACATGGTGAACCAGACAACTTAGTTTCCTTATTGGCTGATGACGCCTAAAAACCACTTAGAGCTTGCATTCTTTCTGAACAATATTCTTTACCAAAAGTGAAACCAATCTAAGAAATAATCATAATAATAAGTGCATTCTCCTCTATGAGATTAGCATTGTTTATAATCCGTTCTGCCACCGGGGTATAAAAAGCCACTGACTGACAGTCTTGATGCAGACGTCATGTGAGCTGGCAGCAGTACAGGCCCCTGAGTGAAAAACCTGCTTTGTGTTGAATCAAAAAGCCCTTGCTGGTTTTGCTATTCTCCTCTGGCTGCATTTCTGTGTGACAGCGGTTCCAGGAGCCAGACCCTCACCACCACCACCACCTCACTTCCCAGCCCTGAAAACCCCCCTCTCATTTCTATCCATTAGCAATCCAGAGGGGGAGGTTTATCTGAAAACAAACAACAACAAACAAAAGACCAAAGTGGGGCGAGGAGTGTGGAAGGGGGGTGCAGAGGGAGAACTTCTGTGTGAAATAATTGCGAGGAGCAATTTCAAACAGATGTCTGTTTGGACTTGGCCCTAGACTCGTGTCCCCGTTAAATATAGTGATTTGATTGGAAAACAAGCAATGTGAGATGGGCTGGCGGCCAGCGGGACCATTCTGGGGCTCTCTAATGACCCCCGAGGGTCGAGGGGTCGCCAGAGTAAAAGCAGATCAGAGAGGATGTGGGGCCAGCGGCCAGGACAGGGCCCATAAATCTAGTCCACTCTCAGAGGAAGCTTTCTTTTTTCACTTCAGCATTAGAATTAAAATACAATCACAATCGTCACATTGTGCTCCCTCCAGTGTGCAAAGGGTATAATTCAATGCGAGCAGACAGAGATGGGAGGTTGGGATGGGTGGCAATAGACTTTGGAAACAAGGTCAACAAGGTCCTGTATTTTAGGCTGGATGAGAGCTGTTGAGGGGGGTTGTGGGAAACTGTTCTATAAATCCATATATTAAAGTCTGTGATTACTATAACTTGGGTGACATTATTTGTGGAGCAAGGGTGTTAGTTGAATCTGTTCACAGCTAACTGCTGTATGCTATTCTAAAGTTGAACCACAGAAATGTTTTTTTCCAATCCTCTAAATCCAGTTTATGATCACTCCAATAATATATTGAATGGGATGCATTATTGTATTGGGAAAAGTATTTGTGAGGGCAAAATCTGTGATAGCATGGCTGACTGTGAGTTTTTCTTCCAATTTTCAGCCGGCTCAGCCTTTCACAGATGTGTTAATGTAGGGCGAACAGCTGCATTTTATGGCAAAACGGCGCAAGATGATCAGGATTATTTTCATCCCTGCTGACCGCTGAAGGAACACACAAGCTTTTCAGTTCATCAAAAATAAAAACTTCATCAAGCTGCCAAAGACAGACAGATAGACAGACAGAGCACAAGAGATCCTCCCAACACACACACACACACACACACACACACACACACACACACACACACACACACACACACACACACACACACACACACACACACACACACACACACACACACACAAAGGCCTTAGTCACACTAAACAGTGAGCTGAGATCAGTGTTAAACAGCTCTGATACGCTCTCTACAGGGGACAATGTATTTTGTCGCTGACACACACACAGGCCAAATATTGTGCAGCATGTATTGAAAGTTTTACAGTGTAACTCAGTGTTATTCCATCCTTATGCCTAAATTCTAATTCCTCTCTAATAGTCACTTTACCACATGAATGACTAAAATCACTACTGTCGGGTTTGTCGATTAAACTGAGATGGATTGCCCCAAACATGTTGCATGTGTACACATTATCATAAGAGATGAGTAGAGTTTTACGAATAATACCTTAGCATGGAAAGCAGTTACATTCAAAATAATGTGTGACTGTTCTTTCATGTGCTGAAAATAGTTTATATTGTTGTTTGTCTCAGCAAATCTAATTAAGTCTCAAGTCTAGGTAACTTAATGGTCCATTTGGTAAGGACTATATTCTGTTGCAGAAGAATTTCCACTTGATGTGTTAGGGTAAGGGTTTATGGCACCTGGACTGTAAATGTGTGGTTATCTCAAAATAAACATGTGTGTGATCTAGGGGAAAAAAATGCCATCCACTCCAAAATAATGTTTGGGCTCAGAAAAAAAAAAAAAAAAAAAAAAGAAAGAAAGAAAAAAGAAAAAAAAATAATTGCATCAAGCTTCTTGAACAAACTACAGAGTTGTGGGATTATCACCTACTCTACAATCAAAAGTATTTGTATTTACCACTAGCTAAAGGATCGGTAGCATAAACACATTTTTAAAAGTTTAGTCATTACAATTAAATTGTTACGACTAGTAGTGTTATAAACTGAATTACCATAACTTTGAACACAGGTTTTTAAGGTTCTAAAATTAATATGCTCCTGTGTGAAGCAGAAAGGGTAGGAGACTTGAAGATCTGTCCTGAAGGGGAAGAAACATTAAGTTATAATGTCAGTTTCATTAAGCTACCTCAACCTGAATTTAGTTTTAAGTCAAATAAACTGAAAATTTTACTTTGTTACACACAGTCATAGGGTGATACCAGCATTATTTTGTCAACCCATAAAACTAATGTTTGCAGCTTAAAACGTATATAAATTAGACTTTTTATCTTTTAGCTGTACATTCAATTAAATCAGAGCAATACGTGGATTTCAGTGATTACTAAGAAATTTGGTTGAATAAGTCGATTTTTTTGCTGTCCATTCTCATCTGGGTTGCTTCACTGACCAACAGGCCTGTATTTCAATTGAAAAATATGAAAGATGTCAACCAGAAATATTACAGTTCACTATATATAATAAATATAATAATTAAACGGGGGAACTCCATGTTAGGTTCTCATTACATTTCCTTGCAGTGGCGCACATCATGGAAGTGTAGTTGTTAAGGCCAAATCATGATCTCTGCATCTCCATGCACTGACCGATGCAGATGTTGAAAGAGGACACGCACATGGTTTTATTCTTACTACACCAGGGAGCTGTTGTCTGCTGACACGAGGCTCCTTTGTGTGTTTCTGAAAGGCTGAACGTGACTTTGTATTTCTCATAGCAGGTAGCGTCTGTAGCACCATGTCGGTGACTATTCCTGAGGTGTGCTGACCGCAGTGGTCAGACATAGCATAGGAGATCTGGAGAATTTAAAATTTTCTACTGTCTGGGCTTTGTCTACAGAAAGCATCGTTGCAAACCAAACCATTGCACCTCAATCAAAATTCTTTCAATGATGAATTGTAAAGTTGTGGATGACAGGGGATCTCCTCATACTGGCTTTCTTCATAAGCATTTGCTTTGGGCACCATTTGCTTTCTTGGTGCATGTGTAGTTGGAGCGCTTGTGGTGTGGACAGTTCAAGTTCACAAAAATTTTTGGTTGAACAAAAGGGTTCACCAAGGGGTTTGCACAGACACTAATGGCCTTGAGTAGATGACAAAATTTACCGTACACGTACCCCTTGGGGTCATAGATGTACAAAGCATGGTTTGGCCTTGATTAAACTCCACACAGACAGCTGCTGACACCACAAACATGCAGTTATGGTTATTATACCACTTTCTATTCTACTAGGAGGACTCCTTTCTATACATGTGGAGTAGATTGGCACATACGTGTTTGAAGCATGTTCTGGCATACATTTTCCTTTTTGGGGAGATGACAAAACTTTTGACACAGATCCTTGTGAACACAGACACAGTATGCATGAATTTACTTATCAGTCCTTCAAAGTATCAGGTTGTGGTTTTGCTGCATGTGTGAAAAAAAAAGATCCCAGGTTGGTGGTTGAGATAAATGTTGCTTTATATAAGCCAGAGGTTTGAATAAGTGGAAAAACACTATATCTTTGGTTCTTCTGCACTGATTTTAGCTATGCATTAGTCTGACAAAATTAATAAATTACTGAGTGCCATGCTAAAGTAATTAGTGCCCTTCAAAGTACTTGGTAAATTTCACTGTAATTTAAACATGTTCTCTGATGGTAGTGCTTGCTTTTACTTTTCCAGACCATTCACTATGAAGATGTAATAGCTCTGCTCTCTCATAGGGATAAGCAGGAACAGAATGTTTCACAGTCACTTGGACCTTGCTGACCCTGTGTGCCAAAGGTTTCACTTTTGTGTGAGTGGCAGCAAATCACAGTGACACAGTACTATGTGCACAGCACTATTCTGCAAAATGACGCTCTGTGTTTCATTTGTTGGTCACCAAAGCCAACACATAACAGTAACGAAAAAGTTAAACCAAATATACTCACATTAATGTCAGGTGGCCATTCTTTATCAAGAAGTGAAAGGTATACTGTGTGTATCTCTGTCTTCTGAAATTACTTCTATGTGTGGCCACACAGCTCCCTTTCACTACAATATGCTATAGAAAGGACACGCTTAAAACCAGAAAGACCTTTTGACCCCAAAAGATGACCCTCTGAAGATTGTTTTCAGCCATGTGTTGCTGGGCCACTTAGGGCTGTCATCTGACTCACTCCATCTTGGCTGACAAGGCAGAAAGACAGAAACATTGCATACTACAGAGCAAAATTAGCTGGTTACAACCATTTTGTAAGACTTCAAATCTAGACATATTAGGGCCTTCAGTGAAGAAATGACAGAGTGGTACGTGATGTGTAGTGCTGCATTGTATTGAGGCATATGATCTCTCATGGATATTTGTCACTTGTTGAGCCATCTGCTGATTTGACATCACTGTGACACAGACTAGCCCTGACCTACACTCAGAGAGGCCAGGAACAAAAGCAGCATACATATTAAGAAACAGGCTCCACACCTCACTTATCATCATGACCCACATGGTAACACAGCATCTGCAGCATCCCTTCAGCGAGTGCGTGCAAATCTGTATAGAGGAGAAGTGGGTAAATGAGAAACAGCTAAAAGAGGGCAGCAGTGCCCTGTTGACAGTTCAAACCTATGGTGCCACTGCAAGTTAGACTGTCCATTGTCTAGCAACTAGGTACTTTATCTGTGTGGTGACCCTGCAACTGTTTATTGCTAGAACCATCCTCCTCTCTTACAACCATCCATCTTTTTATGAGCACAAGAAAGGAGGATATTCTAAAATGGATCGGAAACCGTGAAGACCTTTTTTACTCATTTACTCTCACAATGAGCATACATATTGATTTGCAGGACATAAAACTACAATGATCATACATGCTATGTTCAGATATGCTGTTCAAAAATTATTATTGCGTCAATGTTTAATGCTGTGGCTCCTTTCGTAGGATTAGTGTCAGGGACATGGAATCCAAAGCGACTTCCTCTTGTATGTAATCAACAACCCTTACCTGGTTATCCAAAGTTGTTTAAATCATTCCAACTGGACTTTAAGAAGGTTCCTTGAAGACGTTTCACTTCTCATCCAAGAGGCTTCTTCAGTTCTGGTGGTGGTTGATGTTGCCTCAGCTTAGAACCTCTGTGAGGTGTGGTCAGTGTTATTCACATTCCGACAACCATTGCCAAGGCCCACCTGGCTCCTCAACGATGGTCGCTGGGAGCCAGGGAGTGACAAAGGGGGTTGTTGAAATGCGAGTTTCACCGAGCCCTCGTATGCTAATGGTGGTCGTTAGCATGAGCCACCTCACCTGAGTCATTCTGCTGAGTAGTTCTTTTGGGGAGTTTGGAAAGGACCTGATTGTAAATTGGCGAAAGATGATGTCGCAGACCACCCCCCCTGTTCAGAGATGGCTTCTCCACTTTGACATGGATGGCTTCTTTCATGCCTCTCTCAAACCATCTGTCCTCCCTGTCCAAAATCTGAACATTGGTGTCCTGAAATGGAACCCCTACCTGGTTTATTGGTGTTGGACACTAGTGCACAACATACCACTAAAATGTTGTATCTCTTATTATCAGTCTGTTAAACACATCGGCCAATAGTTTATTCATTTCTGACCATATGGCGCCCTCTTGTGTGCAATACTGAAAAATGTATATTTTTTCATATATGTACCATATGTAATAACTTTTATGTTCATTTTATAACAAAATTTAAAAACCATGCAATATGCATGAATTATAAAGCTTGGTAAAGTGCTCTATTTACTAATTTTCGGCATACTGACGTGTATAGTGGTGTGCATGTGCAGTGAATTCAAAATAAATTCTTACAGATAATGTTACATTACATGTTTATTAGAAAGTGAAAGTATTGCAAAACTCAGTGTCCATTGGTACTTGTCATGCAAAAAAAAAAAAAAAAACACTATGAACAAAATCCCAATAGTAACATAATGTGTAATGAAGCATATTTCCAAGTTCAGACACAATCAGAAAATGCAAAAAATGCAAAAAAAAAAAAAAAATCTACTGACCTTAAAATAAAAATCAAAGAGAAAGATTTTCTAAATGAAACATTACTCAAAGGTTACTTAAACCGGATTAGTTGCATCAACAATGGAACATACAGGATCAAATACATTCCTGTATAATGTGAAACATTGAAACTACACCATGTTTATTCAAATGCAAATGTATTATAAAATGTACAGTGCAGATTATCTAAATACATACAGCTTCATTATGAAATTTGTCATAGATGACATTTATTCAGAGCATCCAGAAAACAGTTAATTTCAGTTCCAATTATTTATTATTTCACTTCCATTATTGCAACTTTTCAATTTTCATTTTTGTAAAAAATTATCAACATATTTACAGTGACTGATGAGCACCAGTACAAATGTTATTAGAAAATATGCTTAACAGGCTTGATTTTAAGGCTTTACTGACCTATTTTCCTGCTTTCTCCAAAAAAAAAAAAAAATGGTATCAACAAAGTTAAGTGCAATGACAAAGATAACCACAAAATATGTCAAACAACATTTCAAGTAGTTACTAGTAACTCAAGGCTGAATATGTCTGATGGAGCCATGATTAGCCGGAAGTATAGTATGTTGGCAGAGGTTTCTTTAAAGTTTTAGATCAATGTCAAGTGCTAGAGGGCCTTTCATTGAGAAACCAATGAAGAATGATACCTTTGACCCCTCTGCGAGCCCACTAATCTGACTTCGGTACATTGGAGCAACTTCAAGCTTTAGTTTTGGGAAACAAGTATCTGCCAGTATGAAGGTACTCTTCACCTCGCCTGTGACCCGGCAAAGGAGCTCTTCAACCTTCCTCTCTTTCCATATTTTGCCGTTTCCCCACATGGAAGCAAACTGCTCTTCCTCAGACATGATGCATTTTTTGAGCTCTCCACTGTGTACCAGCCGTTCATAGCCCTGCTTTTTCCCCAAGAGGAAATGGACAATGGGACTCTTGCCATTGTATACTTCCTTCATCACGACGTGATATAAGGTCTTCATCTCTGAGATGTAGCTTCCCAGATTTCTACAATCTGGACAGTCCAGGTGTGGCCAAAACAGCACAACTGCAATGAAGAACAGTGGCAATCTGTCACTTAGTGGAATTTGCTCACGCAGAAGTTTGCAGAGGAGGTCAATTAACTGCCGGTATGGCTGAAGTTGTTGTGATTCCAGTTTGATACAGCTCAGCACAACATTGGCATAGATGTAGTTGATTCTCTCTGCTGTAGTCGGATTATGCTCGGGTGCACAAACAAGAAAATACTGTCTGGCAATCTTCTCCATCATTTCAGTTGAGATGTCATTTGAAAGACAATTCAGAATCCCAGAATAGGTATCAGCTTTTTCCTTCTCCAGGAACTGTCTTGACTGGTGTAGTTTCAGCACATTATGCATCATTTTATTCCTCAACAGAGCGGCAGAATCTGTCTTGCAGAAAAGCTTTGCATACAGACTGAAACATCTGAGAAGCTCCTTTTGGGCTACTTGTTCACGGATGTCTTTCAATCCAAATCTGGAGCCCAGATTCACATAAAAGTTTTCAAGGTAGTCAAAGTTCACCCTCATTCTGTATTTGAGGTTGTAAAGTACATCCTCAAACTGTCTAAGAATGGCATAATAGGATCTGTTTTTGTTGTTCCGGGGATCGTTTCTTGCTACACTCTGAAGGTCAACATCTCCAGAGAGAACCTGGCTCATTATATCATGGCGGACGTTGTCAGAGGCAAATATGGGGGTCTTTGCCAGCACGTCAATGACCAGTACTCCGACCTGGATTTCTCCCAGGCACCCAGCTGTATTGAAAGGACAGTTGTCCGTTTTGATTTGCAATCGTTGAACTGACTCTTTTTTTGCGAGGCTCTGTGCTTCCTTGAATGCTTCTATCGCTGACTGAGCCAGCTTGAGAGACGTGTTCAGTTTTTCGGGACTGATAGGCTCATCCTTGTAGTTTGCAACGGCATTCTTCAGCTCATGCTTCATAACTTGGGCTAATGTATCTGCAATATAGGAGCTGTCTTTGGACAGAGCTTTTGCTTTATCGGCCCAAAATTTTGCTTCTGAGAAATCCTTCTTTGTGAGATAATAATACCTGGCCAGTAACTGAGAGACAATGGCATCTTTCTCAAATCTTATTGATGCATTTTTTAGCACCATCTCTTCCAGTCCAGGTGTTTCACTGGCAATGTCTTGAATAAGCGGAGAGAACTTGCTCTCCTCTTCTGCTGAATAATGTCTCTTCACCAAAATGTGGTGAACATCTTGCAGGAGATTGTCTTTTCCTTGTGTGCATTCATAAAGCTTATTTGTGGTCAGCAGAAGGTCAGCAATATCAGCTTTATTCACATTGTGTTTTTTTGTAAGCTCCTTCAAACAGTGGCTTGCAATACTTGAATGGATAATTTTCACAGCTTTGAATACTACCTTACCCTCTACTGAGCAGTTGGCAATGAAAGCGGAAAATTTCCCAAATCCATCTTCAACTTTGATGGTTCCACAAAATGGTTTTGGTTGAAGGCCAAGAAATTCCTCACAGAGAGAGATGGAGAGAGAAGCACCCTTACAGTAAACATGCAGCAGAACTAAGACAGCCAGGAGCTGTGCAGGTTTCTGGTTCATGCTGAAGCTCTTCAGAGTGTTGTGAACTACTCCTTGAATATACTCTGACTTAAAATTCTTCTTCATGATCATGAAACCATAAAATGTTTCAGCATTCTTGTGTGTTTTCTCTATTTCTACAAGTTTTTCCTCAAACATTCTCTGTTCCTTCTCTGAAAGATTGTTTCCTATGAATACAGTATCTGTTGGCTCGGGCAGTTCTGAGGACTCTGATCTCATGCAGTTCAGGAGAATTACCTGTGCTGACTTAGACTGAACTTTTTTCTGTGCACATTCTTTTTCAATGAGCTGCTGCAAGTCAAATACTTTCTCCATATCATCAAAGTCATCAATCATCAGCAACACAGGGACAGTTGGTATTTGCTCCTTGTGGTCATACATTAAAAGTCTGACCACTTGATGAGCTGCATCAGTAAAGTCAGCATTGCTGCTCCTGAGGACAGCACAGCGGAATCTGTCCCGGTGAGCCCACAGGGTGTGCATAGCCAAAGATGTCCCACCACATCCAGGTACATGCATGAGATTGAACAACACACAGGCTTTTCTCAGAGAGCACAAGTCTGGTATGACGGTATTCTTGATGTAGTCAAACTTGTCTCGTTTGATAAATGGTGTGCATCCAGGCTGCTCTGAGAAATAGAAATTCCACCATGACACTTTACCCCCTTTGTAGAAGTTCTCCTCAATGACAATTTTGTCCTCATTTCCTCCTTCACATTGGTTAACGCACAGGACCTCTAAGGTATTCAGGCTTTGCTCATCTTTCTTCTGTAAAAGCACTGTGCTTCCCCCACCACAGGGTAGGAAACGACTCGATCTGCGGTTCTTTGACCAAAGACTAAGGACGGTGCCATTGACTTCTGCAAAGCTAAGCTCATATATGCATCTACCTGAGATGTTGATTCCACATCGAGACTCAATTAGGTCCCTCCAGGAGTTAAAGGCGTTTTCATTGTCACATACACAAAGGATTTGATCTGTGCCTCTGAGTTCCTGCCAGAATGTACTGAAAGTCTCAACAAGGGGATCCATTTTCTCACTCACTGTTGACAAAAGTAAGAAAATGACAAGAAATCTCTTGTTTGGAAGCACATCTTTGCGACACAAGAAAGAAATCACATCTCTAATGGAAGCTCCTTTGTCCATAAGCCACTGGTCCATGTCTGAGGGCACTTCATTCTCAACCCCTCCATTGCAGCATACCCAGCTGGTGTTTCGAGTTAACTTCAATTTGTTTGCAATGTCTTCAATTCCTTCTGTGATTTTATACCGTTCAGGTAAATGGACACTGACTGTGCTTTGCTGGCTAAAGTGACACTGTAATCCATGTTTAGTTGATTCTGGGTCAAAGTCCAAGACAGCTGTCGGGTTGAGTTCTACGAGAAATCCCATTGATTCAAACTGGCTTGAATGTGATTTGTTAGTTACTATCAAATACTGCTCAAAGTGTGACTTATCTAAGGATGGAGAGCCACCAGTTATCATCTCACTTAATCTCGAGCCCTGAGTACTGCTTTTTATCACACTGAGGTGCTTCTCTTCAGCTTTTTTTCTGAGTTGTGATCGCTGAGCCATATTGTCAATAAAATGTTTGTACTCGGTCAAGGGTTTGGCAGATGTGGTTGGTGCCAGGAGATCCCTGCTGCAACCACCATCTCGCACCAGAAAACACTTTGAAGGTTGCAACTCCATTTCTTTAACTTTAGCTTTTTTCTTGGCTTTTCTTGTGTCTACAGTGTGAGTGTGGTAGAGATTTTCTTCACAGATTGTAGAATCTGGAACTACATCCACTTCTATCACAAATTTGTCAGATGATGTCATGTTCTTATTGAGAACTTGGACAAATCGGGGAGGTTTGATGCACTTTTGAGCAGCGTCTTTGTGTTTGTACTCAAAATGACCATCAATGGCATATTTTAGTTCTTTTGCATAAGCCTCTCTGTCCTGAACAAGCACTCCCAGTACTTGACCATGGATGAAGTCTGGCGTGTCACCTATTCCAAAGTGTATAGTGCCGTTGGTGCGGCTATTCATGCAGGCAGCTGCAAAGCGAATAACCTCCACAGTGAACTTGCTCATTTTAGTTTCATCAGTTGTATTGGTGAAACCTTTATATTCATGACAAGGTTCAATCAAGTCTGAGGCACCTGATTCTGTAATATCAAGAATGCTGCTCTCCAAGTATCTAAATGTATCATGGTATCTACAAAATGGATAAGGCTTGCAGGGTTTCCCTGGCTGGTTTGCAGAGCTTGTTGGTTCTTCTGTCATAATTTTCACTAATTCATCTCTGGCATGAATGAGAAGTTTTGCTGGTCCAAAAGTCACATTGATTTCATTCAAGTCTTCAATATCTAAAATCAAAAAAACACACCCACTAACGTCTTTCTGAAACAACTTTTCAGCAACTGCTTCATCCACACCATCCAACTTGCGAGCCCATTCTCTCACGTGATGTTTACTCCAATCCTTGATGTGAGGTGGCAGATCCTCCTCCGCACACTAAAATGAAAAGTGCTGGTAATTTTTCTATATTTTAACTTAATTTACTGCATGGTATATTATTTAACTATCACATTAAATGTTTCATTATTTAAGTGCAACATTACACAACTTAAGTTTAGATGTAAATCTCTAAAAAAAATAAGTTTTACAAATTTCTATTGGTTTGATCTTTAATTGTAGTTTAAGGATGATGGCATAGAAGCATCTTCTCCTAAAATGCTGAATATTTTAACTTTTACTTACCTTCGTTTCACTTTGCTCTGTCATAACAGCACTGGTTCCTTCTTTACAAATACAGATCACTGATGCTAAAAAAATCATTCAAAGAGAGAAGTTACCAATAGGGAATCGGGTGTGGTACTGACTGTGACATGATGTGATCTTAAAGCAATCTTCTGCTTTACCTCAAGTTTCTCTGTTTATCCATAGCAGCTGGCTCACTCTTCACAAATTTTGACAATTACTGCTGCAAAAGGAAGAAGAAATATTATTAAACTGATGTACCAGACAAATGTCAGAGCAGATTCAGATTCTGACCATATTTAGGAATAGGTACTGAACCTCATTACCTTAATCAGACAGCCTGACCTTTGTTGTTTGTCATTTTGATTTGACACAAACTTGTGTCTCAATCACAAATGTAGCACAAGAAAAGCACTCAGAGAGCGCAATACTTGACAAGGCTGCTCAGTCACTGTCTCATTTCCGATGGATGAAGTCTTTAATTAAAAAATGACCTTGCGATGAGTACAGGCGTGTGTTACGCATGTGCGGATACCGAATTGCGTGACCAAAATATGTCCTGAGTAGCAGGAATTGATGGGACTTGGAAACAACCCCACAATTTAATCAAGTGTTCCTTGTATAATTTCTGACGGATAGGTCCCAGTCGACTTGTAGTAGGATCGCAATCATATGATCATCAGCAGGCAGCTAATGTAGCATGCACTTGCTGTCATAGTTACAGTGACGCGCAGTGCCGCCATCTCGCAATGGGAAATCTTTAACAAATCCATGGATCCAGACTATAAGCCGCATCACTGCCAAAATCTGATCACTTGGTCCTTGTGTCATTTCTGACAGTCCCTGAAAATTTCATCCAAATCCGCTATTCCGTTTTTGAGTAATGTTGTGCACCAAAGGGTTCACAGATTAACAGATTCACAGGGCAAATGTATGCCGATCATCACATAACTCAGAATTTCAAATGGCTTGAAACGTATCAGTAATAGCATTACATTTAAGGTAAAAAGTTTAAACTTACTGTATTAAAAAAAAAAACAGGAGTACATAGTAGTAACTATGTCATTACTAATAGTAAAATCTTTAATATTTCAATACTTCCTATGTCCACATGTATTTTTGAAGATAGAAGAACTTTTGGAGAAATGTTCTGCCATTGGGCGGCATAATGAAGCAGTGGTTAGCATTGTTCCCTCACAGCTTGAAAGGCCTGGGTTCGAATCTCAGCATGGGATCTATCTCCATGCAGTTTGCATGTTCTCCCTGTGCATGCATGGGCTTTCTTCCACAGTCCAAAAATATGCTGAGGTTAGTTGGTAACTCTAAATTGCCCGTAGGTGTGAATGTGAGTGTGATTGTTTGTCTGTATATGTAGCCCTGTGATAGACTGGTGACCTGTCCTGGATGTCACCTGCCTTTATGCAGCCACATATCATCACACCCTCGCCTTTGTGCTTCACTTGCAGGACTATGCATTTGCTGTTGTAGTCCTGGCCAAATATGCTGGACCCCATTGGTACATAACAAAATTATCTCGGTTTCATCTCACAGAAGAATATGCTTCCAATATTCATATATATACATATATGTAAAACTAATGCTCTTTAGCAAAGTGTAGTTTTGCAGTTTTAAGCCTTACAGTCCATGAGTGTGTTGTTTTTTTCCTTGGAAACTGTCCATAGAGGCTGACATCATGCAGTGCACCAGGGCCGTGCAGAGGCCTTTGGAGGGGCAGGTGCTCAAAGTTAAAAGGAGGCACATGGAGCACGAATTTCAAACACCATACAGAAACTTGCCTGACAATATAACTGGCTGAATTGTAGCAACCCATATTCATGAAGAATGTAACATGGAAGCAGTGGTGCAATGGTTAAGTCTCAGGATTATTGATCGTAAGATCAGTGGCTCAAACCCTGATGTGGCCACCATTGGGCCCTTCAAATTATTATTATTTTGAAGTTGAATTTAGATCACCATTAGACACTGGACTGTTTAACTGTGGCTACTCTTTCTGGAGTCCTTGCTTTTAAATTTCATACCTTTTCCACACATATACTGTATAGTCACGGATTTGCTCCATGGTGCTGATTCATAATCTGCCCTTTATTATTCATAGTGCTAATAATAAAGTAAAAAAAATAAATAAATGATACAGAAATCATGTATTTAAATGTATTTGTGCTTTTATTCCATTTGACTATCCATTTTGCGCAAGACAGCAGTCATAAAAGTTATATATTTTATATTTATGCATATTATATTTAATTTGTCTACATATAAAAATGTTATAAATAAGTTACTGATATCTTTAAGTGAGAGGTTAAGAAAATCACAATTCAAATTCTTCTAATTATTATTGTTGTTGTATTTATACTGAAATAGTTCAAAATTAGGGCTGCACAGTGGCGTAGTGGTTAGCACTTTCGCCTTGCAGCAAGAAGGTCCCTGGTTCACGTCCCGGCTTTCCCGGGATCTTTCTGCATGGAGTTTGCATGTTCTCCCTGTGCATGCGTGGGTTTTCTCCGGGTACTCCGGCTTCCTCCCACAGTCCAAAAATATGCTGAGGTTAATTGATTATTCTAAATTGCCCGTAGGTGTGAATGTGAGAGTGATTGTTTGTCTTTGTATGTAGCCCTGCGACAGACTGGTGACCTGTCTAGGGTGTCCCCTGCCTTCACCCGAGTCAGCTGGGATAGGCTCCAGCCCCCCCACGACCCTAATGAGGATTAAGCGGTGTATAGATAATGGAATGGGAATGGAATAGTTCAAAATTATGTGAAAATGCATGTACATAATTTTAGTCAAATATCATAACCTATGCTTCATTGCCTCTAGAAACAGGAAACACACTGCAACTCACTGACAGTAAAATAATACATCTATCTGATGCACTTTGCCCATGACAACAGAAACATACAGAAACAAAAAGAAGCCTGGCAGACTTTATCCTCTCAGCACGTTGTGTTGTTAACTAGCGGCTATAACTGATGTGAGATCTGTGCAGAGTCAGACACACACACAGGATCCTCACTTCAAGTAGTCACTGATCTTGCAAAAATACACCGTGCACAAACAAATCCCGCTGCAGAACCTCCTCACCATCAGGACCATCAGTTGTTGATGTCCTCCCTCGGGTCTCCGGTTTCTAGACTAGCGGCGCTAGGGATGAGCTACAGGGCACATCTGAGCACCTCGGGCAGTGAGTGACGTCTACGTAGATCATGTGATTATTATTGTTTTTGTTTTATTTATTATTTTGGGCCTCAAATACTTTGACACACACACACGCACACACACACACACACACACACACACACACACACACACACACACACTTACAAATAAAAAACCAAAATTAAATAAAATTAAAAAAAAACAGCTTTGACAAAAGGGCACTTTGGGCATTAAGGGGCAAAGGGGCAGGTGCTTCAGCCCCCTCCACCCCTACGTGCCTGCAGTGCACTTCAGATCGTCTGAGCTGTCATAACAACTTTATTTTCCACTGATAACCCTTGTGCCAAGTCTGAAGCACTTATCCATTGGTTTTTCAGGAGTGCACTGCCACTACTGTCATTTGCAGAGGATGGCAACTGTAGCTCTGATTAGCAGTACTATGGCTATTCTATACCTCTTAAATACTGCTGCCACTGTGTTACCACTGATATTTAGATGGTCACAAATCTTCCTTCACCCTAATGTGACATTTATTGAACAAGGATGTACTTCGCTGGTTGTATACTGTATGTTTCCAGGTGAATGGGAGTACAGGTGACCTGCATGCTGTTGCAAACACTACTCCTCTCGTGGAGACAAATTATGTGAAATGACTGACAACATAAATCGCCAAAACATTTAGTTTCTATTGCCAACTACAACAAACTGAGGCCAACGTCAGCCACCGAAACGATTTTGCAACATGACAGAGTGAGAGTGGAGCAACAGCAGAAAACTAGCCAGCTCACCTTATTGTCAAGTAAGACCTACATTCATTCTTGTGGTCACAGCAAGAAAGTTTAGTCCATGTCATAGCTCGTCAGTATTCAGTACAGTCATAATACCTGGACCTTAAAACAAACCTATCTTAACAGGACTAGTTCTGCTAATACACCTATTTCCGTGTTGGCATAAATTATAAGGCAGCCAGTGGAGGCCCATTGCTTCTAACAAACCACCCAAATGTAACTAGAATTCTGTACCTCAGGAAACAGAAAGCTGAACTCTGAAAAACATTTAGCTGCATCATAAAACTGAAGATTTTTTGTTTTCCATTTCAGATTATTTGACTCTTTCACTCTGATCACCAACAAACCACATACAGACAATAAACACTTACCAAACAGTTCATTCAGGACTCTCGTTTTAGTGTGCTGTCGCCTCAGTTTAATGTTGAGGATCTAAAGAAGGACTGATATGACAGAGTTCAGGAGAAAATGGAACCAAAGTCCGTTTTGCATTCACAGAGAGGGGAGAAGAGCAGGAAGGAGGAGAGAATGGTGGGTGGGCAGTTACAGGAAATGAAACCTAAGCGAAACTCTCAGTGCTGCTGAATTCACAAAAGACACACCTTGTGAAAGAATCATTCCTGACGTAAACGTCACCTATTTTTTCCAGTGATCTCTAAACCGGTTTATGGGCGTATGTCTGCTCTCAGGATTTCACCACTGATACAACAGGACTGATACTGCTTCTTAAAGCGGTACCATCCAGTTGCAGCTGGACAGAAAACTGTATGTACACGGTCATAGCAAAGTATGTCTCTGGGAATCTGTCATGCTTCTGGAATGCAAATTATTAGGGTAGTGACTAAGAAGGATCTGCAGTTTATATAGTCCTACATGACCTTTATGTGGCAATACTAGTGGTGTTTACAATGTTTATGTGTTTGGGATGTCTGTTTTCCTTGTTTGCACTTGAAAACCACACTGTAATTAACATGATGATGGGTTACATGTAAAATAAGTCATTTCTGCTCACATCTCTGTATTATTTAATGTCTCTATGCCCTAAAGTTTTATCAATACAGTATTTGTGGGCAGTTATTACTCCGCCAAGGAACACGATGACGTTATGTAACAATCTGTGTTGTCTGTCTGTCTGTTCGCAACATTACTCAAAAACAGACAAACAGATTTGGATGAAATTTTCAGGGAAGGTCAGAAATGACACAACAACCAAGTGATTAAATTTTGGCAATTATGCGGCTTGCAGTCGTGTAAAAGATTTCTTTATCATTGGAGATAGCAGCACAGGGGCACTGTAACTATGACTATAAGTGAATACTACTACAAATCGACCGCTGCGGACCACTAATTGTTTAAAGATTTCATCTGTTGGAAATCATACAACAACGGAGCAGCATTGGCAGAGTACTGTGCTCTCTGATTCCTGTTCTGGTTCATGTATTGGAATGACTTGATTTAATTATTGAGTGTCCTATTTTGAAGACATTAACCCACTCAGAAGTTTGTGTCTGTTAAAAAAACTTTTAACCGCAGTTTTTCCCTTTCCTAAAAAGTGATTACGCCCCCTTCCTTCAGCCTGAAAGTTCTTTTAGACATCAAAAAAAAACTTGACTTCATTCATGGCTCACCTTATTGTCAGGTAAGACCTACATTCATTCTTGTTGTCACAGCAAGAAAGTTTAGTCCATGTCATAGCTCATCAGTATTCAGTACAGTCATAATACCTGGACCTTAAAACAAACCTATCTTAACAGGACTAGTTCTGCTAATACACCTATTTCCGTGTTGGCATAAATTATAAGGCAGCCAGTGGAGGCCCATTGCTTCTAACAAACCACCCAAATGTAACTAGAATTCTATACCTCAGGAAACAGTAAGCTGAACTCTGAAAAAACATTTAGCTGCATCATAAAACTGAAGAGTTTTTGTTTTCCATTTCAGATTATTTGACTCTCACTCTGATCACCAACAAACCACATACAGACAATAAACACTTACCAAACAGTTCATTCAGGACTCTCGTTTTAGTGTGCTGTCGCCTCAGTTTAATGTTGAGAATCTAAAGAAGGACTGATATGACAGAGTTCAGGAGAAAATGGAACCAAAGTCAGTTTTGCATTCACAGAGAGGGGAGAAGAGCAGGAAGGAGGAGAGAATGGTGGGTGGGCAGTTACAGGAAATGAAACCTAAGCGAAACTCTCAGTGCTGCTGAATTCACAAAAGACACACCTTGTGAAAGATTCATTTTAGTTGGTAAAATAACTACAAATGACCATTACAACTTGTATAGTGCAGTTTTCCACATGCCAAAAAGTTATTATATCTCCTACCTTTATTTTGAAATCTTTTTTTGTGGCATCAGAATGTCTAAATGGTTTCCACACATAATGAAGGATGTGTGGAGACCATTTAGTTTATGGCCAAGTCAATGCTATTGATTGAATATGATGAATACCAATAGAGTACTCTCTATCTCTGTCTTCTATCAGCTGCAGTACCAGCACTGTATATGGATTTTAGAGGATATCAGAACCAAGCAAAAAACATATTTATGCAATTTCTACATCACCAATTAACTGCATGTAGTTTCCCATGGCAACACAATACTTACAGTGTGTGATACTGTAACTGCATGACTTCATTCAGTGATATTAGTAACATGCAGCTCAACAGGCTTGCAGATATTGCATACAGTATCATCAGGAAAGGAACTGATGAAATAGATGTGCTTCTTATGGCTGATTTAAATCTGAAATTGGGAATGTAACCATTACCAGGCTAGCTCTGCCACATAAGTTACCATGGCGATCTAGCCAGGTTAAAAGACTTAATGCTCATCATTCCACACTACCCTACCTAGAGGGAAGGCCTAATGAGGGACTACCTGAGTCCAAGTAATACCTGCACCCTTTCTTGTTATTTGCGATCAGTGTATTCAGTGCATGCTGAAACCTGTTAGTATTTGTTACTGCCAGAGCCAGAGACATTCCTAAAACAAAGCAACTTATCATTTTACAACTTGTGCTCAGTGGTGCCTCTGGTAGGCCAAGTTCACTCACTGAAGCTCTGATTACCCATCTATAATCACCACAGAGTCAGCAAAAGAAACAGTTTGCACCTTGAGTTGACTGATGTGTACATATACATACCTCAAAGTGTAGCTGCTGAAGTTGCAGTTTAGTTTGTTGCTTCCAGCTGGTTGTAGCGTTTTTTTTTTCCCGAAAACAGCAGCACGATCTATATGAGCATCTCCATAGCGATAGAGTTGTGCACATTTACGTACAAGTAACAACATAATTAATGACTTATTAGTTCAGCTTTTTCCCAATATTCTTCTATTTCACACCGTTATGTTTGCAGCAGTATGATTAATGTGCTTATGGATGTAAATGTGATGTCTGGACTGTGTTATTTTGAACAGAGGTCCTTGAAGACATAAAACAAGATCAGCTTGTTATTGTATGTCTTTTTTGAGATTGAGTTTTTTCAACAGAGGCTGGATTATAGTGTGCTTAAAATGGGTAGGGATAGAGTCTGTGGAAACGGAGAGATTTATTATGTTGACAAAGGTGGGACCAACTGAGTTAAAAACATTACAAAACAATGATGGAGGGAAAAAATCAAAAAGGCCATGTGGGGGCTTAATTTTGTGTAATAAATCTCAATCAGACAGACCATGTAGGTCAAATACAGCAGTGAAGTTTTCAGCTGTGTGTTCGTTAATGATGCACCTACTATGCGACATGGAGTTATGTGGCAGCAGAAGAAACATCAAATAGGACACATTTATGATTACCGACCAAGAAATCTTCAAGACGAATGTTGTCAATTGTTAGTCCATGGGTGAAAACTAGGTCCAAAGTATGTCCAGCTTTATATGTGGGTCCAGAAACATGTTGTCTAAAAAAGTAATCTTGAGACATGCAGAGGCATCTGTAGAAGTAACATCATCTACATGAAAATTAAAATCCCCAATAATTAAAACTTTTTCCAATTTTATAACTGAAGATAAAAACCCACTGAAATCACACAAGAAGGGGCCATGAGGTCATTAAATTAAAATACAGTAAAATGGATTTAGACGGTCAGCTTTGGTCACATTAAGTTCAAAAGAAGGGAATGTCTCGGTGCGTCTGGATGCTTGCCATCTGTCTGATTGACAGTCGCGATGTAGTGATATGTAGGGGAATTTGGGACTGTCTGCCCTTCAAGCAAGTGGCACAGGTGAGAGAGCTGGGACAGTTTGGTTGGAGAGAAAACAGTGGAGAGTGCTGGAAGGTGAGATGTTGTTCTGGGATGTGACAGGAGAGGGGGGTTTCAGAGTGGGTGAATATTTCTGAAACTGTCATGCTTGGGATCCACACCGGACCACTTACTGAATATTGGAGGAAAGCATTTGACTAACATAATTGTTTGGGTGAATCCCATCACCTGTAAAAAGATCACTCGGCAGGAATGGCCAGTTCATAGCACGGCGGTTCAAGTCCTCCTTGGATGGCAGGGGGAAGAGAGAGGCTGCGGCAGCTCGACAGACAGTGCAGTCACGGAACTGCAGGTAGAGCAAACAAGTATTAAAACAGATCAACCAGAGAATTTGCAGAACTTGCAACCACAGCCTGACCAACCTCAGCAAAGCTGATGCTCTGATCTGGCAGGGAGTGGAGAGATGAACCGGTCTTTATGGGGCTGGTGACGAGGCAGGTGAGCTGATCCACAGTTGTCCAGAGTTCCTTGTGATTCAATCAGTATTAACAACAGCCGTGGGCGAACGGCATAGGCAGGAGAGTGCGGAGAGGTGAGGGGAGAGAGTGGGAGCACAGAAATAGCCCTTTTGGACGAAAAAGAACCAGGTGGTAGTTCGGTGCTAGTTCAGTGCTGGTGCTTAGTTGGTTCAAATCTCATGCCTCCTAAGAACCAGTTTGCTTTTCCATTGACAAGGAGCCAAGTTAGAGCCACATCATTGCGTCACCGTAAAATGTCAGTACGTTACTGCATGTGTAGCCGTTCAACAACGTTCGCACATCGTAACCATGCAAGTGTCGTTTCTGACTTTGCGAGACTACATTGCAGTCCAGAAACAAATAATCAAACTGTTAGTAGCGACCTGTCTTCATCATAGTTACAGGCAATGGCAACTACATTTGAGAAGACAGGTAATTGTCAGAGGTGTTTTGATTCTTACAGTGAACTTGTTAGCGTTAGCTTGGCTACTTAACTTCGGCTACGTTTGCATCCATTACATAGCGGTTAAACAAATGCAATAAGTTGATGATAATATCTATTTTTGTCTTTATAGATGATCTTAAGGTTATTTGTGGGGCAGATGTCAGCTGTTGCCTGAGCACATCTGCGATCATGCTACTGGTGTCCATATTTACTGGTTTTCAAAACACCAACCCCTAATACTACTATTACTACCATTTACTTGGTTGTTTAAAAGTGGTGGTTCTGTGTTTCCGCCATTGATCGTTGGTCACCGTAACCCCGCCCCCAGCCCATGATGTACTCGATTCTTAGCACTGGCCCAGTGAAGAGTTGGTGCCTGAAAAGCACCAGGTTTTGGAGCTAGGAGCCAGTGTTTAGTTGGTGGAAACAGAAAGAACTGGTGCTAAGTCTGGCACTGGCTCCAAACTAGCACTGGAACCAGCCTGGTCAAAAAGGGGCCAAAGAGGGAGAAAGAGAGAGTAAAAGAATGAAGGGAAGAGGGAGGTAAAAGGAGGTCAGGTGGGGGGCAGATGCAGGGACCCTGACATGCATTGAAAACATTATGGGCTATACAGAGAGCTAAATGACTAAATCTAATGCATTTCATTCATTGGACTGGTACGTAGAGAAAACAAAAAGACTATGGCAATGACACAATAAGATGAATGGCCAACAATGTGAAAAATCTTATGAATAAAATCAACACTTTCATAAATATTGTTTACAGGCAACTAACTTAGTACAGCTGCTGAAAGTTTCATTTTTTTCATGACTGCTGCCTAAACAATAAGCATGACTGAGCTAACTTGTTTTTTTTTTCATGCAAAAAGGTAGTTCCCAGGTGCAGGATATTGCATTATATTGCTCTTTATGTGGCTGCTACACAGTAGCGCTGTGAAAGACACCATCAGCTGTAACTTAGCACAGCTCTGATACAGCTGTAGAAAAGAAACAATAAGGCTGTTCTATGTCATGAAAGACTGTGTTATTTTCCTTTTACTGGATGTAAAGACACTAATATAGTTAGGGCTGACTGGGGGACCCTGGGAGGGTCAACTGGTGTCTTCATTTGCACAACTGACTTCCCCTCTCGACATCCTTTAGTTTGCCCCTAGTTATGCTGCTATAGGCCTAGGCTGCTGGGGGACCTCTCTTGATGCGCTGAGCCCTTCTCTAGCTACCTATGTATTTATTATATATACCATTATTGCATTACAGTCACTCTGTTTCTCCCTGTCTCCTTTCTCCAAGTGTCCCTGGTCCCAGAGCTGATGCTTCAGATCTGTGGTTGTTCTCCCACCAACTGGCCTAGTCTCCATCTGTGGGATGCTGCTGCTGACCTTCCTCCAGCCCACTGCTTCCAGCTGCCCATTTTCACCAATCTACTCTGCATTACCCTTACTATACTTGATTTGCTCATCTACATATTTTTGAATTTACCACCAGCTATATATGTAGTAAATTTAATGCCAGAGCCGTACACCATAGCAGTAAACTATAATCAGTTTCAATGTTAGTTGTACTTTGCATGTATCATCTGTCTTATCATGCATGTATTATACTGTGTGTTTTATGGTCCTTGTTCCCCCCACCCCCACCCCTCTACCTCTATCCCTCTATCTGTATCCCTCTATCTCTACCTTTCTACCTCTTCTGTCCCTCTCAACCCGCCCGGCCAGCAGGCAGATGAGTCCCCCCACATTAGAGCCGGGTTCTGCTCGAGGTTTTTTTCCCTGTTAAAAGGGTGTTTTCCTTGCCACTGTCACCTTTTGGCTTGCTCTGGGGGTCAGGCATATGGGTTCTGTAAAGCATCTCAAGACAATTTGACTGTAATTGGCGCTATATAAATAAAATTGAATTCAACTGAATTAAATGATTATTGCAGAAAAATATTACAAGTAATTGTATCAAAACTGGGCTGTGATTACAAGGAGAAAAACTTTGCATATCAATAAATTACTGAAGAAAGAAGACAGGAGTACAGGGAGATGCAGTGTAAGGTGAAAGTAGAGGTGGCAAAGGCCAAACAAAGGATGACTGTTTGCTCGGTTGGACAGTAGGGAGAGAGAGACTGATTTACACAGGTTGGCAATGAAGAGAGATAGAGATGGGAAGGACGTGCAGCAGGTTAGGGTGATTAAGGATAGAGATGGAAATGTATTGACAGGTGCCAGAAATGTGATGGAAGACTGATGATGAGGAAATTCAGAGAGAACAAAGAGTAGAAAAGGTGACTGTTATGGACCAGGAAGCAGCAAAGATTAGTAAGGGTGAAGTGAAAATGTAAGGAGGGTGTTGAAGAGGATGAAGAGTGGAAAGGCAGTTGGCCCTGATGATATACCTGTGGAGGTATGAAAGTGTCTAGGATAGGAGGCAAAAGAGTTTTGGACTAGGTTGTTTAACAAGATCTTAGAGAGTGAGAAGATGTCTAAGGAATAGAGGAAATGTGTGCTGGTGCTGATTTTTAAGAAAAAGGGAGATGTGCAGAGTTGTGGCAACTAAAGAAGAATAAAGTTGATCAGCCATACAATGAAGCTATAGGAAAGAGAAAGTGGATGTTAAACTATGGGCAGAAGTGAGCATTTGTAAGCTGTAATATGGTGTGATGCCAAGAAAGAGTACTACAGATGCAGTATTTGCTTTGAGGATGTTGATAGAGAAGAACAGAGAAGGTCAGAGGGAGCTGCATTGTGTATTTGTAAATCTAGAGAAAGCATACAACAGGGTGCCAAGAGAGGAACTGTGGTATTGCATGAGGAGGTCTGGAGTGGCAGAGAAGTATATTGAGTGAGGCAGGACATGTATGAGGGCTGTAAGACAGTGGTGAGGTGTGCTGTAGGTGTGACAGAGGAGTTGAAGGTGGAGATGTGACTGCATCAAGCTTTAGCTCTGAGCCCTTTCTTGTTTGCTATGGTGACGGACAGGATGAATCTCCATGGACTATGATGCTTGCAGATGACATTGTGATCTGTAGTGAGAAGCAGGGAGCAGGTGGAGGAAAATCTAGAGGTGGAGGTATGCCCTGGAGAGGAGAGGGATGAAGGTTAGCCGCAGCAAGACAGAATAAATGTGTGTGAATGAGAAAGACCCAAGTGGAAGGGTGAGGTTACAGGGAGTAGAGATAAAGAAGGTGGAGGATTTTAAGTACTTATGGTCAACAGTCCAGTACACTGGAGAGAGTGGAAAAGAGGTGAAGAAGCATGTTCAAGCAGGTTGGGACGAGTGGAGAAGAATGTCAGGTGTGATTTGTGACAAGAGTATCAGCAAGAATGAAAGGAAAGGTGTTAAAACAGTGATGAGACCAGTGATGTTGTATGGTTTAGAGACAATTCACTGAGGAAAAGATGGGAGGCAGAGCTGGAGGTAGCAGAGATGTTGAGATTCTCTTTGGGAGTGACCAGGATGGATAATATCAGGAATGAGTACATCACAGGGACAGCACATGTTAGATGTTTTGGAGATAAAGCCAGAGAGGCCAGACTGAGATGGTTTTGGACATGTACAGAGGAGTGATAGTGAATATACCAGTAGAAAGATGCCGGGTTTTGAACTGCCAGGGAGGATCACTAGAGGAAGACCAAAGAAGAGGTTTATGAATGTAGTGAAAGAGGACATGGAGATAGTTGGTGTGAGAGAAGAGGATACAGAGGATAGGGTTAGATGGAAGCAGATGATTCACTGTGGTGACCCCTCAAGAGAAAAGCTGAGAGGAAAAGAAGAAGAGAGCGTACCTTTGCCATACAGTTAATTTGAGCAGGCATGTAAGTATCTAGTGAAATACTGACAGAAGACGCTGTTAGAGGTGTTGTGCCCAGGGCTTAGTGTCAGAGGCTATTCTTCATAGTGAATCAAATATTCCTAAATCTTGATGATACAATCTGACATCCTCCTTTTCCTTTTCAGCCCACTTAAAACCAGCAAAAAAGAAAATTATCAATTTTATTTTGCGCAACATATACAGCAAAATGAAAGTCATAGATGTGAACTTCAGCCTGATGTCCCTGTTTAAACTGGCTGCTGTGACAATCAGGAGACGTCTGTGCTTAAACATGAGAAACAGTTAACATATTGCATAAAACCTCATCTAGAAAATATGAAGCCCTATAACAGCAACATTGCTCCTCATAACATGGAAAACTTCAACATTTCATAAGTGGGCCAGGAAAACAATTAGCAGGGACACTGGGACATCACTCTTATTAAAACAACATCATACAGTTTTGTTCATTTGTCCTTTCATTTTATCTCTATGAGTATGTGTATGACATTTATTTTTTTAGTTTATTTTCATACTTTATTTTTTATTTTCATTATTTTCAAGTCATTCACTAACATTTATATATTACAACAAGAATATGTGCACATATGAAGGAGTAATACAGCACTGTTTACAGAGAATTACAAGCTATATCTAATGTAAATCAGTAACTAAACAAAAATATGAATGAAACAGGAGAATTAAAGAAAACTATACAGACCACAAAATCGCGATGGAAACAAAAGCTTGATAATATTTTAATATACTCCTAATCTAAGTGAATGTCACACATTGTAGCGTAGAGACACATATTTACAACTTGTACAATTCCATGGATGAAAGTTTGAAGCTCCTCAGCTCCCGCTGATCATTTCAACACAATGTGGTAGCCATCAGTGTTTTCATCTGTTTTACAGAGAACAGTGTAGACGTCATTTAAAAACACCAGTAATGAAACTACACAGTATGAACAGATATTTAATATCTAACAGGCAGATGAAATAATTACCCCTTATAGTACTGATGACGAAGCTTGCCTCCTCCCTGAAGTTCTGCACCATCTGAAACAGATATATTGAGCAGCATCAACACAGCAGACTTCTGAAGTATTCCACAGCAACAGAGAAATCTCCAGATCCACCCTGTCATAGTGCGTGTGTCATAGTTAGCTTTTGCTGATGTGAGGATGAGAATAATAAACCAACAGAGGACAAAATATAAGTTATGCTTCATAAATGTGATCTGAGCAATGGTGAAACCTCTCTTTACTATCTGCTAATATTACAAGTATTCAGATCCCAGACAATCCAGCTACCTGGAGGTGTTTGTGATGCATTTTTAATTATGTAGCATCATATTTGAAAAAAATCCAACTGTCTATGCCTTTAAGTAGTGGAAGAAGTTCTCATATACCTCACTTGAAGCTGCAGTGTAGGACTTTTATATAATGAACGTCTGTGACATTTACAGCAACTTGGAGAAAATAAAACCCAGAAATATTGACAGTTTTTGAGAAATTACTGTCACTGCCAGAAGAGGGACAAACACTGCAGGTTTAAGTAAAAATAATAATACAACAATGTAAAAATACAACACCACAAGTCTTGAAAATAATATTCAAAATATTAGTTTAGGTCACTGTCTGATCATAGATTAAACCCCTAAAACTAAATTTCTGCACATCAAAGTTATATATGTAGAATGCTTTTTCCATGAAAATAATCTCCTCCTTACTTAAAATAGCTTAGATGTGACTCTTTTCTATTGCTTCCTCTATGTCGAGATCTAGGAAGTCCATATCTCTTTCTCTACCCACTGCAGCTCAAGCACACTAGCTCACCTATGACTCTGCTAAAAAACTGTAAAACTACTCTAGACTACACAATGGACAGCTGTAATATCGGAATAATGCAGTCGAGAATATCAACTGCGAAGTAAACATGAAGCTAAACAGACATAAAGGCTAAAGAGAGACTGCTTTGTTAGAATGATTGTACGGCTGTTGTCTCATTTTAGTAAGGATAAAGGGAAACCAAAAGTTACCTGGATCTAACTCCAGTTTTACCAACTAAAGTCATATAGTGTACATACACGTGGACAAAATTGTTGGTACCCCTCGGTTAATGAAAGAAAAACCCACAATGGTCACAGAAATAATTTGAATCTGACAAAAGTAATAATACATTAAAAATCTATGAAAATTAACCAATGAAAATCAGACATTGCTTTTGAACCATGGTTTAACAGAATTATTTTAAAAATAAACTCATGAAACAGGCCTGGACAAAAATGATGGTACCCTTAACTTAATATTTTGTTGCACAACCTTTTGAGGCAATCACTGCAATCAAACCATTTCTGTAACTGTCAGTGAGACTTCTGCACCTCTCAGCAGTTATTCTGGTTCACTCCTCTTGAGCAGACTGCTCCAGTTGTCTCAGGTTTGAAGGATGCCTTCTCCAGACGGCATGTTTCAGCTCATTGCAACTGTAGTCACAGGAGCCTCAACCTGCTTGGAGATGGTCTTATAGCCTTTACCTTTAACATGCTTGTCTATAATTTTCTTTCTAATCTCCTGAGACAACTCTCTCCTTGGCTTCCTCTGGTCCATGTTTAGTGTGGTACACACCATGTCACCAAACAGCACAGTGACTACTTGTAACCTTATAAATAGGCTGACTGACTGATTACAAGTTTGTAGACACCTGTGATGCTAATTAGAGGACACTCCTTGATTGAACATGTCCCTATGGTCACATTATTTTCAGTCTTTTCTAGGGGGACCATCATTTTGTCCAGGCCTATTTCATGAGTTTATTTTTTTAAAATAATTCTGTTGAACCACGGTTCAAAAGCAATGTCTGATTTTCATTGGTTAGTTTTCATAGAATTTTTATTTATTATTACTTTTGTCAGATTCAAATTATTTCTGTGACCATTGTGGGTTTTTCTTTCATTAACTGAGGGGTACCAACAATTTTGTCCACGTGTGTAAATTCAGTGTAGCAGCACTCACAGGCCTGAGCTCTCAAATAGATCTCATTTGTAAATAGTTCAAAAGAATGAGGAGTTAGTGCTGGGTGGATACCTCATCAGAGACTAAGATGTGAATCCCAGTGGGCTTTTGTCTGTAGATGTGTGTAATTTGTTGTGGAGTGATGCTGTATAGCATAGCAATCTTCTCAGACAGGTCCACCACTGTCAGCTCCTCCAGGTACAGAGCATGGTAGACTGCAGGGAGGACAGAAAAGAAAAGGCTTACCTCTAAGTAAACCTATCCTGAATAAATACAGGTGTAAAAAAAAAGGCTAACACTTTATTTAGAAGGGGTGTGAATAAGACTGACTGATGCCTGTCATTACCATGAATGAATCTTTCAAACTGCTTGACTGTTAACTTTAACTGTCGTTTGATCAGTGGTCTTATTTTTTAACATTGTTTGACATGATGAGTGTTTAACAGCTCAAAGTTAAAATTTTAACCACTGTAACTGAAGTCAAGAAAAATATTCAAAAAACAGTAATGATGGTTTTATGACAGTGTCAAAACTACCTACATATGGCAGTTTAAAAAGGCATTATTTTTTTTCTTTCGGACTGTAAAGATAGACCAGAATGAAGTGTAGTTATAGAGTCACATGTGCAGATGGTCAGAATGTCAGTATAAACACTTACTGTCTACAGCCACTTGCTTGATGGGAAGTTGGTTCCTGGCCTGCTGCTGACATACATAGATGGTAAGACGGGGTTGTATACACCTGGAACATATACAGCAGAGACTGTAATACCACTAGCTGAACCACATGCCTGACTACATAATTCAGGACCTTTCGGTTTTGGCCCATTTTCTACCTAAACACTGAATTTCAGGATTTAAATGCAGCTATCAGGAATGTTGTGTTTTTTTCAATATTTTTATTATTATTTTATCTTCAGAATACATGGAGTCAACCATGTCATTTTCAAATCTATATATACAGAACATACAGACAGATGACAAATTAAAGGAAAAACCTAAACCCTTGTCCTCCATATTGAGAGGATCTGGTGGGTCACTGCTAGTCAGTCAAAAGCAGTTTTGACCGATCGCCTTTATCCAATAATGAAACATTCCTGTCCTGGTGGAAGTGGTGTCCTCTACTCTTATAGAAGGATGATGCTCCCATCCACAGACAAATATGACAACAATGTGAATCATATGCTGTTGCATTCATGGTCACTAGAACATTTATGGGAGATTTTGGGTCAACATGTCAGACAGCTTTCTCCACCACTATCATCAAAACACCAAACAAGGGAACATCTTTTGGAAGAATTGTGTTCATCCTGCCAGCAGAGTTCTATAGACTTGGAGAATCTATTGTCCGGCTGGCATATGGTGGCCCAACACCTCAGTAAGACATTTTATGTTATTTTATTTCTTTATTTATTAATTAATTTGTTAATCTGTAGATGAGTAATACTGTAATCTGTACTCAGTAATTTTTTCAGTCCAAAGTTGTGTCTGCAGGCATTTATTGAAGGTTGCACATTGACATGATCTGTGTAATAAAGCAGTGAATTTTTCTATCTCTGTACCCATTCAAAACTATCATCAAACAGCAGTAGCCACTACACACAGCAAAAGTGGCCCTGCATATAATGTCTCACCTTCCTTTCATGGTGTTAAAGAGGCGAATGCCATCCGCTGGGCCGCAGATCTGGATCAGATCCTCCCTGCTCATCCTCAAGAGATCAGCACCTGCAACAACAGCAGAAAATCAGGTTCTGCTTGCTGTTCTTCTCTATAGCTTGTGTTCCTGCCATCTGATAGGATGCTTGGATGGCTGGACACATCAACAGAAATCATTTCTTTTTCAGTTTCAGGCATTAAATAGTCTGTGCATCTATTTTTCCATCCACTCAAATGAGTGTTCTGTTGTGATTTTTACCCAAGTTACCTGAGAAGCTGGAGAAGAGCCTTGAGAAAGGTGAGAACCTGTGACGCTGCAGCCACTGTTGTATGTCCTGCGGCGAGGATGACGGCAGAAGGTGCTATATGTTAAAAAGAAGAAGAGCCCTTGAAATGAGTATAGCAGCACAGCATCCACCATCTCTAAAAAATGGCCTAAAAGGAATAAGAGAGCAACATTAACAATCTGCACATTCTCTGTTACTTACATCAGCGCAGCCAGGCATGTACAGTTCCCCTTGCTGGTTTGGAGAACAGTTGCTAGAGAAATGTGTACATGAGGAAAATAGAGCGGATTGGTGAGTATTTTATTACAAACATTTCACTACAGTTGTTACTGCCAAGTTACAAACCTGTTATTAGGTTTAAGAGGGGCAATTACTGTTTCACAAGCGTGATATAGGTTTTCAATAAATCTTCAATAAATCATCGTTTAAAAACTACATTTTGTGTTCTGAGGGTTACCTCTGTATAATATTCAATAAATATAAATTTTAGTTTAATGATCTAGAACATTAAAGTCTGAGAAACATGCAAAATAGAAGAAATCATTCAAATACTTTTTCACTGTACTGTATGTTCATTGTAAGCACCCCCAGAGGGCAGTATTACCACTGTTAGTATTACACCTCTGGTACAGTGATCAGCCTCAGCCTTACAAACTGAATTTAGAGACTAGTGTAGGTAATTATCAATAAAGCTACCTACATTTTAATAATTATTAATGAAAAACCAAAGCCACTTCTAGTCCACCTTGACATTAATCTACAGTTCTCTTGCAGAGCTCTAACCAAAATGAAAAGGGTTTGTGCAAATCGAAATGGTGACATGTGGTGTGAACAGTGACTCACCCATCAGTGAAACTACAGGATGCTGGTGAACTGTGGTAAACTGGTGATGGAGTGCTGCTGCTGCTGTGGCTGGTAAGATTTAGAGCATCAGGCCATGGCGAACACTTGATAGACAGAAAAGAGAAGTAACAATGGATTTACGCTAAAAACATCCACAATGAAATGTTAAAAATATAACATTAAAGTTGCATCAGTTAAAATGCAGTGTCTGTATACAATGTGAAACTGCTGATTGTAGTTCACAGTTCCCATCAGTTCTACAGAGACATTTGGGCTGTTTTAGCTCATGAAAAGAAGATACTTCTACAATTGGTTCTACAATTTTGAATGCAGGACTTTAATTTGCAAAGCTGGATTTTTCTATTGTGGTGTTACAGGTTTTATTTAACGTTACTTTATATACAAAGTAATGGTTCATTGGATCACCTCTGCTCTGGATTATTTTTTATCCACGTGAATAACACATTAGAACCTGCTGAATCGCTTGATGTTCAAAGACACTAAAGTGATGCAGAGAGACCCCAATCATTGACAAACCTCAGCAACAAAGCAAGAACAAAAAGAAAGACTCACAAATAAGTCACAGATTAACATGCTGTGATGTAATACTAGTTATGTATGAAAGGAAGCAAAGCGTAAAGGAGGACAAAAATATTGTGACCAGCTGACTGTATGGCTTTACCTCTGTTTAGATTAGATAAACCTCCAGGGAACACAGGAGATTATTAATGGGATCAATAAAGTTACAGCAGTACTGACAAACTAAAAGCAAAGCAACAATCATGAAATAATTATTATGACAAAAAGCAACACTGCTTCTGAAAGTAAGTCCAAAGAGGACTGCTGGCAGCCATTTTTTTAATAATGTAAGTTACCGTAATGTAATTATTTTAGCCATCAGTGCACTCAATGCAGCCACCTAATTCTAATGTGATGGCTGCACATTAGAGCTGTGAAACTTAAAACTTGAGACAATTAGGTGCATTTTGGTGTAACACTGTCCCATAATTACAATACTCTCTGTGATCAGTAACATTAGACTAATCAATTTTATAATGTTCTCTTAGCTGCAGTACTATTAGTGTAAAATGGACTTAAAATCAGGACCAAGAACAAAAAGATATTAATGCATTGTCTGCATCACCAGCTGAATAATTTCCTGTGGCATGTGACACATACAGACTGCCT
Source organism: Amphiprion ocellaris (assembly GCF_022539595.1). Taxonomy (NCBI): domain Eukaryota; kingdom Metazoa; phylum Chordata; class Actinopteri; family Pomacentridae; genus Amphiprion; species Amphiprion ocellaris. The sequence goes on along the minus strand of NC_072776.1, from coordinate 26,116,820 downwards.
ACTGTAATTATATGCATTTGTTCTGTCATAACTAATCTACATCTCTGTACTTTGTACAACTACAAAGTTTGCAGAAAAAACACATTCTCTCCCATGAGAAACATCTTACAGCTAATTTAAATCTAAAATTCTGAACAGAACGTCCTCCAGAGCAGGTTAGGTGTGCAGCAAAAGTTATTGTGGCGATCTAACAGGTCAAAAGAAAGCCACCTTCATGACACTAAAAAACTCCGTGTTTAGGCTCAACATATATGGCTTCCCATTAATCTCACTTCATAATACAGCCTTCTGCTCTGCAGCACTGTGGCTCAAGGAAGAGGACGGCATGCCTCACCTCTTTCAGCAGGGTGGTCTCATGGGATGACTGATACTTTTCTCTGTCTTGAGGGGCCTTCTTATCAATCTTTTCTCTGTCTGTCTTCAGTTTGCGATCAGCTCCTTTAGGCTTAAAATCAAGATATAGAGAAGTTAGACGGGTTCCTGTAGGAAAAAGCAAGCAAGCCGAAAACATGTTGAAGTGTCATACCTTGAAGACTTTGACCTGGCAGCTGGATGAATGAACATGCTCCATGTATTCCCCATGTTCATTTGTGGTGAAAGTGTCCACCTGGATACGAAATGGCACCCCTTTCTCCCCACCATGCTTCCTGGGGGTGAACTCGGTGCTGATGCAGTTGACCTGAAAGGACAAGAGAAAACTAAAAAATTAAATCAAACAAAAATAATGATTTCCCCCGAGACGTTTGACCAGAATCCATCTGTACCTGGATGAAAACAGAAGCATTCTTGACAGGATCCCAGAGGAACTCAATGGTGTTGAGGTGCAGAGGGTGTGAACGAGGCTCCAGTATGCCCACTGATAGTGGGACATCTGAAAGTAATAAGCCAGTCAGTCAGTTAAAGGACATACAAACATTGTAATTTGGTCGCTTATTTTATGTATTGTATTGTTATATTAATTTGTTGTGGTTGGCAGATCACTGTCTGTCAAATTTGATCAAACCACAGACAGACAAGCAGCACTGTCCATGAGTGACAACATCTGTCTCTTGGTTTGGTTCAGACAGAAGAAAGCATTTAACCTCAACCCAAATGGTAAAGGCAGGTTGCCAGCCTCCCTGAGCCTGGTTCTGTCTGAGGTTTACCCTCTGTTTAAAGGGGGGTTCATCATCCACTGTCACCAAAGAGCTGGTCTTCACCTAACTATATGAGAAGCCCTGAGAGGACTCAGGCGCTACATCAAACGGAATTTATTTTAATATGAGCAAAGTCTGATGTATGCATATTGGGTGATTTGTTACAATTAGCTCACCAAGATCCAGAATTCGGTCTCCAGGTCTGTTCCACCTCCAACCCTCCAGCTGCTGGTGCTCCATATACTGCAGTCGACGGTCATGAAACACCACTCGCACAATGCTCTGTGAACAGGATCAGAAGGCAGGATCAGGCTTCTGGCCGAGTACAGCTACAGCTTCAGTGGGACACCTTGCACAAAGCTGAACAGCCAGACTGTTGGGCAAAGTGCAAACAGGCTCCCCTCATTTATTTATTCAGACAAACTGTAACAGATCTTATTTTGCAAGAGTAAGGAGGTGGAAATTCACAGGGAATTTCAGCTCCATTCATGCCCACCATACAGTAGTCATACTTAAAATACATATATCCTGGAATATGAGCTACGTTCAGTGATGCTACATGTAAAACCTGTGAGATGAAATAATGACAGTAACTTTCCTCTTGTATAATAGCTCCCATACTCACATAGTTTAAAGTTTGTCTTAAAAGGACACATTAACTTGCTGTACATCTCTTAATAACTTAATAACTCTTAATTAACATGTGACCGCATGGTGCACCAGTGTGTGTAACTGCAACATCCCACCTGTGCAAAATTTCAACCATTGCACTTTTCTAAAAATAGTAGAGCTGTAGTGTCCAGGTGAAGTGTTCAATTGGTTGGCCAATATACTTTCAGCCAACTAATTTTCATTGGTCAAGCAATCACCAGTGTTACTTTCATAAGAATGGAAGTGTTACCTCTACAGATTTCCAGGATTATTGCATTATTTTTGGCAGCAGGATGATCAGACTACATGTGACAAATACAGCTTTGAATTCACCCACCCTAAGGGAGCATGTGAGGCCTAATATTTACAGCACAGACTTTGTAAACAGCAGTTTTCAAATCATATCATATTTTTGATTCATTTAGGTTAATAAGGCAAGGAAGTAGAGTGTACTCAGTCACTGCTGAACATTTAGTTCATCTAGAGATAAACTTTTTTTTTTGGTGACTACTTGACAGGTTGAAGAGAAGGTATGATTTCAGTTGATTAAGATTCTCTTTCATCAACTACAATCCTTTTACACAGTTCCTCAAAATTCAAATTCCTACAAAGTCCAATGATTTATGCTAATGAATGACCTATGATCATGTTTTATGAATAACTTGGGAATGTAACATGAGGTCTCTGTGATACCTCATGATCAAGCCAGGTTGAAGAAAAATCCAAAACAGCAACTTAACAGAAAGTTTAGATTTTGCTGACCTCCAGTTGTCTGACATCTCACTTTGCTAAAGCGATGGACTGATGTACTCACTATATGTGGTTACAGGTCTAACAAGGGACATTGCTGGCTACACCCAACCATACCCAACAGCCTGATGTATAGACTCTCTTTAATATGAGAGCCAAAAAGTACTGTCAATACCATTTGTTGATTTTTCAAAACTCAAAAGACCCATTTCTCCCAAAGTCCACAAACTTCAGACAGTTTTTATGGCATGTGGGAACAGAGAAAGTCCATGTCTAATTTCACTCAACTGCCTCTAGAATCAAAAAGAGCTTTTGTTTTAAAAATGTTGCCAGAGCATAAATTAAATCAAGAAATGATATTAACAATATGTAAAACCATGTACCGTTAGAATATTTATGGAGGGAGGCTCATGCACGGCTGAGCAACACAACTCAAACAGCTCTGGATCCACCACGTCATGTGTTTGCCTAGATGCCACCTGTCCTATTCTTGTGTTTCTAGGATGCTACAGCTAGCATTACGCTCTTAAGCAACAGCAGCCTGACAACAGAGATGTGTCAAGAGGATGCACTCACACAGAAATGAAATAAAATGACCTCTCCTCACTCTTAAGTGGCCGTGCTGACAAATAACTCTTTAAATGAATAAAGTCACTTTTGTATCTGAAATTTAGTCAGTTGGTAACACTTGTGTATCAGAAAAACCTGTGTGATGAAAACAAAAGTGGCATCATGGAAATGTTGGGCTGCTAATGGGTTTTACTCAGAAAGCATTGGCATCAGATATATACCAATTTATTTTTCTGATTTCAGTTGAGAGAACACTGTTCCTAGGAATAATAAAGGTATAAAGATGGCCACGTCTTTATGAAAAAAACCCAGTAATACAGATAAAAGCAGAATAATGACCCCAGAGAGTGTGTGTATGCTGAAAACATGAACGTAAAATGAAATGCATGTTTGTAAGGAGCTTATGTGAAAATAAGGGAGGAGGAAAGATAAGTTTGGGTGATAGTACCAAGCTCTCCAAGGTCCACACCCTACCCCTGAAGTGGAAGAGAGGGTTGAGGGACCTGCGACAAAGCCGGAAAGTGAGACTTGAAAAGAGAGAAGGAAGAAGTCATATGAAAGTCAAAAAACAGACATATGTAATACCTTATACCTACCTTTACATATTTGCTGCTTATATCTGTATACTCCACTAGTTTTCTGTTTAGCATACGGATTTCGTAGGACTGACCTACATTTTAAAACATTAAAAAAAACCTGATTAAAATTGAAAAATGTGAAATCAGTCAATCAGAAAAGAGGGGCAGTGGAGATAGAAATTGAATCAAATTAGAAGCCTCTTAAGCCAGATATCAAGGCCAGCCACTACAAAAGTGTTCCATATCTCCATCCTGATCATATATAATACATTAAGTTTAATATCACATTTAAATCGCTAATGAGGGACACTACATGGCTAACTATCAGTGCTTCTTTAGCATAAAAGTAAGCTACAGACCATGATGGCAATTAACTTCTAATAATCAATACATGCCATCTTTGCATTATGATGTAATTGTTGTCCAGAAGTTGCATGTTACAGCAAGCTCACTTTCATTGTGGTTTTACTCCAAACAAATTACAGTAGAGCAGATAAGCAGGGCAAACTTGTAGAGACAGAGGTAAATGAAGCACAGATAAAAAATGTCACTGCTCAACAAGAGAGACAGAAACAGTCAGAAGGTTCCAGTGGTTGAAACTGACGTGAAGCAGAAGATGAAGTACAAAGGCAAAAAGATGAATGAAAGAGAAGAGGGTGAATCAGATTATAAGATGCAAGTCAGACAAACTAATACTCAGACAGAAGCTCATGTTGCTTGGATGAATCATTCAATCAATGGCAAGCCTATATTTTATTAATACAATATATATCAAATTTTACTACTAATTTCAATATTCAAAAGGCTCAAAGACACAGAGGATGTATGTAACTACCCATACAGAATATCTGCTTGTTCCAGTTCACTCTATTACTTACTAAAGACAGTAAATATGGAAGCCAAAAAGTAGCTTCTTCAAAGAACTCTTAATATTTTGGCATTTCTTTGCTTCCATAGTATTAGATTCAGCTATTAGACTTGAGGTTCTGATGCTGTCAGAACTAAGATTCCTGTGAAAGAATCAGTAAAGGGAATCTCTGCAAATGACTTAAATCTGTGCCATAATGTGTTATACTACTGTAGAATAAAGCTATTTTGTTATCTTAATGACTTTGCACACAAGTCTATGTTGTCTGCCTTCTGGCATTGAGCAACAGCTGTGTATATTATTTGCTGAGCTCAAGACTGCAGAGACAACAGTTTAAATTAATTTGTGTAAATCTCCAACGTTTAGTATAACCCTGACTTAAAATGAATTAGAAATCCTGCTTCAGCAGGTTTCACTTTAGCATTACTGCTGCTGCTGGGATTGTATGTGGCAAAATGAGCTCCAGTCCAGTGATCATCGACATGAAACGAGCAGGACAGATAGCCACCTTGGTTGAGGTAAGTGAGAGTCTCCTCCTGCTGTTTCACAGCTGGTGAAGTGGCTGCACACAAAATGTACTGGAATGGACTCCTTTTGGCACCACTTTCAGCCATAAGCCTGGCTTCTTCGTTCTTCAAGAAAGGCGCCAAGGCCTCTCTGAAAGAGACCAGAAGAGAAACAAATGAGCATGGGGATGATAAAGGCCATTGTTCTGTTTTGTCTGTTATCTAATCTCTTCATCACAGGAACAAACATGCCAAAGGCTGATGTTACAAAATACAAAGTTCTCATGTAACATATTTAGTTCAAGAGTATTGTTTTGATAAAAGGGAAAAAAAAAAAGTTGTCTAGGTGGTCTGTCACTTCCATGTTGAGAAAAGCACTCCCTGAACACTTCAAATGCATTTAAAATGTGAATTTCACCTTTAAGTTTGATGTGAATAATAAATGACATAAAAGTACAAAGAGCCAGAATTACTGAAAATCTGCATCTGAAAAATGAAGCCATATGAACCATTCTCGGTCTCTTCTTATATTCTTGTGCAAATAAACATCACTGTTTTGTACTTTGACTTAACATGTTGCAGAATTGACTACTTTCCTTTTCAGACACAAGTTCATGAAATCCACATTTCTGAGGCTTGTCTACATGGCTGTGCTTTACCTAATATAACTAGCAGAGTGCTGGTGGTAGGACTCAGGCTGGGAATGGCAGAACAGCATATTTTCCAGTGCGGTGTCTTCTTCTATCCCAGGACCACAGAGAAGACGTGGAGACAGATGGAGCTAGCTTTGCGCCTGGTGGCTTCCTCAGATTTCAGCTCAGAGAGGTTTGCAGCCAAACCTGTCTGCCCGCCTCTTATATCATCCTGGTGATGTCATCAGGGCTTCATTAGCATACCTTGGATGACCTTTGAGAGGCGGAGTGTCCAGGCACACCTCCCACTACGACATCTAGCTTGGTTGATGCATTAATAGCAGCTTCACTTGATCAGCTGTTGACACTGACAACAGTAAGACACTAAAGCTGGACTTACTTGAGGTAATGGTGTTTGGAGGAAAATTTAGGAAAACAAACACAGGAGGGGCTTTAGGTGTTGGGAAAGAAAGAGAAGGGCATATAGTTTTGAGATAAACAAGACTAAAATGACCATACATAGCTGTGTGGAACTACATGTCTGAGAACAGCCATAGAGCTGAAACTTTCAGTTTGTAAGCAGCTAATCTCATATCACTGAAAGAAGAACAAAACGACTGCTGTGAATGCTAAAGCAATTCCTTTTGTTACACCTTGGTCGCAGAATGCATGCTTAATTTTAACATGTGAACAAACAGGCCGAGTACAAACCCCTGCAGCTGCTGTCCAGTCTCTTCACAGCTCCTCAAAAAGGTACAGAGATTAGAGACAGATCATCTCAAAGTCTGCTCAGGTTAATGTTTATACACAGCAGCTAAGAACACCTCAGCACTCGGATGAATGAGCTTGTAAATGGATGGACAACTGAGCAAAACTACTACCAGTACTCCTGTGGAAGCAAAGGTTCAACCTATGAGGAGGAGAAGAAGAAGACATACAAACGCTGGTCGACGTTTTAAAGACTGAGTAGTCAAGCGAATGTGAAATCCTGGGTGAACAGTCAGAAAACTGTGAGATCGGTTCTCAGTTTTATTTCTAGAGCAAACAGTTTCTTTACATTGTTGCAAATCTATCACAGATGGATGTTAACAAAAACCCTTCTGTACAATTTAACATGAGAGAAAATAAAATATATAAATACAGGTATGAATATTACATGGCTGATTGACACAAAAGAAAAAGTGTACTGTTGAACATGCATAGTGAACAGTTTGCAAAAAATACCATGTCTGTTTGTAGGACCAGGGTGGGCGCCACCTCCTAATAGTGACTGGTAGTTGGGTAAACTTTTCCTCACAGATTTGCTTTAACTGGAGGAAGCTCAGCTGATTAATGGGTCAGAAGTTGTTGAGGAGAACTGGATGAAAGAAAAGTCAGGAGAGGCATTTTACAGAGTGTGCAGGGCGGCATGTTGTTGAAATCGTTTTCAGTACCAATACTCCAACAGCAAGTTACAACGTAAGCATGTCAATTCTGTACATTCATTTACTTAAATAACCATAATTGGCCCATTCTCAGTGGATTACCTAAATGAGAACACCCAGTAACTAAAAGTCCCACATTACACTCAGGCTTCTTTCAAGCAAAATCAGGAATAATCATTATTATTAATTTGCTAGAAGTCAGCATATGAGACAAGAGAATTCACGGTAGATTAACTGTACCCTGATAAATCAAATCATATCCAGTAATGATGGGAAACTGTCCCTAGTCAGGGACCCATGTAGCGTCTCAGCAGGAATCCAACATTTTAAAGCTTTTTGATACCTCAAAATAAAGTCGTGCCCAGAGGTAAGACTTTTTAAAAATTCTCCACCTAAGTACTTAAATAAACCAAACAAAGGTTTGGTCAACAGTGTTTGCTCCATGTTGTACCTTTTACATATGATCAAATGTGACTTGTTCCTCTCCTGAAACATGAAATCAGAGATGAGTAACCCGATGATGTTACAAGTGCACTTAACAGCCTAAAACCTGGGCCTTTCAAAACAGCACAAAGTTGACATGTGCTGCAGGTTACATGCAAGCTATTTTGCTAACATGCAAAAAATTTAGATAGTCAACCTGTTCGCTTTTTGTTTTTTTGACATTATGTAAAATTCTGTGAAGCAGTAGTTGAAAAGTGTATGTACAAAATACCTTTGTCGGTTGATTTGCGGTTATTGCAGAAGCTGTGTGTACATGAAGGGAAACTGAAGGAGATCAGAGGAAACAACTAATACTGGATTTGCATCATCGCAGGTCAAGAACACGGCCATGGTCTGTTTTCCTGCAGATTCACATTTTTTTGAGAGCAAACAGATACAGTGCTGTACATCCCATTCACTCTCCGCAATCCAGTCAACAAACATAAGCGTGTGTAAAGTGAATAAGGCTTGGTAAAGTCTTTTCGACTGTTCTCAGGTGCTGGTCTCTCTCCCAACTCCACATCTGTGGTATTTACAAAGGACTTCCTCTTCAGACACGGTGTACCTGAACGTACTCAGACTGAACAGTGGCCTGGCAGATTTACAGGGAAGATGACACAAATTGGCAACAAATGGCAATTTTTTGAAAAGTTTCAGAACTTAATGCAGAAACTTTAGTGTAAAAATACAGGCAACAACTTTTCATGGGCTCAGCTTCTACTTGGTCTGCTGATTGTGAATTTGAAGCCTAATGTAGCCATCTTTCATTGTGCAGCTAAACAGCAAGCTCATGTTTTGCACCTCAATCTAAAGATCTGCACACAATTTGAAGGATTGTCAATTATGTGGCTGAAAAGTTGAGTAAACCAAGGACTTTGTGAAAGGGGGATTTAATGTATTAAGCCACTTATAAGAACAAATAAGAATAAAAAACGCTTACAATCGATGGACAGGCATCCATGAGCCACATCTTAAACCTAAGTATTAACTAAAAATGTTGACACAGTATTTTCTTATTTCTGTCACATTTATTTCTTGCAATATTTGTTTTTTATGCTCCCTAAAACAGAATTCATTGCAAAACTTATGGGCTTGTTACCATCACTGGACCAGCCAAATGACATCTCATCCCAAACTGTAACTGATTTGACAGAAGTTTTTGTGGGACAACATTCCTCCACTTTGACGTGAACATTTCACAATATCATGTGTGAACTTCTAACAAATCTGGGGCTGAGGGACAAACAGGCCTCCAATGACGAAAGTTGATCTGGAGATGGTGGGAATCATGGAGGAAGAGAAAGTGCCATTTCCAAAAAACTCCAAATGTGTTGATTCCCAACCAATACAGCAGTTACATTCAAAAGTTTCTAGAACAGAGGCGGGCTGGAGGAATGAACTAATCACCGATTCATTGAACAGAATCCCTTCAAAATAGGAGAAAAGCATGGCAGAACTTGAAATATAATGGGGAGAGGAAGCTCAGAGAGAGAGAGGTCTGAAAGAAGCGCAGCTTTGTCCTGGAAATCCTTGAAAGGCGTCCATCCACAGGGTTTCCACATGAATCCTCCCGATACTAACTGTGAGAGGAGACATCAGAGGAACTGCTGCTATTGCTGTTGGTTGTTTGGGCACGCTTGATGTACAGGTTCAGTAACTTCATCTGCAAACAAATAAAGTCGTGAAATGTTATTCTTTGCCTCGGCAAATGAAAGCATGTAAGCTGAAGAGAAAAAAATGAGATGTGAAGTCCATTCCAGCTGTAGGTTTGAGGCTCTTTAAAATAACCTTGTTTAGAAAGAGCAACACTTCTTGAGTGTGTTGTATCAAACTAGGCGATAAGAAGCAAACAATTAACTTTATCCTGTATTGTTCACTAGTGGTAAACGGAGCAAACTGGCATGTGACACTTTAAAGTGACACAATATACTTGTGACCTCTTATCACATTTATTCATTTCTGCTACAAGACTTCATTTTCTGACTTCTGTCTTATTTTTGTTTGTTTTATCCTTGTAAATGACAAATTATATTAATTTCTAAAAATATGTAGAAGTGATCAAAGTAAAATGCCAGACTTTTCCACTTCAATGGTAAGAAAATATGAAGCTCACCTTTGAAATAAAATTTTGAAACACTTTTTTTGACAAAAACTCACAAAATGAGGCATACTTCCTTTAAGTGCTTTGGAATGACTAAACTAAGTAGTCATCACAAGTTGGCAGTACATGCTATGTTATGTATGGCTGTAGTTAACAGAAGACTCTGCAAACAAAACTGAAAACAAAACCAGCTGTTTGTAAACTATCAAAATGCCACCTTCAGGCATTGTTTTCATTCGGGAAGGTTGTAATTACTCTTTCATGTCAGCTGGTATTGGCCATGGTTGTTGTCAGGAGAAAAAGAGAACGAAAGAACAGCTGCTCAGTCATGAGTCTGTCACTGTTCGCTACATCACAACTTGTTCAGGAAATGGGTCTGCACCATTCACTAGAATTAAATTTACAGTTATATTAGAATTATAATTCTGTGCAACAAAGTCAAAAAAAACAACCTGACAACTTGAGTCACTTTTTTGTTAAACTGCTGGAGTTGTTCTTGTATTTTGCTGTTTCCATCAAGTTTTACTTTAAAATGTCATAAAAATGTGTTCATGGAAACAGGACTTCTGACATTTACACTGATAACATCATTCAAATTAAAAATAATTGTACTGATATTTGGTGTTTGGATATTTTTGTATTGCCTTTATGTATGGCTTAGTAACAGTTGCAAGTTTTTATTGTCTAGTGTATTTAGTTGGACACTATTTATAGGCACTTTTTGAAAATTTCATAAGAAAAGGAAATTTAAAAATATTTGTTATATCCAGTCTAACTTCTTGTTTGCACAAAGACTATGTCTCACAATACAACTTGAGAACGCAACAGTGCATCCTAAAGCCCGTTCAGATGCTACATACGTATATAGATCACAGGTGGGGTGTGGGGGTAGTGAGGGGTGGGTCTCTCCAGTAAGGTGAACCTGACCCTCAGACCTCAACCCTTACATAACTCAAGGACACATGCAGTAAAAGTAGGGCAAATGCGAGCCTACACTTTATAATTGGACAACTGGTTGGAACAAGCTGAGAAACAACAACATGGGAAGATGATAAGGCTGCACGTCTGTTGAAGAAGTTGTGGTAATGGAGTGAGTGTGTGTGTGTGTGTGTGTGTGTGTGTGTGTGTGTGTGTGTGTGTGTGTGTGTGTGTGTGTGTGTGTGTGTGTGTGTTAAGACTTGTCGTCAGCGGTCAATACCTTGCTGCCCGTGAGCTGTGCCAGGTGGGGTTTAAGCTCCTCGCCAATCACAGAGTAGATAGCCACCAGACAGAACACACTGGCCTTGCGAACGCTGCTCTCCGTGTTGTCATAGCCCTGCAGAGAGACAAGGCAGCATCAGTCTCCACGCACGCACGCATGTACACATACCTAGACACACACGCAGGGTCGGCACGGACGTGGGAGGAGTTGCAAAGAGTGCAGAGTGCACGCAAACATTTCCAGGGACAAATAAGGCAAATAATTCCCAGTGTCCAAATATGAACATTGTCCAAATATGCCTTTTTGGAGCCGATGAGGATGTTGCTGCCCTGTCTGTCCCAAAACAACCCTGCTTTTCTTTAATTTAGGGGGTATAAACGAGCAAAAGCATTTAAATCTGCTATCTAGTAAAGTACAGTTGTGTACAAAAGTTTATAGAAACTTGTAAAGACCATGTATATCACTGAGTTACCAATGACTCCAACAACTCTTACTTTTCTATGATGGAATGACACAAGCATATGTGTCTGTCACAAAAAAAACAATCATGCATTTTGGTTCTTTACTACTACTGGTGACTTTTCTTAGTTAATTTAAATAAGGTATGTTAAGGCAGTTTCTTAAAAGTGTGCTTTTATCTAATAATTTTGCAAAAATTTAAAAACAACGATTTTAGTAATATATTTTTTGGCAAACTTTGTTGAAAACAGTCTTAACTAAAAGGTTATGTCTTGTTTTAGACTCAGACCTGCAGAAGTCCAGGGATTATGTCGGGCAGCAGCTGCAGTAATGAGTCCTTAGCGATGCGTTCAATGACTTTGGTTTGCATCTTGATGGCAGCCAGGTTGATGGGGTAGTCGGCCGTCTGCACAATAGGGCACAACACCTTGATGCATTGCTCCGGGTGGATGGAGCCGGCTAGGGTGGACGCCGCTTCCTCAGCTGCACGCACCACCTAAAGCACATGTCAGATACACATTAGCATTATTCGTGTAATGTGTGGGGAAAAAATACTGAAGTACTGCATTTTTGTCATTAAGACAGCTGACTGGTGGGTGACAACTGGTATCTTACTGGAAATTGCAAGTGGGCTCGTCCTTTACAAACCTCCTAATGGGCTTTAATATGTAAAGCAATTTCCCTACCAGACAATGGCACATGCACAGGACATTTAATATTGTGTGAACTCATCGTTATACACAATTATACACACTAAAAGGTGTACCTGTATCCCTGCAGGTTCAGCAGGAACTCACTGGAATCCCTCTGGCTAAGAAATCAACATAGAACTTTATTCAGTCATCAAGTGGATGACCCTGAATAAATCTTGTACTCAGGATGTTGCATTTGTTGTGGATTAGTTTAATTTGTTGTCTGCTTATGAACTCTGGTTCTGTGGATTATTAATGATCTGGCAGGTTAGTCTCGATGTTTATTTTGTGTATTTTACATTCCATTTGTTATCAGCATGTGATCTTTGTTTACCTACTCTGTGTACCCCGCTGCACACCTGACCAACATGGTAAGAGAATTTCTCAGTTGAGTAACTCATAAGGTTTCTCCTTTGTGAGCCTCAGTTAAAAGTCAAAGGTTGGCGATATTTGCTTCAGCTATTGTTATTCTCATAGTGCCAACCACACTGTAATGTTTTAGTGATGAGGCTCTAGACTATTTTATAGTGTTATAGTGTTATATGTGTTTGAATGATTATTTTGTCCAACGATTATGTTTTTACCACAGTAGGTTTTATTAAGAGTTTTCACAATAACAGAGGAACATGCGTGTCATACAACTATGGAAAAATGACTAATTACTAATTATCAAGAACCCCTAAACCTGTTGGCAGGTTTGAAAAGCATGTTGTCTATAAAAAAGAAAAAAAAAAAAAAAAAAAATAAATAAATAAAAACTCTCAAAATGACACCATTCATTAGAGCCAGATTTTGAAACAGAAAGAAATGTTAGATTTTCAACTTTCTAACACCATTCCATCAGGAAACTTAACCAAATCTAAGTTTTATCCAAATAGTTTTTTTCTACAAATATCATACATAAATTGCCAAAAACAAACCATTTTCACCATATCCTACAAAAGCAAAAAATCCTGTGCTCCTTGGTGTAACCATGAAGTCTTGAGTGGCTCAGCTGCAGCAAAAAGTCATGTGACAAAAAATTCAGGGACTGTTCAGATGAACTGCAGGCTGAGTTTACACAGAGCAGAGAGGAGTCAAAGAAGTTAAAAAGTAGTAAAGCAGTAAAATATCTGTACTATGTAGAGCTATTATTTTTTAATTACTGGAGACTTACGCACTTGATAAATGTTGTATGTGCTGATTCCAGGTTTTTTCCATTTTTGTAAAATAAGAAATAAAATTTAAAAAAATCTACTTTTGTATATTCCGTTTTTAGGACTTACAGCAGTATAACACTGCTTTGCAGCACAGAAGACATTTTTGAGTTCTCTCTAATTCCAGTCACTGTTGTATCCTTTTTATGGAGGTGCAGTACTACTCATAGTTCAGAGGGTTAACATAGTCAAATTATGTTTTCCTTTGACATAAATCTGTGGTCCCCGCTATTATTTAAACCTTCACAAATATTTTTTGACAAAATAAAAAGGAATCATATGACTGTGTGTATAGATTCCTCTGTACACACTCTGTAACATGTGGGCACATGTGGCAATGAATACCTAAAGAATTGTGACCAACTCTGCTGCTCTCAAATTAGCCATTTAGCCATTTTTAGCTCACTGTCACTAATGCAATACTAAATGCACCAAACTGTGGTCAGGCAAAGTAACTTGCTGAATGACATAGTGGAGCATATAGCGGTGCAGGAGCCAGTTATTTTTCTTAGGAGTTGTGAGAGACCAAAAACAGAGCTAATCAGTGACTGAATATTTAACTCACATTCATCAGGTGAACACAGGACACCAAAGAAATGCTAGTGTTGCTCAATATCAATATATTGTCTTTAGAAACACAATATCCATACTATGTACATGTCAGTGTGTAGCTTGCTCTGCTAGGTCCAAGTGAAATAAAATGAAGTACTACAACAGCATATTTCCAGTTTTGATGCTGAAATTGTGTACCTCCTTGTGAGAGTCTTTGTGAGCCTCCAGTGTCTTCATGATAGTTAGCTCAGCATAGTTCTTAAAGCGGGCTGGTTGGTTCCTCAAAATTTCTTTGAGCACACGCAAGGCCAGGGCTCGGATGGTGTGCTGCAGGAAACAGTAGCACAAGAAGTCAGTTAAAAGTAAAAATGGGAAGCAATTTACCATTTCAGTTTTTGCTGAATATCCAAAAATGCATAAATTCAGATTCTTCAGAAAATCATGCAGAAGTGATTCCCACTTGTGTCTGCTAAGCTCAGTGATAATCAATATACTCCAAACACGAATATTCGCAGAGTATAACTGTCTGGTAATTGTCAAACCTCTAAAAGAGTGTACCCACGGTCAGAGTCATTTAAGCCATCAGATAACATACATCTTTATCACCCAGTGTCTCCAGCAGGAGGAGGAGGATGGTTTTAAAGTGTTCATCCCACACAGCCAGGCTGTCTTCTCGTGCAATTTTAAGCAACTCCAACAGGGCGCCTTTACGCTCCTCAGAGCGCTCATTGTGATTGGACAGTTCCTTGAGCAGATCAGCCACCAGGTCTGAGTGGTCCTGACCAACTGTTCACCAAAAGAGGACAGAAGGGAAAAATTAAACATCAAATTGCACCAGAAATTTCAATTAAAAACAGCTACCGACTACTGTCAAAGGCCAAAAACAGAGTCTCAGCATTATCAATCTGTCTTCAATTTTGTCAACACTAAAAGAAAATAAACTGCATTTACTAGTTTCCACTTTACATAATACTACCAGAAAGGTGACTATCATATCAAAATAGAATGTACAACCAATTTCAATTTAAAAATACAGAGTGTTATGCATTTAGTGGAAACTGCACTTCTGAAAGTGAATATAACATGGCTTGGCATTCTAAGATGAAAACACAGCTCTGCATGCCCTGTAATGCTTACAGCTCAGTATGCAATGAATGCTTTAAGTTGAAGCACTCCGGGCATTAAATGTGTAATTTTAAAACTGAGTTCTGCAGCCCAAAATTCAAATAAAAATTTGACACAGAAGGTAAGAATTTGTGCCGATTAAAATTAATTTCTAATTATGCAGAACGCAGGATTCATGCAGGATTGATGTGAAACTTTATTGCTGGCCATGATGTTTATCATTTCCATTTTCAATAGTTGCCACATGTCAGGTTGGACATAAAGTACTTTATCGCTGTACTATAGATGTTAGTATATTTAGGCTGCTATTACTAAATGTGTTCTGAATCTGTAGATGTGTAGATATTTAGTTCTTTACAATATGTTCTTCATTAGCCTTCATTATTATTAGCTAGATCGCTCCAGGTGAATTAAACATAATATAATCACCAAAACATTCTATTCTCTATGGAGAATGCCGCCAGTATAAATGTAAAAACATACACCTGCCAGCTAGATCTGCACTGCAAGCAGGATAGATTGGACTTAGTCAACACTCAGGGATTAGGTGGAGTTAAAAGAAGTGAGAAGACCAGGAAGAAAAGATGAGGGGAACTGAGAGAGCCAAGTGAATAATGCAAACACAGACAATGGGTCAGTGGAATGAAGGTGTGGTCAGAAAGTTATCAGGTCTGTCAGTAACTCTCAGACAGTCAGGGAGGGTCGGCATCTTTACCAGGAAAGACCTTGGGGAGTGTCATCTTGTTTTCGCCACTTTCTTGACGGCGGCCTGGAGAGGAGGAGGGGAAGTGTAGGAGGGATGAAGGTGAAGGTGGGGAATAGAAGGGACACAGGAGGGTGTAGAGAAAAGGATGTGATGACAACAACAACTGAAGCATAGACTGGCTAACAGAGGAGCTCACATACACCTGTGTTTGTGGTGAACATTATATGCAGAGGAAGTCTCACCTGTTTGCTCTACAGCTTGTATAAACTTGTGCTAACTTGCTTAAAGACAATGTTTGGCTTTCTCATTGAGAGAAGACTACACATAATACTTGACACAATGGTGGTGGAGGAAATTTCTTGTTTCCACTCTAAACATCAGTCTTTTATGGTGTCATTACAGGATGGAGGAAAAATGGAATTTCCACAAAAATTGTAAAGAAAAAAGATCTTTGTCTTCAGTTCCTGGAATATAAAATCTATAAAAATTAAAAAAGTTATAACAATTTAGAGTTGTTTGAGGGCAATTCAGTATTTTATGCAAGAAATTTTGTATCGTGAAGCTGTCCTACAGCATTGCCTTTCATTACGTACAGTGGGTACGGAAAGTATTCAGACCCCTTTAAATTTTTCACTCTTTGTTTCATTGCAGCCATTTGCTAAAATCAAAAAAGTTCATTTTATTTCTCATTAATGTACACTCAGCACCCTATCTTGACAGAAAAAAACAAATGTAGAAATTTTTGCAAATTTATTGAAAAAGAAAAACTGAAATATCACACGGTCATAAGTATTCAGACCCTTTGCTCAGTATTGAGTAGAAGCACCCTTTTGAGCTAGTACAGCCATGAGTCTTCTTGGGAATGATGCAACAAGTTTTTCACACCTGGATTTGGGGATCCTCTGCCATTCTTCCTTGCAGATCCTCTCCAGTTCTGTCAGGTTGGATGGTGAACGTTGGTGGACAGCCATTTTCAGATCTCTCCAGAGATGCTCAATTGGGTTTAGGTCAGGGCTCTGGCTGGGCCAGTCAAGAATGGTCACAGAGTTGTTCCGAAGCCACTCCTTTGTTATTTTAGCTGTGTGCTTAGGGTCATTGTCTTGTTGGAAGGTGAACCTTCGGCCCAGTCTGAGGTCCAGAGCACTCTGGAAGAGGTTTTCTTCCAGGATATCTCTGTACTTGACCGCATTCATCTTTCCTTCAATTGCAACCAGTCGTCCTGTCCCTGCAGCTGAAAAACACCCCCATAGCATGATGCTGCCACCACCATGTTTCACTGTTGGGATGGTATTGGGCAGGTGATGAGCAGTGCCTGGTTTTCTCCACACATACCGCTTAGAATTAACGCCAAAAATTTCAATCTCAAACTCTATGCGGGTTTTCATATGTCTTGCACTGAGGAGAGGCTTCCGTCGGGCCACTCTGCCATAAAGGCCTGACTGGTGGAGGGCTGCAGTGATGGTTGACTTTGTGGAACTTTCTCCCATCTCCCTGCTGCATCTCTGGAGCTCAGCCACAGTGATCTTTGGGTTCTTCTTTACCTCTCTCACCAAGGCTCTTCTCCCGCGATTGCTCAGTTTGGCTGGACGGCCAGGTCTAGGAAGAGTTCTGGTCGTCCCAAACTTCTTCCATTTAAGGATTATGGAGGCCACTGTGCTCTTAGGAACCTTGAGTGCTGCAGAAATTCTTTTGTAACCTTGGCCAGATCTGTGCCTTGCCACAATTCTGTCTCTGAGCTCCTTGGGCAGTTCCTTCGACCTCATGATTCTCGTTTGCTCTGACATGCACTGTGAGCTGTAAGGTCTTATATAGACAGGTGTGTGCCTTTCCTAATCAAGTCCAATCAGTTTAATTAAACACAGCTGGACTCCAATGAAGAAGTAGAACCATCTCAAGGAGGATCAGAAGAAATGGACCGCAGGTGAGTTAAATATGAGTGTCACAGTAAAGGGTCTTAATACTTATGACCGTGTGATATTTCAGTTTTTCTTTTTTAATAAATTTGCAAAAATTTCTACATTTCTGTTTTTTTCTGTCAAGATAGGGTGCTGAGTGTACATTAATGAGAAATAAAATGAACTTTTTTGATTTGAGCAAATGGCTGCAATGAAACAAAGAGTGAAAAATTTAAAGGGGTCTGAATACTTTCCGTACCCACTGTATTGAAACCATAATTAAAGGAACATTTGTAAGACAGTTTCAGCACATTCGGTGCATGTGTGTTTATATAACAAGTCAAAGACAACACTAGAATCAATCAACCACTTTGTTTTAGACAAAGTTCTGAAAACTTAAAAAATTTGTGCTTGATATAATTTTGTGTGAAGTACACTGTGATATTGATGTCTGTCTGCTGCAAACACATCATGTTGTGGTTATGATATCACTCACAGTCTCGGAACTGTTCCACATCATCATCAAAGACGGCCTCCTTCAGGGCACTCTTGTCATAGGTGCAGATCGTTTCTCCATAGCCATATGGTGCAAACTCACGACTCCGTGGCCCAGAGAAAGAGCGTGGTGAAGGTGTGTTTAGTAGAGATGTCTTGTTGTCCAAGGCGGTGCGACCCCCTTCCACCATGTCTAAGCCCAAGCGGGCATCAGAACCAGGAGATGATGCTACTCCTTCTCTCCCTGCCTGTAAGAAGTAAAGGAAGTAGGGAGGAGGGAGAAGGGTTGACAAGGGTATTTTTATTCATAGGTTTCAATCTTCTTCACCAATAACAATTTCCTCCATGTCTTAAAACAAGAGTGTTCTAAAACAGTAAACAGCAGTTTCTTAACATTCAGAGCTTGTACATGTTCTAATTCTAAATGACCATAAAAATATGAATGCAACCTACAGTATGTATGTACTTGCATTTACATTTAGTAAATAAGAGACTAATGGAGAGAGTGAGAGAGAAAGACAGACAGAGAAAGAGAGAGAGAAAGAGAGAGAGAACATTGGTAACACTGAAATAATTTGATCTGCATAACAGGGGGCTTCACACCTGAGAACATATAGAGGTGCCCACTTCAGTAATCACAGTGACACGGATAATCAATCCACAATAAACAGGGTGGTTTAGAGGAGACTTGTGCAATAGCTATTGCTCATCTAGTTTGACAAGGCTAATGGTGACTTCAAATGGAGTTGTATTCATGAGATATAAACATCCCCCTGTGAAGTATTCACAGTCCTGAAAGTGGAAATTTTAGGCCAGCATACAACTCTGAACTCATTTGGCTTTGGTGGAGGAACAGTAAAATAAAGAACTTTTCCTCTAATTACTTGCTCTGGAGTTTATATGGACAGTTTAGCATTGTTTTAAGTCTGACTTGAAAAATTGTGAATGCATACTTTTACAGATAGAGAAAATTAACTGACAATTTCTTAACTTTTGTGCAACTCCAAAGTCTAACTGTCCTTACATTTAAAATGAATAAACTTAATTCAAATTATTGAATGCAAAGTGCTGTTTTCCCAATGCAAGCAGACATATTCAGGAAATGGTCCTGGATGGCAAGCGTGTGACTTACTGCATCATCCCTCTTGCCCTCCCTTCGGACCGGCTCATTGAGGTCCTCCTGGCTCCGGTAGCTGAAACTCTGGATGGCCTCAGTGACACCGCGGAGTGAGCTGTAGATCTCTTCTGAATTCATGTTTTCTGTGTCATATTCCATCATGCTAACAGAGACACAAACAGAAAGAAATGCACACATTTACATAAAATGTGCAGAAACACAGCATGAATTTGCACATATACACATGCAAATTGCTTGAGCAAACAGATTAGTACTGAAAGAGCAGAAGGTCAGGACTGATGTAAACCTTAAGTGTGGCTTTTTATGGATTTCACTCAATGCTGCACGATGTTTCAATTTTCTTAGAAATTATGAAGTAATATGTGGTCAGCATGAAACTGACATGCTAGCAAATTAAAAAAAAAAGCTCAACTGGTCTGGACAAAGGAAGACAGGATATAGAGAAGGATCACGGTGTGGCTTTGTAAAGGGCTTAATCTCCTTTGTCTCAGGCCGCCTCATTACCTGGGAGAATATGCTCTGCGCAGGACCCTTAGGGAGGGGGCAGCAGGGGTGGAGTGAGGCGGAGGAGGAGGAGGAGGGGCAGGGGGGTGTTTTGACAGTCCGTCGACACCCCAACCCCATAACCGACTGTTGCCACAGCGCGGCCGGGAGGGAAGGATGGACAGACAGGGGTGAGAGAGTGGGCAAGGTGGATGGAAATTGACAACACAAGGAGACAATGAGAGGAGGAGAAGGAGAAAAACAAGTGTGCGGAAAGAGAAGAGACAAAAAGAAACTAGTCTGAGCTTTGAGGTTAAGGGAAAGTGTTAATTTAAAGGAGAGCGCTGGAAAGTAGCAGAATCCCACAAAGTTGGCTTTTTATAAAAATGAAACTTCTCCATATCATAAGTGAGGGGCATTTTTTTGGAGAATTATCTCAACACAAAATGTTCAATCACAGTAATCAGTCAGAGATCCACTAACGTCTGGATTAGTGTTTATGGGTTTCTGCTAGCAGATAAAAGGACGGTAAAGGCATAATACGTCAGTTGAATGAGTTGCTCATTCTGAAATAATTGAATTTTATTTTAAAGAACTGTCTGTAATACTCTGATACAGGAGCCTGATATGTGACAACTTCGAAGAGCTTGCTTGTTAACTGTTTGACAGCAACAACTGTCAGATATTTTCAGTAAGAGAAGCTTTATAAGTAACATTTATGAAGTATGTGTTGCAATCTCTTGAAGCAACTCATTCAGTATGACACTTCTACCAACCCACCTGTGTTAGTATGAATACAAATGAAAGATCATGACAGCAGCCGTATCTTCACTTAAACCTTAGTCGTACATTAAGACAACAGGTGTGTTGTACAGTGGTAAGCTACCTTGGAGACAGTCCACCGTGGGAACAGTTTGTTGGTGAGGTGAGGGGGCTGGTTCTGCTGGGAGTGTGGCGTTGTGGCGTCCGACCAATGGTGTTACTCGGAGATCCCTGGAAATCAAGGAAATAAAATCCAGATATGGCTGCTGCCAGTATGTGATGGTTTTACTTCACTAATGGCAGACTAGAACTACTGTATGAACACCTTTTGAGGACAGGTACATAATTCTGCATCCAGGGCTGCACGGTATCGATAAGAACTGACATTGCATTATTTGGTTTTCTGTGATATATATTGTGCTATAAAAAAATACAGGAATTTCCTTCAGATGATTTAAATATCTCTATTTAGAAAGAACTAACATTTCTAGAATGACTGGTGTAATTTTGGAGGCAAATGCATCAAAAATATCAAAATCATTTTTTAAAAGCTGTCAAAAGTTGTTGGACATGTCTAATAAGGGAGCTGTTCTAATAATCCTTTCTATAGTTGAAGTATTTCTATACAACTGATGCTGCGTTTCCTTTTGTAACCAAATCTCCCTTGTCAGTGTTTCTCTCATGTTTCTTACTCTGCTGTGCACATGTGGAGTCTACAAATATATATTTTATAAATAAAGCAAAAAATATAATTAAATAAAAATTTGGTATCCAAGAACCCGTAAAACAGAGTAAATTATGTTCTATCAGACAGATTTCTGTTGTAGATGAGTCATGGAAAATGACAATCATCTAAATTTTCATTTTATTTTAAGCAGCAAAAAAGTTATCTATGTTTGAGTCAGTTTTCCTTACTTCAATGCTCCTGCCATGTGACTTTAACAAATGAGTGCAATGCAGTGCCAGTGCTGAAGCAACATATTGTGTAGCCCTATTTTCATCCCATTTGGGCTACTGTATGAATGAAATCATAAATTAAATTTCGCTTACCACACTGCTGCTGGTATTGCTCGAGTTCTTCAGGTGGTTGTGCAGCAGTTTAGTGGCTCCATCTTGAAAGGTTTTGGGCAAGGCTCCCAGCAGCATAGTGAACTCTGGAGTGTTGAGCTCAAACAAGGAGATCAGCACCACCTGAGCTGCCTGCATGGAGTGTAGCACAATGGGTTAGGAAAGAGCACACAAGACTTGAGAAAATTCAAGATGGTGTCCTTGGTTTTAGAGTTTATTTGGCCTTATTTTGCAAACAACAATTTCACCAGAGTGAGACTCATATTTTGAAAGAAGATAAAAAAGACTAAACAATGATTTGCTGTAATATTTCAGATTCCTACATGGTTAGCATCAATGAAACCACAGAAGACTAATTTCAAGCAAACTTTATCACCAGTAGAGGCCAGCACAAATCTAAAACCATAGAAACCAACTTTTCAGCTCCACATTGCACTGCCTGGTGGACTAACGTACGCACTAGCCTGTAGAAAGAAACTTGTTCAAAGCTGCATTCAGTGGAAAACGCAAGTCTTCAAGGATGTTGTTGCTATATCAATGTTACAACATGCAAGTGAGTACAGATCAATTTAAAGGAACCTCTAGAAAGTTGTAGTTATGGTCGTTGGGAAACAGACATTAAGAATATACCTAACAGAATAAAGGTAAGAGTCTGGTTCATAACAGTTTGACCATTACTCTATAACACCACAAACTAAAACCAGTTTTCATCGGAAATGTGATGTTTTAGTCGACCTGTGAGAGCTCCAGTGCACTTTTTGTGGTAAGTTAGAAAAATGTGTTAACTTGTGTCGTTTGCTCCTTTTCTGCCTTCTTCTGTCATTAACACATTTTGAGACTGCCATAAGGGTGCCCATATTGCCAAAGGTGGTGTAAATGTAAAGATTTATGTTACAAGCTGAGTAAGTTTAGGTGACTAAGCTTCGACTCTGAAAAGCTAATTGGGTAAATCAAAACACTTTAATACTTGTGTTGTAGCACTCAATGGGCTTTTATTTATTTTTATTTTCCATTTGTGAGGGATACACTTCAGTTATTTGGTGACATCCATCTCTTGGTGTCATGGATCCTGCACTCATTGGATGTTGATTTGAACAATAACACTACTGTCAATGCATATTTAAAAAAATCTTATTGATCTCCCCTGTAGGGAAAGAAAAACATGCAGATATGCAGGTGGCTGACAGGTTGTTAGTGTGAGTCAAACAGACAAAATGTGTTAGGCACACAGTAGTAACGAAAAAGCATTCCTATCAATGTTGACCAATAAAATTAAAAAAACATACAAATTCATTCAAAGCCACAAGCCTTCCTGTAATGTGTGGGAATATCGAAGGTTAAACTCAAGTTTTTCCTGGTTGCACAACAAGCTCAGTCTATTTGGTGAGAGGTCAATTTGCAAGGCAAACACTGCTTTTAATTTGTTACAGCAAAACAGTTGGAGCATAAATGGTGAGTGACAGATGCTAGATTCTGTTTTCACAGTCTTGAAGGTTGGTGGTTAGGCACCGAGCAGGCGGGACATTGCGTGCTTGTTGTGTTGTGATAAGCTACTGGAGCGGGCTCTACCTGCTTACACCTTTCTTCCTGGTTGCCCTCAGTGGACAGTAAGGCTGCAGTACTGGACCTGCCAGCTAGCTCTTCACTCACCCAGTTATGAAGGGTCTGGAGCACAGCAGAATGGGCATTACAGCATGACACAATTTCTCCACCATCACATGTGGATGAATACAGAACCAATTTTTGACAATAACCTAATACAGTCCATTATGATGTGGATTAGTCTAAACAGAAAATGACACACCTATTCTATTCTTATAAATGTATTTACCGCTTTCCTGAAGGAGGCACGGCCCTGATTTGAAACTAAGTGAGGATTTCATTTGGAAGAACATCAGCGGAAAAACAAACAGTTCAGAACACAGAGGGAGAACATATGACGCGCATCAGAAAAGGGAAAGATAATGGGCCGTTGACCCAAGGCCATCCACACCGAGAGTGCCTATTATCAAAGTTTACAACTGCTGCAAGACAAACACTACAGGCTAAAGAATTGACATGAAAAAGAAAAAAAAAGTGCAGAGGTATACAGCATACCATTGACTATCAGGTAAATTCTAATTAACTGTCAAGGAAATTGACATCTTCTTTAGGGACAATGGTCTGATTCTGCAAAGAAATATTCTACAATCAAATTAATGATAATTGCAGCTTTTAAGTGTTAAAGAATAAGCTTTGAAATTTGGTTTCCCACCTATTTGTAAAGTTATAACAGTTGAATATGCCATAACTTGGGTCAGAGAAAAAAAAGTTAGCTCCAAATTTAAGATCAAATGTGCACCAAAGACAGTCTGTATTATACCTTAATTGACCTAAACTTCAAGTCACAAATTGGTATTTTGTGATCACTTCAAAGATTAACATAAAAAAGTAAAGTTAAAAACACAAAATATTAAGAACATTTGAGAAAAGTCGGATAAATGACATTTTCATGGAAATGCCATACTTTTGATGCAACAAAGGTCTCTTCATTATCAATGTTAAATATTACAACAAACCAAACCTGTTGCCCAAAGGTTTTGGCGTCAGAGCAGATTTAACACAGAGAGCTGACTTACCTTCCTGACATCAGAACTTTTGGGTTCAGTGGTCCAAGTAATGATGCGAGATACTGCCAGTCGTGTCTCGCTTGAGTTGACAAAGTCTGTTGGGTCCATCTGCCGAGCCAGGGACTCTATGTACTTCAAAATGGCCACCTTTACCTGTAGAAACAACAAGTTTGTTGTCACATGTCTTACATAACTTAAATCAGTTAAACTGGCTGATCAAAATCAGTTTGCCTTCAAACAGTCAGTCCTTCTCTTTGCTTTACCTTGAGGTTTGGTGTCTGAGTCTGATCCACAATAAACCTCATCAGAATGTTGAACTGCTGATCGAATGGGAAAGACTCCCTAACACGGACAAAGACAAGAGAAGTTAGTTTATTCCTTGATATTAGCCTGTATGTTTGTCTGCTAGAAGACTACTTAAAAAGCTGGAAATAAATAAATTGACAACTGACTCAATGACTGTCTTGCAAACAGATATCCCTCCAAGGGTTAACCAATCTACTAACTTCCTGTTGCATGGAATGCCCCTTTATCGACTGGAGATGAACAGCCAGTCATCTTTGCTATCTGTCCCCTCTCTGTGCCCTGAACAGCCTTGCTTGTGCTTCTTTTCAGACCTTGTGACATCCAGGGCCTTCTGGACTTTGGCCTGGACAGATCCCAGCAGGTCTGCCCCCATCTTCTTCAGGAGCTGAGTGAGCAGGACAAAAAGCCAGTCCTGCAAGTCCTCCCTGTGTACTGTGATGAAGTCCACAAGAGTCTCCAGAAACATGCTGAACACCTGAGAATATGTGTGCAATTGAAACATTTACTTTAAAAGCACTGCCCTCTTTAAAAAAAAAACGAAACAAAACCAAAGCATGTATTTTTAGTCAGACTTTGGTTAATGTCTCTGAGTCTAGAATATGGACTGATTGACACACTTACTCTCTGTTGTTAAATCCACAGCAAGGCAGACCATGCGACAAGAGACACTTCATTAGTACCAAATAAGTCACAGCATACAAGTATAATGTACAGGAGCTCCATCTTTTATTGCTTTGTTTCGGAAACCGTGCATTCACACTAAAGTCACTGTAAATTCAAATCACTGCTTTAGTTAGTGAAGTTGATATTTTATACCTTGCTGTGTGGATCTGCAAACATTCTTGTGAAGATCTCACAAAGTCTCTTCAGCTCCACTCGGCTGAAATGAACAAAAAGCACAACACAACGAATCAGGACAGCAAGACCTTGCATGCTCATCATATGGACTGTTACTGTACCAGTAGCTGTGGTGTGCTACCGGTAGTAATGGGTATCTTTTTTGTCTCTGCATAACAGATTGCGTACTGCAGAATATCCTCTACGTCACAATCCTTAAAATTCTAACAATTAGTTAAATTATAGGACAGCAACACATATTTTAGTCCGCAATTCCTCCTGTAAGGTTAATCCTGTCTGAATGAGGTTTTAGAGAATATTTCTTATCACCGTAATTTTTCCATTTTTGTAATACTTGTTTTCATGTTTGCTCCTTGACTACAGCAAAGAGTAACTAGACTCAGGCCAGAGTCCACTTTGTGTTGCTAAAAACTGGCCACAGAATATCAAAGCTCACAGGTATTATGTTTTACACAAGTTGTTTATACACATGAACTCTGGACAATGTCCAGACATGACTCTGGACGTGATTCAAAGTCCAAAGAACAGTTGCCCTTTTACACATATAGCAGTCAACAGGAGATTGTCCATGTGAGATGAGTTCTGACTACTTGAAACACTTTACTTCTGGAGAGGGGTGTGGCCTGAGTAGAGCATGCAGGAGGCAGGACAGAACACACGTCAGCATGCAAACTCACTTGCTATGATTTACCTACTTTTCATTGGACATTACACTTCATACTTTATATTGACTTTGTGGTCTCATGTACAGCTCCTCTGGGTAATGCCTAAAGAAGTTCAGGGCTGCAGCACATTTTTGAAAACAGCTAGACTTATGAGCTTAATCCCACCTCAGTATTCTTTGGCTTTTGAGGAGATTCTGCAAGCCCAACAGACCCTCCTTCCTCTCTGACCAGTTGGAGCTGGCACAGTGGTTCAAGACTTCTGCCACATCCTCAGTCTGACGCAGATAATGAGGAATGCCTCCGTTTCGGGAGCCATATGAGCGCTCTGAGCATGCGCTAGATGCATCACTGTTGGCATCATCATCAGAGTACATCCCCGGTGATTCATACCTCCTTCTCAACGGCTTCCTCTGTGGAAGATAGAAGAGCATAGGGGACATATCAGACACACAGTATGGTATCTAAATATTAATCAAGCTCTAAACAAACGGTCATGTGACAAAACTTTTTGATACAAGTTTGCCACTTGCATCTGGTAGCCATGCAGTTTTCTCTACAGTGTTATGAAATGTACAAATCAAGGTGTATTCTGTGGATATTTAAGAGGAGTTTTTTTTGTATTTTTTTTACAAACATGGGTATGATACGTGGTGCACAATTCCAGTGTTAAAAATTAAATAAATCATTTTGTTTGTTTTAATATCAAAAGCAGGTCAAGCAGTGCCACAAGTAAGCAAAGGCCTAAAGGACTAAAATGCAGTGCAATGGGGAACATGTAAAAACAGAAGAGCGTATTTAGACTCATACGAAATATGTAATAAAACAATGAGGTTCAGCATATTCTTATCACAAAACAGTCGTTGCTTGGGTACCATAGATGCACACATCTGGGATGCGATGGACATAAACATTCAAGGTAAAACATGAGCCAATATAATGAGCCAAGCTGCATTATTGTTTCCTGAACTTGATTAGTGCGTGAGGGCATGGATATATGAACAGTAATGTAAAATGACCAACTACCTTATTCCGGGAGTCTCCTAATAGCTGAAATGATAACAAACCACCAAAGGGGAAAGAGGAGAGAGGGAAGGTTTAAAGGACGAATAAAGAACAGGTACAATTTTTCTGGGTATGCAAAAGACATGTGACTAGACTTTTTGCAACTGATCTACAAGTGCAAGATTTTAATGGTTCTGATAGTCTGATTGAAGGTCAAAATAAAGGAATATGTGAGCATTTTGATGCATCTTTTACACCAAAGCCATATTTATTCATAAGTACTAATTTTCCCTATTTTAGTAGTCAAGCAAGTTTTTGCTATTTAAGGTAACAAAATACGTAATAGCAATAATAATAATTATTACTATTATATAGCGATTTGCTAATTGCATTCAGACTGCGATTTTAATAACAATCAGTTGTTAATACCTTGTGGAAATATGAATATTCACAATTCTAAACTGTCAGAAAAGAGCGTCTGTCCTAGTTTCCCAGTGGCAAACACAAGGACGAAACCTGAGGATATTTTATTTACCATCAAAATTTTCACACTGGAGGACCTAAAAGTCAATTTTTGAAAACTGTGGTAAATAAATTATTAATAATAATCCTTTGCAATATGCTAATTAAATTGTTTCAAATTGCTTGAAAGTTGAAATCACTAAACTGTTCAGCCCTACATGGTTTTCTGCCTGATTTTGAGAGAGCAGTTAAGCAATTTAAAACACCTTTATCAATGATCTTGACTTGTGCTTCTCCCCACCAAAAAACAACAAATTTTCATTATCCTGTGCCTCTTTCACATAAACCTACCAGTGCATCAGCAACTGCTGCCTCCACCTCAGTGCCGGTGTTAAGGACCCTCATGGCATTAACTGATGCAGAAATTCTTGCCTGGTGAATCAAACCATATCGGTCTAAACACAAAGCAGGGAGAGAAAAAGGTAGAGAGAAAATTGGTGAGTGAAGCTGAATAGCATGATAGATGTGGTTATCATAGCTTACCTGCTTATCTTTTTGTTTTTTGAAACCATTAAGATGAAGCATTTCGTATCTTTCGACACGTCAACATAAAGTACGATGCTTTAAATTAACAGCTGAAAAGATCACTGAAGAGAATGACTCCAACCACCAGAAAGAAAAATGTCAGAGAACATGTTACAAAAGAAAATGCAAACAGCAAATGACCATGTCCTTTAGAAAATGCTGCGTGCATTACAGCCATTGTATGCCATTTCCCTGGGAGATGAAGAATATAGAGCATCCACAATGCACCAAAGATCAAAAATCACAAATATGAACTTGTGCGTGCAAAATTAAAACAGACACACATTTTAAGGTCAGCAAAACCAGAGGACAGCATTAACAGCATATACGTAATGAAATAGGTTTCTACTGGAGAGAAGAGAAAAAAAAAATGCCTGAGGAACAAATGTATAAAACAAACTACAGGCCACTGAATGAGACATGACTAAATAAAGGAGTGATTGGAATTTCATAAAATCCCAGCTAAAATGAACAAGTATATATAAGGCACTAAGGGTCAAGCAAATGAAATCAAAATTATTAATGAATAGAAGCTGACTATTCTTACCTTTGTTGTTTAATAACAGACTAAATAAAATGTTCTAAAATACTGTGGAGGGAAAACAGAGCAATGGAACAATGGATGCTGCCTGCAGTCACATCACTGAACACAACCACAGAACCATGCTGGTAGGTAGAATTTGGGTGAAAACTGAGAGGGACTAGGAGGTTGGGAGTTCTGGCCATGCAGGTCACCTGACTGGCCGTGGGGATCGGCTGTGGAAAGAGCGCTGGTTGAACGGGAGTGACGTCGGGAGGCTGCAGGGGACAGGAGAGGTGGGCAACATTCACACCAGGGGGTTAGTGGTGCTCATGGTTAAACACCTGTGTTTAAGGTAAGACTCAGAATCCATTTTTACTCTGCTGCACTGCTCTCTACTGTTTTTTGTTTGCTTTTTAAATTTTTTAGTTTTATTTCCCATGACTTCAAACTGAAAGAAAAGCTTACAAAGTACACTGTCCGTCCAAAAAGAAAGTCACACATTCTAATATTTTGTTGGACCGCCTTTAGCTCTGAGTATGGCACACATTTGCTGTGGCATCAGTTCAAAAAGCTTCTGCAATGTGACAGCATTTATTTCTGTCCAGAGTTGCATTCATTTTCTGCCAAGATCTTGAACTGATGATCGGAGAGTCGGACCACTGCGCAAAGTCTTCTCCAGCACATCCCAAAGACTCTCAGTGGGGCTGAGGTCTGGACTCTGTGGAAGCCAATCCATGTGTGAAAATGATGTCTCATGCTCCCTGAACCACTCATTCACAATGTGAGCCCCATGAATCATGGCATTGTCATCTTGGAATATGCTCATGCCATCAGGGAAGAAAAATTCGATTGATGGAAAGATCTGGTCCTTCAGCATATTCAGGTAGTCAGCTGACCTCATTCTTTGGGAACATAACGTTGCGGAACCTGACCAACCCCAGATCACAACCCTAACATCCACAGGCTTGTAGGCACTAGGCATGATGAGTTCATCACTTCATCCGCCTCTCTTCTTACCCTGATGCACCCATCCCTTTGGAACAGGGTAAATCTGGACTCATCAGAGCACATGACCTTCCATTGTTCCAGAGTCCAATCTTTATGCTCCCTAGCAAACTGAAGCCTTCTTTCTGATCAGCGGTTTTATTGCTACACAGCTGTTTAGTACCAATCCCTTGAGTTCCCTTTGCATCATGCGTGTGAAAATGCTCTTACTATCCACTATTAAACATAGCTGTGAATTCACCTGTTGATTTCTTATATGATTTCATCAAAGGTTTAAGTGATCTCCGAGTACGATCATCCAAGAATTTGTTCCGACCACATTTCTTCCTCGAAGATGATGGTTCACCACCATCCTTCAGGTTTTAATGATGCGGTGGATGGTTATTAAACCGATTTTAACAGTTTCAGACATCTCCTTAGTTGTTTTCTTTGCTTGATGCAGGCCAATAATTTGACCCTTCTCAAACAGAAAGTGGTTGTTTAAGAAACAAGAAGCTACTCATTGCATCAGGTAGGGTTAAATAAGTTGTAGCCAGCTGAAACATATTCATTACTGCTGTAATTATCCAATAGAAGGCTCTTACCTATTTGCTTAATTAAATCCAGGTGGCAAGTTTTTTTGTGGACAGGCAGTGTAGCTTAGCTTATACAATAATTTCAGTCCAGCAGAGTATGAAAAAGGTCACATCTAGATGACTGACTCATTTGGGTAGTATAGTATGGGGTGTTTCATGACCTATACTTGCAGGGCCATCCACCTCATGTCAATCATGATAAATAAAAAAAATCTAGAATTGCACAGAGCTCAAACTGGTATGTAACTTTGCAGAGCACAGCAAACAGTTTGACTTGTCATGAAAGAAAAAGTGCCAGGGATGTCAATAATATTTATAAAGGCAATTATATGTACTATTTAAGAGTCCCAGTGAGCCAACAAGCACAAAATCAGTACTCCAAAACTGCAGCTGCTAAACTGAATTTAGCCTGATCATTTAAATATTTTCATCATGGCTTCCTTACTGCCAAAATTGATTTGATAGAAAAAACCTATGCTACAGCTGCTACAGTAGCATAAAAACACTAAAAATCCCATTATCTCAACTGACGGGTCAACACAAAACGAAAATAATACTGACAGTTTGAGTCTTGGTTTAAGTTTGGTCCAAAGCATTAATATACTGACATACTACTGTGCTCATGCTTTATAGACCCTTTACAGATACTAAAACTACAAGTGCTGAGGATAATATCTGTTACTGCAATGCTTGTTTGCCGCTTATAGGGTTTTAACCCTGCCTCCATGTCTCTGTTAAGTTTTCTGATAAATCCAAAAACTGTTAAATCATTTTATGACAACATGTGGATTTAAAAGCACCTCGTATGTACATGCGGTCATTTAGATATGATTCAAACACATAAATCTAAATTAAAACAGGCCAAAAGACCGGAGAGAAAACTGAGATTGTCCTTAAAAAAAGTAAACAAAAATTCAACTTGAGGGAAAAATGACCTCTTTTTAATAAATAGAACAGTAATGCTCCCAAAACCCAGACAGGCACAGTTAGTGCATGCACAGAAACAGACAGGCAGAGGTGGAATAGCTACAAGATACTGCAGAGAACACCAGGAACAGACAGTAGATGGAGTAGAAGGTTTGTCTAAGCATCTGGTACAGATTGCCCGGCTGGGATGCTCGCTGGGGGAGATAGCCGGGACAGCTATTAGCTCAGCGATACTCACCCAGTGGAGTAAAACCCCGAGCAGGGCTGGTGTCACGGCTGCTCTCGCGACTGGTGTCGCGACTGCAACCTTGACTCATGCTGGGACGGGGAATGCGGCTCCGGGCTAGCGTGCGGTAGGGAAGAGCAGCAGGAAGAAGAGCTTTACCACACAGGCTGGCTGTCAGGACAACAAGTTAGGTGGGAATGTCAGAGTGCATTCATGGGGGGATGTCGGTGTGAGACTCGAAGATGTTAAATCAAAGAATGAGAGAAAAAACTGAAAATGTAAATCCCTGGATGTGGCCCTGAGAGAATGCAATGTTCAATATAATCAATGATATGAATGGTCTTAAGAGAATCACTTTACTGTTCTAAAAGCCCTGTGTGCATCAAGACACTAAAATAGCGTTGATGTCAACAGGGAGCAGGGAAGGCATTTGGATGGTCACATAAATGATTACAGATGATCCACTGGGGACTTTGCAAAGCTAAAAGCAGACTTTTAGCACCCCTTCCAGTACTGAAATGCTTTCTTCGGGCCGAATAGTCAAAAAGAATAGCACAGATAATGAACTGACTGGTAACTAATTGACAGAGAGACACACAAAGAGACTGAGAGATAGAAGAATGAAAATAAAGTGAGTAAAGAAAATAGCAAACAGTAAAACAGAGAAAGCAGCAGTGGCTAAGCGCAGTCTGAGTGAGAAAGTTGGTCAAACAGCACACTGCTAGTTATGGTTAGATAGTCACACGTCAAAGATCAACCCAAGCTCTTGACTGTTAATTTGTGAGAAACATTATACATTAGACAAATTTAAAAAAAAAAAAACATTACTGGTTTGAAAACTTATATGATATGTAAATGTAACACATAAAACATTTTGTGTTTAAAAAAACTATTCTAATTTTATTGTTTGATTTTACCTGGAAAGCACTTTGGTCACCTTTGAGTGTTGTAAAGTGCTCTATAAATAAATCTTGATTGATTGATTGATTGATTGATTACGAATGATATCTTCTTACCATAACAAACCTGTGAATATGAATAAACTTTCAACTACAGACATTTTAAATGAAACTACAGGTTCTGCAAGTCATCAGAAAAATTTAAAAATTCCTTTTCCTAAAGCTATTTTTTAACAACACTCAGAAGAGGTACAAGCCACGTACACTACCGTTCAAAAGTTTGGGTTCACTTAGGAATGTCCTTATTTTTGAAAGAAAAAACTTTTTTTTCCAATAACGATAACATTATATGAATCAGAAATCCAGTCTAGACACTGTTAATGTGGTAAATGACTATTCTAGCTGGAAATGCTTGATTTTTAATGGAATATCTACATAGGGGAATAGAGGCCTATCTCCAGCAACCATCACTCCTGTGTTCCAACGGTACACTGTGTTAGTTAATCGTGTTGAAAGGCTAACTGATGATTTGAAAACCTTTGTGCAATATGTTAGCACATGAATAAAATGTGAGTTTTCATGGAAAACATTAAATTGCCTGGGTGACCCCAAATTTTTGAACAGTAGAGTATGTCCATTAAAGAAGACCAATGAGGCAAGCATGTTGAATCAGATAGTCAGGTAAGATATGACTGCCTGACATCTGCACCACATGCTAGGTTTGTAGAGCTGGACAGTCATATGGCACTGGGTTTCTGACCAACAATAGCCGGCCACTCTTTTGAATTTTAATGCTAATGACTACCAAATGATTGTATTCTTTACTATGATATTTCAAGCTCAGTTTTACATAACTATCTATTGGGTAGGGCTGCCACAAACGACGCGTCGACGAATCGCCTGAGCACGATACGTCATCAAAAGCGGAAGTGAGCGCGCAATGCAACAGAAATCACCGTCCGAGTGGAGCGCGGAACACGCATGGACATCCGCGCTGTATCGTGCATATATAGTATATGCACGATGCGGCGCGGATGTCCGCGCTGTATCGTAAACGCGGATGTCCACGCTGTATTGTGCATATATAATATATGCATATACTATATATGCACGATACAGCGCGGATGTCCATGCGTGTTCCGCGCTCCACTCGGACGGTGATTGCATTGCGCGCTCACGTCCGCTTTTGATGACGTATCGTGCTCAGGCGATTCGTCGACGCGTCGTTTGTGGCAGCCCTACTATTGGGCATACATTATTTCATGCCATCTACAACAACACCCAGATCGACAGCTATCTCTTAACTAACCATACACCGCAACAAATATGTGAGGACAAAAGGCATAAGTGATAAAAATAGAACTCAAAGTGAAGACCACCATAAATACAGATGATGTTGTGATGTGTTCTGACTGAAAAGAAATGACAGAAATGTTTTTCTGTGCTACCATGTGCAAAGTTGATGGTCAAAGTTACAGAAAATGTAAGCGCTGCAGTACTTCAAAGACACAGCAGAAACAACTTTTATCTCTATCAGGAAGTTCAAAGAGGAAAGTCCAGTTTCATTCATCACACTTATCACATATGTTCATACAGGGGTCAATACTGCACAGCATGTCAAAACACTGTGTGACATCCATGTGTTTCAATTTCTTGTTTTACTCCATATGCCAAAATAATAAACTAAATAAAGGTAGCTTTGCCAAAACAGTGAGCGTTGTTATTGTTTGGAGCATCAAATAATAGGAACAATGTGATGCACAAATTCTTTTGGCTTTCATAGCAATTCAAAAATCCAGATTTGAATCGTCTAAGCAGTAGGCATTCAGACTCACAGCTTGTTTCTGCAGAAGACACTGACTTGTGTGAGTGCTATGTGTCTGAGTCCTGGCCTTACCAAGGCCGAGCCTGCTGGGGCTGGTCTCTCGGCTGCAACCTTGGCTGCGAGGGATCCTGCTGCGCTTATCCGCTGGCGTAGTGGAGGCTGATGCCGTGACACGAGGAATCCGCCCATAACTGCTGTGCCCAAGAAGCTTTCCTGGTGAGCTGGAGCGACTGCCAGCTGTCGAGAGGGAAAAGACCAACACACACAAAAAATACATACCATTGTTAAACAATATTCAGGGTGTGACACAGAATGGGATAAGGGTCAGGTAATGGATCTTTAATAACATAAACTGTTCAGTCAAATCTCACAAGCTGTGGAGACTGGCAGTAACATAAGAGACAATTTATCATATTAGAGAGTATTATTGTACTTCAAGTTTAAACCTACTGTATGTCACCAATATTTAAAGGTGAATGAA
Organism: Amphiprion ocellaris; assembly: GCF_022539595.1. Taxonomy (NCBI): domain Eukaryota; kingdom Metazoa; phylum Chordata; class Actinopteri; family Pomacentridae; genus Amphiprion; species Amphiprion ocellaris. Next base: position 26,082,401 of record NC_072776.1, on the reverse strand, counting down.
CACTGTTTTAGTGACACAACAGAATTACACAGAAAATTAGAGTCTTTAAACAATCAAATACATCCTAAATACTGCAGTGTGAGGTGGGTGGATCCATGTTCTAACTAACTATGCTGTGGGTAGACATTTACTGTGGCACCAGTCACCAGTGAGAACGTACAATGCTTCAACAATGGAAAAGAAGACAACAAAACGGCTGACAAACATGGCAAACATTTCCAACTACGTGGGGAACCAATGCACAAGGCTACAAAAAGACGTGCTCTGTGTGCTAATAGAGCAGACAAAGGGATGAGGCATCTGGCTTGTGATTGGATGAAGCTCAGACCTTACCACTGATGGGATTGGCTGATCTGGATCCTGGGTGATGGAAGCAATAGGCAGGACAGGGTGGAGATCGAGAACGGTCAAAATGAGACAGAAGGGATTATGTTTATTGGTTTTTACTTAGCATGCACTCTGGGTGGCTGTGGACCCGTTAGCTGTGTACTGATCACTCACAGATCTCAAGAATATGTAGAGATACCAAAACATACACGTATACGGTATACATATATACATACTGTGCATGCATGGATGCACGCACACACACATAGACAAGATTTGTAAGTGATGGGCAGTATTTTTCAGAATACTGAAAGATCACAGACACACACAACAAACAGCAAATGTGATCTCAAAGCCAAAGCACACAATGATAACACTGTAATATGACAATACAGATCTGTATGCAGTATGCTCAATTATAGCTATGAAAAGCTGAATTTTTATTTAACTTTACTGTTTGAAAATTGTGAGAAGGGTGTGCACGTACGCTGGGACTGGGAGACCACTTTGGCCCTGCTTCGCCCCCTGCTGTCCACAACTGATGTATTGGCTCCTCCTACACTGCCCGAGCTTTGTCTCCTTGTGCGAACACGACCTGGATGAAAAGGAAAGGAGCAAGAGAGGGAAGGGAAGAAAAGCAGAGGGATACGTTCAGTAGATATGAATGATTTGTTATTGATCAACCCAACCCTGGACACAGATGCTGGAGAAGAAAAGTCTGGGGAGACAGAATGAAGAAGACCTGAATGAAGGAACGCCACCATTGGAAACATGGAGGGGAAAACAGACAAGCATGGGTCTATCAGTATTTGCGAATAATTCTCAGTGTTTGTTTTTAACTGAAAACTGAGCCAAATTTACTGTTATATGCCCTGTAAGCAAGGTCGTGCTGGTATTAGCAAATACACGAAAAACGATGGTTTACTTTCATGTATGAAAGTACACCATAAGAAATATTTGCAATTTTTTTGATCCAGGTGTGAAGAAGGACAAACATTAAATATCCTTTGCAGCTACCCATATGTTATGCTTGAAAAGAACCTGCAACTGCAAATACTCTGACATTTTTATTTATGTACAACTTCACAGGATGAGGAGAAAAAACTTCAACATTAATCGTCCTTGTAATTCCATGGTAATGCTAAGCAGCAAGCTTAAATGCTAGCTTTCTGGCTGCAGGTGTCTATTAGGTGAAGTGTAAAATAGCAGCAAGCTAACTTGTTTTTAAGGCAGAAACATACCACGTACAGAACATTTTCCCAGCGAGGCATCAAAATTTAACATATCAAAGTAAACCAACTCAGAAGGTCTTTGTCATATAGGACAAGCAACTCCATCACAGTAAGCACACACAACTTGAAATGAAATACTGTTAGATCCTGATCAATTCTGTCTGCGTGTGGGGGATTTTTTCTAATTCCAAGTAATAAATGAAATTGCTCCTGTTGTCTGACGTCCACAACTCTCTCTGTTTGTAGATGCTCACATGGATCCCACTGCTGTAATCCTGCTAATAAACTCAGAGGGAAGACTCCTATAAACTGCTGGAAGCAGCAAACTGAACTTCAGTTCCTGTTCACACATGGTTAAACCCTGAATCATATTCATTATTCATGAGTCTCACTAATCTGACCTCTTTGAGACACTGTCATCATTGCATGAAAGATTTATTAGTGGATATTTTTATTGCATTTCATGTAACACTGTTGACCAAACTGAATGAGAAAAGTGGATTGTGACTTTGACATTCAGTTTATCTTTGGCGCTATCTTTGATGTTTGTGGTTCAATAGTGGTGCTGTAATGTTGGAAAAACCTTCCCTAAAGAGCTTCAAACAATTCAAATTTTTGTCACTTGTGCATGCCTATCTGTTGATGCAACTGCATGCAGTTTGTACTTGAAGCCTTGTTAAAAGTGACACAAATGTTACTGGCTAATTAGTACTTAGCAAGACAACCATCAGGACCTTTACAGAAAAGAATACTTTGAAAAACATTTGTTTTTGACTAACAAGTTTCTAATCACTCTCACTTCTAATTCTCCATCATAAAATGCAAAGTGCGATACAAATGAAGACTGCTGCGATGAGCAAAACTGCGAGTTCTTTAGAGGATTTTATGGTAAGTTGCTGGTAAAGGCCATTTCAACTATTATTTCTAATGTAGGCTGTTACAAAACAAGTCAAAAATAGTGCTTTGAATGTGTTGACAGAATTACATAGCAAGCTACAAAAATGCCTCTTTGAGGTCGAGATTGTGCACATTATCTTCTCATCATTTTATCAAGACTGACCAGATTCTAACTATACCTGATCTACTGTTCAGTTTCAACTGCATCACTATCAACTGTGTTTGCCTCCCAGACCATTCTCTTTTTTTTGGGCATCCTAAAAGCTGACAGCTGATTTGTACTGTGGATAACAAAGAAAGTAGAATCTGTAGCATGAAACTGTATCACAGAACAGAATGATTGTTATTTTTCTTGTGCCTTTGTCTTGTAAATTCAACAGGACAAGATGTAGCAACCCTGAGGACACAGGATGTCAATTTGGCACCTATTTAGTTATGACACCTTATAATGCACCATCTATTATAGTAGTACACCAATTTTTGAGAAACACCAAAAAAAGAAAGTAGAAAACAAAATTTCCTCTGAAATAAAAACAGCCCTTGTACAAAACAGCAACATTGGATTTAATCGCTGTGTAAGTCACACAGTTGATGGATACAGTTGTTAGGTTTACAGTAAGAGGAGGAAATCCATGCAAGCAGTCCATGCAGAGTTCCACATAACTGAAGACCACTTGGGGGATAAAGAGAGGAAAAGACCACGGATGAAGAGAAAATGTAAACATGTAAGTCTGTGACATCTGACACAAGAGACACACTCATACATCTCCACTTCCTTGTACTCTGTGCAGCTGCACAAATACAAACAAGCACACAGACACACAATTCTTACCATCGCTTTTACCGGGAGTACCATCTTTTGGGCATTTAAGATAGACAGTGCAGCAGAGAGTGGGAGAAGAGGTATAGAGGAAGACATTAGTAGCAATTGAAGCAGGAACAAGAATGAGCGGGTGAGCAAAGGGACTCATTATTAGTAATGGTCATTATTGAGCCACGGAGCCATTGGAGAAGAACAAACGAGGAAGAGGAGTTTCTGCATGGGAAAATGATTATTGTAAATTTCAGACCTATTGGCAGGGGGCGACTTAAACATCTCCCATTAGCTTAACATGGCAGTGAAAACATCCTTAAGAAGTTTCATGGCTTTTCATCACACTAAGGGGCCACTCAGCCTCATCAAATCAATTTGTCAAATTTGTCAGCGTAGGATTTAAACAGTTCCTGTTGACAGAACAGTCTAATGACAACATCAGTCGTCGTTAATCTTCCCAGTCAGGTCCATAAAAGCCAGTGATTACAGGAGAAAATGTTTTAATATTTCACAATGGCAGGAGACACTGAATAATAACCACTTGAGTCAGCCATTGAGAAAATGCCTAGTTAACTAAGCTTTGCTAAACTACTGTAGACAGTGACACTTAACATTTAACACTGCAGTGTTTCTTAATTTCTGTCTTTTGTTCAGTCAAGGTTAGCTATAGTACTGTTACTGTTGTGCTGAATAATAAAAAGTCGTGCTTGTTCTTGCCATGCAGGTGTGTCTTTAGGCCTTTAAAAGATTAGAGGGAGATGACTGATGGGTTACCTAATGAGGCGTAGGATCCTGGGGGGAGGGCAGCTGCAGTGCCGAATGGTGAGGAGGCAGGAACAGTGGAAAGACGTGACTTGGCGCTGGAGGCGGCATTTACATCAATATCACTACGGGAGCGCTGGAGGGAACCTGGTGTAGTTGACACCCTGGTGCCCACTAGCTTACCTGGAACAGCACATAGATGAGACATAAACTGACACTGTCATATAGTTTATTACAGGTGCAAAATGAATAAGTTACATCTGTTTTTTTGTTGTTCATATCCACTCAAGTAAGTGAGTTCACACCCACTAGCACTATGCAGCAACATTTGTGACAACAGCAAAAGCCGACTGTGAAGCCCTAACACACCAAACTTGTAACTGCTATTCATATACATTTTCAAAGCAATTTGTGAACTGCATCTCATGTTATTTTAACCAGTGAGATCTGGTTTAGCACTGTGTGGGACAGCATGTATACAAGGTCTGCTCAAGCATGCATTCACAAGGTGAATGAATTCTGAATTTTCACCTGAACACTTTCAATTGCAGCCTGTGTATCAACTTCACCATAAGTCAGATATACTCCATATACATACCTCACCAAAGAATAGAATAAAAAGTGACTTACTCCTAGTTATGCTCCCTCCAATGACACTCTTCACAGACAGTGGTCGGCTAAAAAAAAAAAAGACAAAAAGCAAGAGCCTTCTTAGATTTCATGTCAAGTCAATTTATATAGAATTATTTATGTAATACATCTGGATTCAGTGCATTAGAATGCAATTTAATTATTCATAATAAATGCTACATGTACAGTACAACATGTTCCTTTACAGAACTTACACCAGTTGGGTTTAGAGTTCTGTTTAATATGTTAGTTGCCAGTTATTGGTCATTAGTCGTGAATGAAACACTGAGTTTCCTGTAAAAAAGGAAAGAATCTGAAATGAAAAGTGAGCTCACCTCCTGTAATACAAATACTGGTGACCACAACAGCTGCAGTCCTAATGGACTGAGTATGAGGTCATTAGAAAACATGCTCTGTAGGGAATCTATAAACAGGGTAAATGATAGCAATCCATTCAAGAATTTTGTGCTCTCAGTCGTCTGATGCCCATTTGACAGTAATTTATATTTTTTAATCATATTCAACAAAACAGATGTGTTAGTGGTTTTCTATCAATTATTAAAATCACATTTATATGCTAAAGTTTTGAGGTTACAGAAAAAAGTACGACATAGGACAGCAAGGAGAAATATAAGAGGGCAATGGAAGGTGGATGAATCTTAGAGACACATCAATGAGGAGGGAAGGAAAGAGGAAACAAAGTGAAGAATAATGTGAAAAAATGGTGAAAAGAACAAGAACAAAAGCAGAAAACTTAGTTTCCTAGAAAAGGACTGTGTTTCTTACTTGAGACTCTCCTGTGAGGATGACGAGGAACGGTCAGACTGAGGTAGAGACACAATGCTGTCAGAGCTCTTCAGGTGGGACTGGAGGGCCTTCTGGTAAGTGGACTCCAGCGCCTGGAACAGATGCTCTGCTTCCCGGCTGTAGTGACCATGGAAACCCCAGTAACACCTACAGATAAAGGGTAAATAAAATTAGGAATCTTTGTTTTTCTTATAAACAAAGCCATAAAAAAAGAATAACTGCAAAACCAATAAGGAACACTTACTTTCTTGCAATGGACCTGGCCTCGGAGTCTGCATCGTGTATGCCTTTCTTGATGGTCTCAGTCAGAACAGCTACATGTCTGGGATAGTACGGAAACATGGTGAGGAGGACACAGCTAATGTCAAGATACATCCAGCAGTACTCATGAATAAGGTATGTATTATCAAAAGCAAGAATACAAAAATTCTCAGGGTATTTGTTTCCTTTCTTTTTCCTGTGTCTTCCAGGTTTTATTCCTCTGGTGATCCACAGGGAATGTGACCACCCACAGGGTTTTTCGCACGCTTTTTAAAGTCTCTGCTGTGGTTGTCATGGTTACAGGGATGGAAAGTTGCCTTACCATAGAGAGTCTTAATGACGGCTCTCTCAGGATTCATCAAATTAATGGGCCTAATCAGTGGTGCACAGAGCCAATGCTTAGCTAAGTCAAATGTTTGCGAACTCAAATGCCAACATAAGAGGAGAGGAAGAAGTATGTCTGCATCCCCTCAACTACACCAACACCACAAAATGCACTCACTGTACATTCATTCTGTCCAAACAAAAATACATTTTATCAATTTTGTCCAGAAACTAAAGTTGACGCTTTCCAGCTGTTCTGGTGGTTCTGAAGAAAACTGCAGATACTGAGCTTACCTTTCCAGTGTATTAGTGTGCCATTCCTGCAGCATAAGGTCAAGAAACTCATAGCAACGTCTGGAAATGGAAAAAACTTTACATGAACAAATCCTCAATGTGCAAAAGCATGACCAGAGACATTCCACACAGAAACAAAACCTGTATAAAGAAGGTATTACTAAGAACTCTACATGCAAACATGCTAAACTTATCAAGATCCTGTGATTGAAGCAAGTCATAACTATGACTTAAGAAGAGGAACCCCAAAACCTACTGGTAGGTTTGAAAAGAGTCAGAAACAGTGAACAGTCCCTAAACTAATCGTATGTAATTTCCATTTTGATTGTAAAATTAACCAAATCTAAGCATAAAATCTTAATCATTCATCAAAATTACTCTATTCTTTAGACTCATTTAAAAATTTTAAAAAGAAAAAAAAGTTAGCACCAGATCATGTAAATATAAAAAAAATCTGTGCTCCTTGATGTAAGTGAGAAGCCATTAGTGCCTCAGCTGCAACCAACTGTCATGAGAAAAAAAAATTCAGGGAATGACGCAGGCTAAGGTTATACGGAGCAGACAGGAGATATATTTGGAAAAAAATTTGAATGTTCATAGTAAAATATCTATCACATGTAGAGTCCCATTTTTTCCCCCAAACTGGTAACATCTGTGGGGACATGATGATTCCAAGTTTTTTCAAAAATAAATATTCAAAGAAATTCAACTTTTATTTTTCTTTTTTGTGATTAATGGTATTATAACTGGCCCTTACAACAGTTATACTGCACTAACAGCATTTTAGTTCTCCCTACTTCTAACAATGCTGGTGTTGTTTCCAGAGAGGTGCAGGACTTTATATGACAGTGACAAAACAGAACAGCCCACAGTGAGTAAAAATGTGGCATGAACAAGAAACTACTTGGGGTTCAGATCATTCAAAGAGATTCCACAGATTAATTTCTGAAAATGAAAAGCAACAAATAAACAAATAAATGTATTTCAATGATGTCATGTAGAAGCAGTTGTATGGAAAACAAATCAGTGCTTAATGTAAAATAAATTCTATTCATTCCTGAAAAGCAAGGAACAAATACTAATAATTTCAATTGTGTTGCCTATATTTTTGACCTGCAGTCACTTTATGAAGAGATGCCCTATTCATATGTAGTAGCACTCAATAAGGTCGTCTTACCGTCTGACTGCAACTGATTTGGAGGTGCAGTTACTGGTGATGATGGGGATAAGACGTGGATAGTGTGTATGCTGGAAGGAAGGACAAAAGTAAAGTTGCATTATTTCTTGTACAACAGATTGTTTTTATTTATATGATGATACTGCTGTGACCTGATAATATACATAACAGCACTGCAAGTTATTCGTGTCAAGGAAGATTCAGACTGTTGTTGAAATGTATGAAAATATTTGCAGAGAGCAAAAATCTAAATTTTAGATTTCTCACCCTCAGAATGAGGCGTATGGCAGCCACCCCAGATGTAGCCATGACTTTGGCACTGTTGGGCACAAGGTTCAGCAGTGTGGGCATGACACTCTCTGCTCCATGGTCAAACTTGTTACCCAGCAATGATGACAGATGTCTTACAAAGAGAAAAAGACATGTTAATGTGTTTTCTTATTTCCTATTTAGACAGGTTTAATTGGCAGGTTACTAAAAGACGTGAATACAGATTTATTTCACTTTTTGCAAAAAAAAAAAAAAAGGTTTAAAATGCAAATTGCTTTCAGAAAGGTAAGTTAAAGGTAGGTTTCATATTATGAAGACAGTAGTAGGCGAGTTTGGAAAGAAACCCTCCAAAGAGAAAATGGATAGACAGGCAGAAATATGACAAACTGTGATTGGGTAACGGTGGGTAATGTTTGCACTGGACCGCGATGTGCCGTGGTAATGACATTAAAAAGGATGACAGGATCCGTGCAGCTCCCATCTATTCATCAACCTACTGCTCTTTCAGTGCATCTCTGCTCTGTTCCACCTCATCAGGGTTATATTAAAATTCCAATGATAGATGTTTTAGAACGGAGAGGATCTTACTAGTTTCATACCAGTGCAAGACACATTTTATTTGCTTCAGTGTGCAAAAAAAAAAAAAAAAAATGCTTTAGCACGCTACTCTCACAGCTTAATGAGTTATAGATTTAAGTTAATGTCATTGCTGCCAATCAAAGTCATTAGGAACAGACTTGGCACTGATCAATTAGTGCTAACTGAATGACTCTCTTACTAAACTCCAAATGATTTTGCTAGGTTTTTCAAATTCATTTTCATTGGTTTATCACAGTATGAACTAGGGGTGAACCATATATCGTATCAGCATCGACACTATGATATGCGCATTTCCAATTCACATTGCAGGTAGTTTCTGTAGATTGAAGGTTGTAGGTTGCGGGTATAAGCCTGCTACTGGCCAGTAAAATCAGCTGGCACTCTCCTCCTCCCTACACTATGCGTTACCATTTTCTTCGGCACCGGAAACAACAGCAACTTCCAGGCGGTCACCTACCACACTCAAAATGAAACTGAAACCAAAGTTCTGCAGAGGATTTTGAACCTGCAGTATGGCAGGTTTGCTTGTTTTTTGTCATGGATTGTCCATTTAAATCACCGTGCTCATTGACCTGCATGCAAATGCTCCAACAGACCAAACCGCATCCTTCGCTTGGCCCCATCCATGATGACTGTAATTGGTTTAAAGAAACACAAACCAGCCACTGTTTTTTCCCTCATAGTAGAAAGATGCAATGCAAAAGTCTGCAATTAAAGCACATATTGATTGTTTCATTTCTAATACATTGGGGTGGTGTAGAGAGCTGAAATGCTAAAATTTATGTAAATGTCAAAATATTTATGGACCTGACTGTATGGTCTACAGAATAGGCTGGCAAAGCAAGACTATATTGCAGGAAATGTGCTGTAAAGTAAGGCAAATCCACATCATACTGCAAACTTTTTTTGCAGCTTGATACAAAAAGAAAATTCATATGATTCTTATTATATCCATGAGACATCTACAAGAGAAATCTCTCTGACAGACCATCATTTACTCTGATTTAAGGGTTTTTGGATGATTTTTTTTTTTAATGTAATTAGGCTCTGTGTGTACACAGCTAAATGATAGACTAACAGCAGAGAAAAGGAACATCTGTTTACTAAAAGAAATTAAATGTTAATTCACTGAATTACTTCATACAGAATTTTTTTGGCTGCAGACAGGATAATGTTGACTAAAAACAGGTATTTTGGTAGCAGTGTCTTGCAATTGTTACTGTGCTTAAACAGAAGAGGGTGATCTAATGATCTTATATTGTAGACAGTCTTAATTTGTCAAATGATTAGTTTTTTGAGGAATTGTACATATTGTCTGGTCATTAAATAAATACATAAAAGTGCAATGTCCATTTTTCTTCTTTATATGACCTAAACAAAGTGGGACAATTGTGAATATATTTAGAATTGCAATTCAGATCACGATTCTTCCCCGCAAAATTCTCATATGATGTTTTGGTCAAAACACCCACCTGTAGCTTAAACCTCAATGTAAATAAATCTCAGCCTAAATAAATAAATAAATAACAGCCTAAATACTACCTCAAACGGAACATTAAGGACTAAAATATTAAGATGAATTTTAGTAATGTGAAAAAATTTAACAAAGTAGAAAAAACATATAAAACTGGAGACTCCAACAGGGCACAGTGTTACGCAAAGCACTCCTTTATCGCTGTTTACACTAGAGGACAATTTTAGTTTATAGTGTTTAGAGGACAATTTTACTTTCTTTGGCAATGAGATGTATTTGTCATAAACAGGGGTGGACATGATGATAATCTTGTAATTCTTTAACAATTTATGACATTATTTGTCAGGGAGGTGAAATAACTACATACTTTTAACGCATAGTACAAACTGAAATTATCACTGTGTTGGATAAGAGTTACTGTAATATATCACAAATTGTGGTGTTCCAAAAGCATTCAAAAGACTTCATAAGATGATAGATTCTCCTTTCTTACCCTAGTGTGATGCAAGCCTCACGGACCACCTGGGAGCGCAGGTCTTTAGCCGACAGCTTAAAGGGAGCCTCCAGAAGCCGCAACTGCTGAGGGAAACCTTCATACTCAGTAGCTCCCGCCAACATGAGTGAACGGACCTTTTTCAGCTGGTGAACAAGACAGAAAAGAAGTTGAATGAGACAAAGACATATTTTGGTATATTGCCATTGAATATATGCACTTGTACCCCATATACATGTGTTAGAGAGACAGTATAAATTTTGCTTACCGCGACCACTCGGTGCTCCCAGTCATGTTTGTCATCAGACAGCACTTCTCTGATCTTTGTCAGCTGGTCCTCTAGTTCTCTGTTAGAGTAGATCTGGACAAAGATAATTATCATTATTTACTTAATGATGTTGCAGAGCCATGATGTTTGTGGGATTCTGCCGCTCTGTCTTCTTCCCCTTTGTGCTGCTATTTGTACTCCTTAAGTCTGTGGCCACACTAGCAGCCCTGTAGTAGGACTCACTGGATATAGACTTTAAGTGAAAGCCCCACATTTCTGTTGTATATTTCTCACAGCTTTCTGCTGCCGTTTACTATCTGCAAACAACAATAACAACCTTCAAAAGGCAACCTACAGGCTGAAAATGGCCAGTGTTGAAGAAGATTTGGACTGCGCAATAGTCAGCTCTCTCAGTGAACTGGCTCTAGTAATGGCAGTGCTCATCTCCCTGCAAGCAAAAGTTTCATTGAAATAATTCCCCCATCACTAATTTACACAAGTATTGTCACTGCCCTTTGGCCTTTGCCGCTGGCCAAGACAGTTATGATTGGTTTAAAGAAATACAAACAAACAAGTGTTTTCAACCTACAGCAGAATGATAATGAGGTGCACCCAGATTATTCTCCAGCATTGTGGAGATAGGGCTAGCTATGTGACAATGTTACCATGCTGATGCTAAGCTGGTAAAATGTTTACCTTGTTCACCACCTCAGTTCATAATGTTAGCATTTGTTGATTAACACTAAACACAAAGTATGAGGCTGTTGGGAATTTCATAAGTTGAATAGGTATTTGCTCAAAATCATAAACATCCACCATATTGTGGCACTAGAGGAATTGTCTGGTCAGAGAATCACTTCAGTTATAAGCTCATCTTGAAACCAAGGTTGTCTGTTAAAATCAATCAAGTAGATATAAAAATACTAAAGCAGAGAAGTGACAACTTTGACCTACACTATATTGCCAAAAGTATTCGCTCACCCATCCAAATAATCAGAATCAGGTGTTCCAATCACTTCCATGGCTACAGGTGTATAAAATCAAGCACCTAGGCATGCAGACTGCTTTTACAAACATTTGTGAAAGAATGGGTCACTCTCAGGAGCTCAGTGAATTCCAGCGTGGAACTGTGATAGGATGCCACCTGTGCAACAAATCCAGTCGTGACATTTCCTCACTCCTAAATGTTCCACAGTCAACTGTCAGCTGTATTATAAGAAAGTGGAAGTGTGTGGGAACAACAGCAACTCAGCCACCAAGTGGTAGGCCACGTAAACTGATGGAGTGGGGTCAGCGGATGCTGAGGCGCATAGTGCCAAGAGGTCGCCAACTTTCTGCAGAGTCAATCATTACAGACCTTCAAACCTCACGTGGCCTTCAGATTAGCTCAAGAACAGTGCTTCAGCAGAGAGCTTCATGGAATGGGTTTCCATGGCTGAGCAGCTGCATCCAAGCCATACATCACCAAGTGCAATGCAAAGCGTCGGATGCAGTGGTGTAAAGCACGCCGCCACTGGACTCTAGAGCAGTGGAGACGCGTTTTCTGGAGTGACAAATCGTGCTTCTCCATCTGGCAATCTGATGGACGAATCTGGGTTTGGCGGTTGCCAGGAGAACCATACTTGTCGGACTGCATTGTGCCAAGTGTAAAGTTTGGTGGAGGGGGGATTATGGTGTGGGGTTGTTTTTCAGGAGCTGGGCTTGGCCCCTTAGTTCCAGTGAAAGGAACTCTGAATGCTTCAGCATACCAAGACATTTTGGACAATTCCATGCTCCCAACTTTGTGGGAACAGTTTGGAGCTGGCCCCTTCCTCTTCCAACATGACTGTGCACCAGTGCACAAAGCAAGGTCCATAAAGACATGGATGACAGAGTCTGGTGTGGATGAACTTGACTGGCCTGCACAGAGTCCTGACCTCAACCCGATAGAACACCTTTGGGATGAATTAGTGTGGAGACTGAGAGCCAGACCTTCTGGTCCAACATCAGTGTGTGACCTCACAAATGAGCTTCTGGAAGAATGGTCAAAAATTCCCATAAACACACTCCTAAACCTTGTGGATAGCCTTCCCAGAAGAGTTGAAGCTGTTATAGCTGCAAAGGGTGGACCGACGTCATATTGAACCCTATGGATTAGGAATGGGATGTCACTTACGTTCATATGCGAGTCAAGGCAGGTGAGTGAATACTTTTGGCAATATAGTGTACTTGATATAAAATCAGGGATCACCAAAACATCATTTTGATTTATGTTCCAGGAAAAATGGATATGTATGCCAATTTTTTGTCGACAAAAGCAAAAACTATCAATCTCAGTAAGTACGATGCATTCTTGAGAGGCTGTAACAATACTGGACAAAAGATGTGGACCAATCACCTAAATGATTAGACTGTACTACTAGGTAGGATAGCCACCACACCACTTGGCTGAAAGACATCTCAAGCAGGCTACAAAGAGAGACAGTGACAACACTGGCTCAACATACCTGGACTGAGGGCACATCTTCAAAGGCTTTAATGAAATCCTCTTCATCAACAGCACCAGCACCTGCTTCTTTACCTTAAAAAAAACACAGATGTTTAACAACTTTTTTGAGGAAGGTTCTTAATAGCAATAAAGGACTGATTTGATTCTTCATTTGTTTAAATAGTTGTGCTACTTCTGCACACGTAAAGATATAATAGTACTATAAATAAGATTTTTATGAAAGATTTCTTTCAGCTGCAACTGTATCGACAGATGAATTATAAGTACTGTACAGTATAGTAGGCATTATAACTGTGTCCATATGGGTAGACAGAATGCTTTCCTCACCTGGGGCCTTTGTAGTGGTGGCTGAGCTGGGTCTTTTCACTGAGCTCATTACAGTCCTCCTGCCACTGGGGGGTGCTTTGGAGGAGGAAGAAGAGGAGGACCGGCCTCCATCCACAGAGTCCTCATCCTCAAAGTTTTTATCTGGAACACAAGGGGAGAAATAGGTAATGAATAAAGTAACCATTGAATTAAGCTGGTTCAATGCTCATTGGAATGTTGGTAAAACCCAACACAAATTTAAATGTTATCCATTAAGTGGATAGCATTTAAATTTGTGTTGGGATGTTACCAGTAAGGATCAACACATCATTATTAAGTCATCACTTAGTCACATCGCTCTCTCTCAGAAGTCTGTGTTACCACATAGGGTTCGTCCTGGCTGGAAATAATGTCAACTGTGACATATACCATCATTCTCTTGTTATTAAGCTGGCCTGAGTCATCGCTGCATTGTATGATCTCTGCCTGCCCAAGGGGAAATGCAGTGCAGTAAGTCTGTCAGGTTGTGCGTATGTATCCATCCAACCTTCATCTATCCATCCATCTGACTTTAATCTGGTTTGGCAGCCATGCATGGATACATAGCCCACTATCACCTGTCCAACGTGACCGCTGACACGAGGGATTAGCCAGGGGCAGATATGACAGTGCTGGGTGGTTTCCATTAGCTAAGGCATGGTGATAAAGGGAACGTTTGCAGCTTAGATCATATTCTATTTCTGAGGACATTTAGAGAAATGCTATTGATTTCATAGCTATCTATCAAATAAAAGAATGTCTGCTTGCAGACAGCCTTACATTAACCTGTTTTGTAGGAATTAAGTTAATCTCTTTTAATTGCATATTTCTTGCAACATTTGTTTCATCAACCAATATATGAAAAAAAATCCATATAATGATAAGGCTCATACACAAAAAACAGCTCCATAGATGTCTCTTTAGAAATGATTACCATGACACTGCATCAGACAGAAAAATACAAAACAAAACAGGGAGAAATAGCAACAGGTTGTGAGAGGAAATCCTGGAGACATGAAACACACAGGCAGAGAGAGCAGAGCAATGATAGAAAGATGGCAAAAACCATATTCCATAGAAAAACAGGAAGCCATACACAGCAAGTAGAAAAAGAGGAGAGACAAAGGCATCATCTTACGAGCGCAGATTTTCTTGCACATCAGCTTCCTCAGCATGTCTCTGCTGCAGCCTCTAACACGCTCTCTCTTTTTCGTCAAGCATCTCTGTCAAACAGGGTGTGTTTGGTTGAGTGTCCGCTCTGCATGTGCCTCTATTTTATGCTGGGCTGTGACACAGTGCCAGACAACCACCCCTTAAGCCTTCTCCCTCAACTCAGTTGGCAGTGTGTGTGCAATGATGTCCAGCAGTGTGTGTCACAGTAACAGCACTAGTGATGCTGTTGGACTGTAGAGGCTCTCATGATAAAAATGGGGAGGGTTCTGCTGTTGGGATGACACAGATTTTGTGTTTATTGAGGGTATTTCTCATAATACAATTAACATAAAACCACTGAATATTACTACTATATTTCAAACCAATGTCAATGCTGTTTCTCAGAATGATGTCACTACCGCAGAACTGACAAAGTACAAAGGGATTAAGCATGAAGAATAGGCTTTAGGGATATACATAAATGACTAACATAATACCTATACTTCCTTACTCAATGCTCAGCGAGTTCCGAATATTAGATGTTTCACTACAAGAGGTGGAAAAGGACAATAATTTCTTTCTTTCGTGTGTGTTACATCTAATTTCTGAAAGCCTCATCAAAAGCCCTAGAGGCATTTCTTTATTTCTTTATAAACACTAAAACTGCTCTTAGAATAACTGAATAAATGGCGGGCATTGGTAGGACTTAACAGTTAAGCCATTTTAAATCAAAATTGCAATTTGAAACAATGCATTTAGCAAATTGTAAAGGCTGCAATTTAGGATACAGAATTTACAAATCCATGCCAGCTTGCTTGTATGACAGTCAAACTTGATGGCATCTGATGTGATAATGTGCCATCATGTCTTAAATATCTTACGGAATACTGAACTAAAGCCCGACTTAATATTGCAAAGCAAATCACAATGTCTTTCAGAAAAGTTGCAAACATATTTTTAAAGTGTTCAGCCCTAGTTTCAAGAGTCTGACAGCAGCACACCCACACAAGTGTTTTTAATCATCCTAGCTAGATCAGGCTGAAAATTTGTGGACATATACAAGCAATTAAGTGGCGACACCAAACTCAGAAAAAGCGTCCAAAATCCAACTGGGCCAGCATTAGTTTGATCCAGTTGGCCGAAAATGGCACATGCCACTGATGACCACCAAGTAACAAAATATCTAAAGTGCAAGCAGCATTGTGTCTATAGTAGTGCAAATTTTTAAACAACTTTCTTAACTAACGGCTCAGGAACAGTGGACGGCGATGGAGCTACACCTCACATATACATGACATCACCACAATAACAGCTTGGTTACATCGGCTGGAAGATGACTGTCATACTTGACTGCAACTCCTCATGGATACTTATGTTCTGGCCAGAAGCCATTAACTGCACACTAAAGTATTTGTCATGGTGGCCCATTGTTAGGAAAACCCCAATGTCCCCTGCTTGCCAACACAAAACTGCCTACAGTCCGAGCAACTGCCTCTTTCATATTTCACATTACTTGTAGCCAGTGTGTCTAAGGGAAAAAGGTCCTTTTGTCACTCACACAGGCTTTAGCGTTAAGCTGGCATCCATCCTCTTCTGCTTTCTGGGGTCGGGTTGCTTAGTCTAGACATCCCTCCTCCCCACCTGGTGCGTTGTCACTGATAAGCTTTTTGACTACTTCACTGACCTCTGCCACGGATATGGGTGAGGCTGGTTGGCCGGGTTTAGGAGGTCCTCAACGGGCTCCTTCCATCATCCAACAATGGATGGATGGACTGGTGCTCAGCTGACGTCTCTGTTCCTCTCTTTACCCAAGTGTACAAGAGACATATGACGCAGGCCTGATGATACAACCACAAAGCCGTGGTGATCATTGACTTTTGGCCTAAGTTGCTCTGGTAACAAGTACACTTATGAGCAACTTTATGCTCAAACATGGTGTTCATTATTACCACTCTATGACTAGCATAAAAGCCCAGTAACAGAACACTACTCGGGTTCACATTGGGCAAGCCGTTCCTCCCATCTCCCACTCCCATTTTTCTTCTTTCTCTCTGAATATGGAGTCTGCAGGCAAAGTCCCTTCCCAGATCCCACCCAGAGACTCCAAGAAGGCTGGCTACTCTGAAATGCTAGATAACAGTCAGAGTTTTCCTTTCTACGACATGAAGTTGCATGGAGATGACCTTCTTGTTCTCCAGAGAGAACGCATACACAGCGCAACTCAGCAGGGGGCTTAAGAACATTCCCACACCTGCCCGGTTTCTCTGACTCTGGGAAACACCGGAAAAGAAGTGCACTCAGTCAGCTCCAGTTCCTTCCCTGCCAATAAAGTGACATTCCATGTCTCATCAACTAGTCTTTGATGCTGGGGGTCAGCATGCCCTGTGCATACCTACATCTGCCACCTGTCCTACATTGCACCTGACCCCTATGCTGATTCCAGCCTACCAGTGTGGTGGCTTTCAAAAGGTTGCTGCTGGGAAAATTATGCTTCACAAATGCCTGACATTAAAAAAAAAAAGAGCTGTACGACATGCAAACCAGCATATACACAGCTTAGCTTAAATATTAAAAAACACTCAGGGGTGAAGTGAATAACATTGGTTATCTATTACAATGCAATAATTTTGCTGGAGAAGCTTGGGTAATGGCATTCACATGGATATTACTTTGACTTGTATCACTCACCTAGACATATCCTGGTAAAGAAGAGTCTGTGTTCATAGCAGCATTTTTACTTCTCATAGCTGGAAAATCACAAGTGCTACTGATGAGACTAATGATAGCTCTTTTCTATTCAAGAATCCCAGCAAGCCATGACAGTGTAACAGTGAATCATCTTACACAATACAAGGAACCTGAAAGTATCATAAGCCATGATTTCATTTATTATTTACAACTGTGTACAATTTGAGGAAATTGCTGGTGAGGGGTGGAAGACGCCATCCTGTACCTGCTGCACAAGGCTCATTCTCACTTGGACGGAGTGGCACTGGCTGTGAGGATGATGTTTTTCGACTTCAGCAGCACCTTTAACACCATTCAGCCCATCCTTCTGAGAGGGGACCCACACCTGGTTTCCTGGATTGGGAACTACCTCACTGACAGGCCTCAGTTTGTCAGCTTGGGTGGCTGCACATCAGAGACTCTGCTCAGCAGCACGGGGGCACCACAGGGCACTGTGCTCTCCCTTGTTCTGTTCATGCTCTACACATCTGACTTCCATTGTGAGTCTGAGCTCTGCCCCATGCAGAAGTACTCAGATGATACTGTGATTGTTGGATGTGTCGAGGGTGGGCAGGGGGGGGAGTACAGGGGCCTGGTGAAGGACTTCGTGGGATGGTGTAGCTCAAATCACCTGCAGCTGAACACCTCCAAGACCAAGGAGATGGTGGTGGATTTCAGGAGGAATAGACCCCATCTCCAGCCTGTTTCCATCGGGGGCTCAGATGTGGAGGCAGTCAGGACCTATAAGTACCTGGGACTGCAGCTGGACAATAAACTGGACTGGTCAGACAACACTGACAGCATTTACACGAAAGGACAGAGTCGCTTGTACTTCCTGAGGAGACTGGGGTCCTTTAACGTCTGCAAGAAACTGCTGCTGATGTTTTTGTTCTTTTTTATGCTGTTGTTTGTTGGGGAGGGAACATTAAAAAGAGGGATGCTGCATGACTGTACAGACTGGTGAGGAGAGCTGGCTCAGTGATGGGCACAGAGCTGGACTCTCTGGTTTCAGCAGCAGAGAGAAGGACCCTGGAGAAGATTCTCTCCATCCTGGACAACACCCAGCATGCTCTGCACAGGACTGTGATCAGGCAGAGGAGTGTGTTCAGCTTCAGGTTGCTGTCTCTGACCTAATCCACCAACAGGCTTGGGAACTCTTTTGTCCCCCTGGCCATCAGACTGTACAACTCATCACTGAGTGGTCAAGGGGGGGGGGGGTCGCAGTCAATGTAGAGATGCATTCTTATAGAGAAAGGGAATAATAGTTTGATTAAACATTACATGATAAGAACAACAGTGCAACTAGCTGGGTACCAAAAGATTTCGCACAACAGCCATGCGGTTTTTCAGGCAACTTTTTCCACTGATAATGCACAGTTCAGTGATTCTGTGCAAAACACAATTTAACACAAAAGCTAGCTGAATTTACACATTGATGAATGCCTGTCAATCAGCTGACAAAGTCAGGTATGATTTTCTCCTCTTCAAAATACTAAATATGAGTTAAAATAACCAATAATGATTATCTTGCAGTCACACCACGGTTAAGCTGGACGAGACATCATGGCTTTTAACAGATAAACACATATCTGTAGCTAAACCAAACACCTTTGATTTTGTTTAAAGTGAAAAAGAAAAAACTATTGTTTAACTGCACCATGAATGAGATATTTCACCCTGCTTGATCCCCACCTTTACACAGAAGCTAACAGCTTAAAAACCTTAACAGAAAGCCACCGTCCTGCCACACGCTGAAAAGTATTGATTACAGCTGTCAGAGCAGCTGTTATCACCAATGCTGACACAAATAGAGGTAATTTATCTGTGTATCAGGGGAGCAATTAGAGCTGCATGCAACTTGAGATGCACAATACACCTAGACACACACACACACACACACACACACACAGTTACCTAAGTAACAAAGGACTGTGTGCTACAGCCCAGAAAATTAGCGCTGAAGGTAAAGATAGGGGTGACAGTAGGGCTGGACCTGAATATCCAAATATTCGGTTGTGACAGTGGTATCCGAATGACCAGATTCTATGCCGCCGTGATTTCTGAACTGAGGAACAAACAGCCTTGGCGAAGAACTGCACTCTGAGTGCTTTTCTTGTTTGTAAATGTAAAGCAAAAGTTCAATTCTCGGCTTGAGATCTTTCTGCATGGAGTTTCCATGTTCTCCTTGTGCATGCATGGGTTTTCCTTGGGTACTCCGGCTTCCTCCCACAGTCAAAGACATGCTGAGGTTAACTGGTAATTCGAAATTGTCCGGAGGCGTGAATGTGAGTGTGCTTGTTTGTCTCTCTGTGTATCCCTGACATAGACTGGTGACCTATCCAGGTGAAAGCTGCCTTCATCATAAGTCAGCTAGGATAGACTCGAGCCTACAGAGGATTAAGCAGTATATACAAAATGGATGGATGGATGACTTAGGAGTCAAGGATGTGCTACTTTTTAGGTCCACTAGGTGTCAGAATACACTGTAAACTGCAATGTGCCACACTGAAATACTCAAAGTTGTTGCTGAAACTGCACTGGCATCAGCAGAGTCACCAGTAATCTGCCTCTGAAGCACAGATTTATATAATAGGGAGGATTTACTCTTCCCTCGCTGTACTCTTTATAAAAAGAAGAAAAGTCCAGAGGCACGAGGGATTAAGAAAACATTCTGCAAAGTAAAGTTCATAAAATGAAGGAGTCAACTAATCATGTTCTGAGTTGCCTCAGGAGGTGTGACACAGAGGAGGGGGTCTCTCTCCTGTTAACCTCATCTGTCCCCCCAGCTCTCCCTTCCTCATCACACACTCTCTTCTCTTTCCTCCAGTCGTTTTTCTCTCATGTGTCTTAATTTCTTGTATATGTCACACTTGTTCAGTGCCTATCACATGGTCCCCTCCTGGTCTTTCTGGAGCTCAGGAGAATCTACTGGGCTTTTCCATCACGCTACAGAGTACGTCTATCACACAGGCCTGCTGTGGTTTAGCCTGCAGCCTGTGGACTTACATAAGAGACAGATGACTGGTGATCAGCATTATGTCATAATAAAAACATCTTGTTTCACTGACAAACCAGAGAGACTTCTGGCACAGCAGAAAATTACCACCTTGCTACAAGCTATGGCTTGATGAAATCTGCAATTTACCCATCTTTTGCTGCAATGTTTTATCTCATTTTATTTGTACTTCTCCAATTTACAGCATGTGCATTTTGGTCGTTGAGAAACCTTACTTCTACATATTTAACACAGACAAAATTTGGTTTGTCAGATATCTGGTAGGGAACTAAGCTCTTGCTTTCTGAGAGCATCATTTTGACAACCAAGCAGGGGAGAAGTTGACTCCACTGCCAAAGGGAACTCTGACTGTGTGCTGTGGCAGGGTTGTTACTCCGCCAAGAAATGCGACGATCGGTGTACATTTGTCTGTCTGTTTGTCTGTCTGTTAGCAACATTACTCAGAAACGGACAAACAGATTTGGATGAAATTTTCAGGGAAGGTCAGAAAGGACCAAGTGATTAGATTTTGGCAGTGATGTGGCATATCATCTGGAGCGACTGATTTGTTAAAGATTTCATTACAAGATCGCGGCACAGTGTCACTGTAACCTTGACTACAAGTGAACACTACGTCAGCTGCCTGCTGAAGATCACATGATTGCGGTCTTAATACAAATCGACCGCTGCGGACTAATCAGGACTTATCCATCGGAAACCATACACGGAATAATTGATTAATTTGTAGGGGTGTTTCCTAGTCCCATCAATTTCTGCCCACCGCTACATATTTAGGTCACGCGATTCGGTATCCGTACATAACGCACAACACACACCTGTGCTCACCGCAAAGTCATTTTCAATAAGGATTTCATCTGTTGGAAACAATACAATGGCTGAGCAGCCTTGGCGAAGTACTGCGCTCTCTGAGTACTTTTTAGGGCTGGTCCCAATAGCAATTTCTGGGCTTCGGATATTGGGGGGGGGAATCTCCGTCTTCGGCATTTTGTCTTCTGTTTTCAAATACGTGCGTAGTGAAGCGCGATGTCACAGTTGGTAGGTCTGTGTGACACAGCCAGCCAACTGGCCAGTCAAAGGTAATGCTGACCCCAGAGATCACTGCAGTCCACAAGACTGTGATATACCAGTGCTTAATGACAGTAAAGCAGCTACGTGGTGGCAGTGGCGGTGATGGGGGGGAGGGGTATTCCAAGTATTCGGATCTCAAAATTAATATTCAGATATCACCACGGCAACCAGATATTCGGGTCCAGCCCTAGGGCTTTTATATATATTCTCTGTTATTTTGCGGTTTGAGACAAGTAATAATGAGACTTTCCTGATCTTAACTGATAGACATGTCTTTCTGATTGATCTCATCTCACATCTAAGTCAAAGTGACAGGGTGATTTTACAGACCTTTAAAGTTGCTCTTTACTTTCCAGACTTAAAGCTAAAGATGTCAGACAACTGTTTTATGTTGGAAAACACACGCTGATCTTCTAAAGTTGAAGATTGACTTGTTCTGAAAAGCGTTGCTCTGAAGCCTAAAGGGTCCTGGTCATTAAAATGCAAACTATCTGCAGGGTTAAAGAAAAAAGAGACAGGTAAGACAAGAATGTGATGAATGTAACAGAAGAGCGCACATACAAGCGAGATGTGAATGAGTCCATGCATTTGTAAATTCTAGGCTGGACTACTGTAACTCCTAATTCACAGGATGTCCCAATAACTCACCTAAAAGTTTCTAACTAATCCAAAATTCTGCAGCTGCAGGAACTCGTAAAAGAGATCACATTTCTCTTGTATTAGCTTCTCTTCACTGGCTCCCTCTAAAATCCAGGATAGTATTTAAAATCCTGCTCACATACAAACACATACTTTTATGATTAGGCTTAAAACGTTCCTCTTTGAAAAAGCTTATAGTTAGGGCTGCTTGGGATCACCTGAGCTGTCCGTTAGTTATGTTGCCATAGTTTTAGACTGCCAGGGGATTCCCATGATGCACTGGGCTGCTCTCCCCTACTCTCCTCTCTTGTCTCTTCCATACAGTTATTTATCACCATTACATATCACTAACTTTGTCTGAAACTACACTGGATGCAAGCAACTACAACAGGATAATGCATCACACCTTCAATTCTTAATATGGTATCCTAGTTTCAGGAGCATAACTACAGCTTCTACGTTTGGAACTAGGGATGTCTTAGCAAATGCTTTGGGACCAAGTCCATGCAAGAATTCTGACATTGTGACAGTTCTTGTTTTTTTTTTTTCTAGTATCACAGGTAACTTAAGTACCATAGAGATAAGAGAGGCAGGAGATATAGGAGATACTGGACAGCAATGTGATGAATTGTGGTGGGAAGTGCAAGTGCAGCAATAAGTTTACAGCAATTTTTGGGAAAAATGATCAGAGATATTAAGTGTTTGAGTCAGATGATCAGGGACAAGTTATAGTCAGAGTGCAAATGGTATCATAGAGGAGGGGTTTTCAAAATCTGAGACCGTGGGCCTTCACAAACAAAAAGCTTTCGTTTACTCACTTATTTTTGCTCAATTTCTGAATGTCAATGGGCAAGATTATATTATTTGATCCCATATGCACACAACAACTGAGCCAAGAAAGCCTAATATTGCTGTGCAACACAATTTCAAATTAGACAAAATAAATGTGTCCTGAGGCATTTGTTTTTTATACTCTTATCCTCCTTCTGAAAGCAGAGTTTCTTTTTTTTATCTGGAGCATCAAAAACTTCTTAGATGCCTCCTAGGCTTTAAGCTATACTCCTAATTGCTGTACTCTGTGGCTATTTTTGTGCCACTCTTCAGCTTTGGAAAACCAATCATTGTTGACTGATTTAAAATGAATCGGTATTTCTGCATCAGATGGGAAATTACACTACCAGTAAAAAGTTTGGACACACCTTCTCATTCAAGGGTTTTTCTCTATTTTCATGACTATTCACATTGTAGATTCTCACTGAAAAAATCAAAGCTATGAATGAACACACATGGAATTATGTAGTAAACAAAAAAGTGTGAAATAAGTCAAAACATGTTTCATGTTTTAGATTCTTTAAAATAGCCACCCTTTGCTTTGATTACTACTTTGCACACTCTTGGCATTCTCTCAATGAGCTTCATGAGGAAATCACCTGAAATGGTTTTCACTTCACAGGTGTGCCTTGTCATGGTTAATTTGTGGAATTTCTTGCCTTCTTAATGGTGTTGGGACCATCAGTTGCGTTGTGCAGAAGTCAGGTTGGTATAAAGTTGACAGCCATATTTGACAACTGTTAGAAACCATATTATGGCAAGAATGATTCGTACACCACAGGTTAAGGAAGTCAATTGAAACCAAGCTGAGTTTATGCTGCTGCTTTTTACTAGACAGTTTTTCCCACAATTCAGTAATAAAAAATTAAGAGTAGTAAGCCTTATTAGAGAGGAGTATGCGTTAGAAACAGACCTTTATCTGCAACAATAACACAAATATGGTAACTCACCATCAAAACAACTTACTCCAATAGTTCTCATGTTGTTAATTTTCGATCACACTGCCACACTTGCAAATGCTTGGGCAGCGCATGCCAACTGATGAAAATCTGTAATTTAATCACTTGCCGTCAACCAAGATGGTTCATCGGCAGTATTACAAAGAGGT
Organism: Amphiprion ocellaris; assembly: GCF_022539595.1. NCBI lineage: Eukaryota > Metazoa > Chordata > Actinopteri > Pomacentridae > Amphiprion > Amphiprion ocellaris. The sequence continues at coordinate 26,058,397 of NC_072776.1, read as the reverse complement.
CTAATTAGCTTAAAAGACTTATTTTTGTGCCAATCTTGTCTTTTGTAATGGCAACAGTTGCCTCTTCCATTCTAAGAGTCTGCTATCCATCAGTGAGCAGCAGTGAGTGTGAAATAGTATATATAACCATCCTTTTTTAAGCTTTATTCTTTGATTTGTCATTGATGTTGAAGAATTTATTACCAGCTAAAAATTCTGGGGAAAAACACTGCAAATAAAAATGAATGAGGCAAAATTCTCTCATTCCTCTTTTGGAAGACTGCATGTGAGCTGAGCAGAGAGAAAGTGGAGAATCACATAGAGGCAAAAAAAGCACTGCAGACACAAAGGAAAACAGAAATATGAAACTAGAGCCTCAAGTTTCAACCCAAATATTACCTGGGAATAATAACTGATGGAGAGTTGCTAAATGGGAGAAAAATTCTATTGAATACTAATATATCTCACTCACTGTATTCTCCTTGTAAAACAATAAATAATTCAGATATGGTTGCATATATATATATATATATATATATATATATATATATATATATATATATATATATATATATATATATATATATATATATATATATATATATATATGACTTTATAATGTCCATTCACAACAACATCCCACGTATATATTTTGCATACATGCATTACTGTTCACAGTCTCTTAGGCATTTCAGAGGTTCTTATCCATCTCAGATTCATTTTGTAGTATTAGTCCAAACATAAAAGATTACATGACGTAACAGATGCGACTGAGACAGCCTAAACCTACGGAGGAACTGTGGGAAGTTCTCCAAGATGGGTAAAGCAACCATCCTTCCAAATACCTAAAAAGACTGTGCAAGGTTCTCTTCAATGTCCTGATGGCCACCAAAACCTTATTCAACAGTCTTATGGTAACAAAAGATTTGCAGAAACTTAGCAGATGGACAGAAACAGAACTAAGCCGAAATCAGAATTTATGTCACACAAACTGAAGCTGTTATTTGCATCAATTTGTACAAATATCCAGTGTAGTTAGTGGAGATAACTGTAGCCTGTTTCCAGGCAGAGGGGCCACTGCTACAGCAGTCTATTATTGTGCCCAGCAAAGAGTCTCTTATGCAGAGAGTATAAGGAAGACAATCCCTTCATTCAGTAGGTTGGCCAAAGTTCACACTCGTCTCTCTATCTCTGTGCCTTTTGTTGCATGTCAAGTCCCACATCTCCTCTCACTCACACAGAATCTCCCTCATCTTTACTACCTCTCAATTGGGCATTGACTAGCAAACCCAGAGTAAGGGGTATCAGCATCTTCTGATCTTCCAATAGAGAACCATACCCATCTCCACTAATAACACTGATGGTATTAAAGGATAAGACTGGATATGGTTCATATTTTTGTAACTAGCAAAAATGGAAACACCAGTATAATTATTAACAGATCCAATATGTACATCCAAAGCTAAATACAATTTATTCATTCAAACCCACTAATTACTTACCAGTGAGTCAAACTGTTACACTGGGTGGCATTCTTTCTTTACTATGATTACACACTGCGCTTAATTTTGAACCAATCTGAAAAAATTACATAGTACAATTTTGAGACTACAGTCTTCATTGGAACCAGTAGGTACCACTGTAATATGATATTGATAGTGTCAAGGTGAAGTTTTGTATTGCTTAATTACATACATTAAAATAATGGCAAAATGAAATATCTGATTGTGTGAAGGGCAGGGTTATGTGATTTTTTCATGTAATGGCCTAAAGAACAAAAAAACACAAGTCTTATCCTTTTATTTGCATTCATCTGAAAATATTTAGGAATAAAGTTAAGCATCAGCATCATTTTTACTGTCACAATGAGGAGCATCTCATACATCATTTTTTTCTACCCTCTATTTTCCAAGTATTCACTCTGAAAATTAACGTATGCGAATAACACAAACAACACCCAGAATACAAAAAAATACTAAATATAGAAAAGGTTTTTCATCACTGCTTTTAAGTCAAAACCTCCTCCACACTATGAAACAGCCAATGGCAGCAGATATATAACCACACACACACACCCCCACACAGAACCCAAACACCCACAATAAGCTCTCTGCAAAGCAGTGCTTTCCCTCTCTTTGCAAGTCTGTGTGTGTGATGATCAAAGGACTTCCTGAGAATAAGAATTTCTTCTTCAGCATTCATCCCTCCTTTTTCCTCCTCAACCACTGTTGCTCACTAATTTCGACATGGTGCAACACACAATATTACACATACACACACACACACACACACACACACACACACACACACGCACACACACACACACACACACACACTCTTACATGCATACGCTTTAGTACCCACAGTGACACTGGTGTCATGCTGAATCCATGAAACTAGCAAGGCTATTCCATCTCGAGTCATCAGGGGTCTCCAGCTCAACCATCTCTGATTTGCTTTAAACTTTTTTAGCCATATATGTCAAATACTTTCCGTGATTTGATTTTCACTAAAACTGTCTGTTGATCCACTTCCCGCATGTTTGACCAACAATATCTCAGCAACTATAAAGCTAAAAGCCTAAAATTGTTATTTCTCATTTAGCCACTGATTCAGAATCTGCAATAATTTAGTTCACACTAACAAAAACATTTATAATGTAGATGTCAACTAGTGATATTTTCTTAACCACATACAGTTGTAGCTGTCACAATAATACAAAAAACCCCTCACAGAATACTTTTTAATATGAAATACTTGATCACAAAAAAAAGTTATTTTTACTGAACTCGTATAACTGATTGAGCAGGTGGACAAGTTGTACCATAACAAAAACTAAAATATTGGTAGATAACCTAATTCAAGTAGAACAGAATTCTGGAGTTTCAAAATGGTTCTCCAAATAGAATTAACCCTTTTAAAACCACAGGGATCACCGGTGACATGTGTATTTGAAATTACTGTAACTCCTCGCTACTTCGTGCAATTTTAATCATACAAACTGTCCCTGAAAGCTGTGAAATGGGGCTTTCTGGTGCTATTACATGCATTATGGTAATGACTGAGTGCCATGTGGGGAGAGGGAGGAAATGAGGAAATGAGTATTATAGTGCTAAAAGGGTTAAGAAAATAATCTTTTATCTTGAATAGTTGTGAGGCATTGCCTTTAAAACTTAGCCTCAAATTTCAATGCCCAAAAAACGTGCCTCAGGTAGGTTGACTGGCAGTTTTAAAATGTTACCTCTGAACATATTTGATATACCAAAGTAAAATTTAACAAATATCTTTATACATATCTGTAGTTTTGATATATAATTCTGGTATATCTGAGATGGTCGAGAAGAATTTGTTCTAAAAATTTGATGATTTAAGATGGAGTTACCCAGCAGGTTTTGCTAACACATAAATTTGGCTTTGATGGTGTAATAATATTGGGAATCAATTTTCACTTTCATGATTCTGAGAATCATGTCATACCAGAATTGTACTGATGGATTACAGCGTGATATAACATAATGAACACTAAAAAGTATCAAAAATAATGATTGTTATCATTTGTGTTAGTGTGCATCAGGTAAAATAGAGTTAGCGGGGGGGGGGGGCAAATACTTAAATCCAGTGACATGACAGGGCTGAAGGTGACTGATGTATATCTGCTTTGCTTTAGTTTGCAGTTTATCACAGCTGACAAGACAGATTTGCAATGTCTGCAATGTTTATGTAACAGTGGAGTGCTGGAATTGAAGATGCTTGTATGCACACACACACACACACACACACACACACACACACACACACACACACACACACACACACACACACACACACATACACACACACACACACACACACAAAAATCCTTGGAATTAAAGCCAACTACAAAGACGTTCTGTGATTGTGTTAAAGAAACTGAAAACCCATTGGTTGATCCACTGTAGCTAAAACAATCCACACATTTTCTGCTTTCCCTGTTTTAAGACATGGCTGCTGGCCAACCGCCTCTGTGGTTATAAATACCACCTCTATTTGAAGCTTCAGTCTGCATTATGCATTGATCTACTCTAAATGGGCCCATACTGATACAGACTGACCCATCTGCCGGTGAAACTTGACAACATGACAGTTCTACTGAAAAAAGCAGTAAAAGTAATCAGAGCTCTGGTATTGATGAGAAACAAAGATTAATTAGCTACACTCCTTTCTCTTTCTCACCCATTGTTGCTTGTGACCGAGCTTGTAATTTTAAAGACTGAAAAACTGTATATAATGATCCTAATTCATATGTATCTATGCAAAAAGAATGTACAATTAGCCATGTCATTGAATCTACAACAGTAGTTTCATAACTAGAAGCTATTTTTGTATGCATTAACATTTCACCTTCCTGACACTAGTCATATGTGATGTGTGGTTCAGTTAAGAAAACAATCAAATCCAACCTTTAAAAAAAAATAGATATTTCATCAAAAACATATTTTTGTTTACTGTAAAAAAAAAAACAAAAACTCAAAATTCAGGCCCACTCAGGGCAACCAACAAACCATGAACGACTGAGCTGATGTGCAGAGTAATGTGAAAAATGCCTAGTTTGTTGTAAAATCTAAGTACTAAAATATCTATAGTGTGTAATCACAGTTGTTTTGTATTTTGTACACGTAAAATAATTACGTGAATAATGAAAGAAGTTCAACTTTCTGATTTACAGCTTTATAACTGTGTCAAACTGTACAAAATACACTTATTTGTTTTCTCTCCTAGTCAGTGTTGTGTTTCAGAGACACAGAACTTCATTTTGCAGTGAAAAATGAGCCCACAGTAACATGTAATAGGAACAAAAATCTAAAAAGAGACTGGGGTTCAGAGGGTAAAATGACACTCAAAATAAGTGCAAACCGTTCAAGTGTCAGTACTGTGCATAACTGTGCATAATACATCAACACTTAGCTCCTTACTAAAAGTAAATGTATTTGTCTGTTTCAGATTCAAAAGCCAGAAATGTTCACCGATCCACATTTATCCATTTCATTTGTTTCTATACAACTTTGGTCAAAATAAGCAATCCTAATAAATACTCTGATCAGTAATCCGAAGCAGCCAGACAACTTCACGAAGTACTTGCTTTTGAGATCTAAAGTCTGAGATGTGTGCACTTTTATATTTTGGGCTTTTAGCCATAGAACATTATTGTACAATTTATTACAACTAATTTTTTAGTAAAGAGGTCATACTCAGGCCCCTGTCAGCAGATGGTGAAGAACGCATTTCTGAGGTTCAATTTAAATGGGTCTAAAAAGGACAGAAGGAAAAATGTAAAGACATTAATTATCTATTGTCATTTTCTGCATATATCACCACAGCAGAGGCAGTTACTCTGCAAATAATGGAGTAAGAACAGTCTGAGCTCTTTAAACCTGCACCCACAATGCATCAAACACAGAGTCCAAAACAGTATATCACAGTTGCATAATGTTTATTTACCTACTCAAAACCACAGAGATCGATTTTAGAAAGAACTGAATAATTATTTGACACTGTCTGACAAGTCTTCCCATAAAACTGACCATAGTACAGAAATAAAGGGATGATTAAATGGACTGCATAACAAATTTGGCAAATTATAGACAGCCATATGTAGCAGTTTATATGCTGAGAGTAATTCTCATCTTTCATCATCTTTACCAGCGCTGGACCAGGATAAAAGTGTTGGGATGCTTTAGACACGCTGTTTCTGAAGGCACTCAGAGGAGACCGGAGGCAAGACTGTTTCCACGGCAGAGATAAACAAAATGTAACACAGTAGCAGCATGCAGGAAGAACTACTGCTGCCATGCAGCAAAGAAACAAACACCACTCACTGGATTCATTTGGGAGTGATTCTCTTGCTTAAGGTATCAGGGAAGTAAAGAAGATGTTCGCTTCCTCAATAACAACCAGATAATCCCTTAGCAAGATTGAGTTCTAATGTTTTACAGCAGAAAGCCAACAGAAAAACGCAAGAGAAAAAAAGAAGTATTATATAAGAGAATCAAAACTGTGACTTTCTCTTAATCAGATAGCTCTCCCTTCACATGCATACAACAAACACAACTAGGAGGATGGATAAACTATGTACCATTTAAATCATTGTGATACGTGTGTGGTCTGAAAACTCTATTCTATTTCAAGTCTTACCTTCTCCAGCTGTCATGGTGCAAAGCTGCCCTCAGCAACGAAGCCTGAGAGGAATGTTGCTACACAGCTGATCGTTCAGCCCTCTCTACAGTCTCTGCCCTAAATCTCTTTCTATATATCTCTTTCTGCCACTGTTTACCTCTTGGTGGTGCTACAGAAATGGCGGCTTTGTTTTGCTTTCTATCCCTCTACAATCTGCCTGTTCTCTACCCCTACCTCTCACTAATCCCCCCCACTTCCTCCTCCCATCCTTTTTTTCTCTCTGCCTGTGCAACAGCACAAGAGCAGAACCACCGCTTCTCCTCCATTGCTCACAAAATTAGATCTGTAATTACAGTGTTTTTTTTTTTTTTTAAACATTTCTTAGAATTCAAAGATTTTTTTTACTGTCAGTACGGCGTACATTTGATCATATAGTGACAGTGCAATTTCAACTCATTACATTCGCTGTACATAATGCTTGCTTCTTTACAAGTATGCCTCTTCTCTAAACACAGAATTTATTTCACAGCTGTAAAAACATTGTCAAAAAAGGCTGAAGGTCTAAATATTTCACCATGCAGCTCACTCCTTGCCCATATTATCTCCTGACCTTCTTGTCAGCTCTGAGATAAATGGAATTAAATTAAAATGAGTCGTCATCTGTAGTTCTAAAGTCAATTTCAGTGCAGCTGTGAAATAGAGGTTGAGCCAAGCAGCTGATCATGATGGATATACTGACCGACTAGCTCATAACTATTAAAATGAGTCATGTTGCTATTTTTCACTTAGCCTTTCTGATGAACTTGCAGCAACTTTACACTGGACAAAATGAAAACAACTCTTATGACTGGGACAGACAGCATATTCATAAGGATTAATATTCAAGAATGTTCTTTTTAAAACTGTAAATATGACATTTTACTACAGCAGATTATCAAGAAATTGACTTGGCCTCAGAGCAGACTCTTACATTTTAAACTACAAGACAAAGAGAGATTTAGTCACCATGTTTGTGCAGTGACCATATCTGCTTCACTTTCATTTAATGATAAAATAACAACTATTTCAAATATTTAGTGTTGACTTATCAAAGACAGCTTTAGAAAAAGAAGGGTCAAAAATCTGTCTAGCAGAGATACGCTGCCTTAGTATGCGTCAATATCCAAAAACACTAAAATGTAATTCAGTAGCATCTTCTGTTAGACCCTCCTTGTCTGATAAATGTCTATGTATGCCTCCCAACTCCAGTTAAGACAAGATAATCCTTTATTGCTCCCTGTGCCAGGGGAAATTAGTTAATTAATTTAGTTACTAACACAGGCTTTCTGTTGAAAATGTGTTGTCTCTCAGCCAGAAATAACCGCAATGAATTTTCTTGAGAGAGAGAGGCATGCAAACTTTATGCAACTGTTCCCACCCTGAAAAATATTTCTCATGACAAGTGTAATCACACAGTGTCATGAGTAAAATAGAAGAAGTCTACTGAAGAGGATATTGTAAGATCAAAATATGTTCCTAAAATAAATTCCAGACAAAAAAATAGCAAGAAACAGCTTAACTGTCTTTCTAGTATAAGCTATCAGAATGGTCTATTTACATCAAGACTGAATTCAGCACAATAAGTGAGTTCTTGTCCAGATCATCCTCAAATGTTGCTATAGGGTATGGTTAACCTGATAGTCAATGGGTAGTCCAAATAAGACAGGAAACTATGAAATGCATTACATCTAACAATTTGGTAGGTATCACAGAGCTTTTGCTTGTGAACGGCACAGTTTATTCAGATATCTTGACTGTTACGTGCCACATGAGATGCAGAGTGATAGCTGAGAAGGGATGTTAAAAACTGTTTTGAAACACTGATCCCAGTCTAACTATTTTCCTCAGCTCAGCTGTTCTCCCTGTAAATGCAGTGTGGTCAGCTGTAATGGGACAGAGTCAGCAGTGAGTGTGTCTGAGCAGCTCCACCTGCACTAAGGTCACAACTCTGCTGCCATACAAAACATCCATCTGCATTTTTAATGTAATTGTGTCTCTTTTCTGTTTTTGACCTTTCTATTTTGATATATTTCTGAAACTAGAGGGATGCCTCTGGAAGCCTGTGGAAGGATGTGTTTTACGACTTGCTTTATGATGTTCCTCTGTTTTAATGTTTGCTGATTTTATAATGTAACTATGTAAAGTGTCTGAGTATTTTGAAAAGTGCTATATGAGTAAAATATATTTTTATTATTATTATTTGGTCTTTGGCTGTAAAGAAGGACATCTGAAAGTTCCAGTGGATGCCAACCTCCTGTGGCGAAAACTCATCCTTTCTAGCCCCAAGCTGTCCGTCTGGCCTGCAAACTCCCTCCTTTCTTCGCATCCATAGCAATACATGCATGCACATTCAACATGGAGAGTACAGTTTAACAGAAGCTGATATGCCCAAATAGAGTGTGACAGAAAAATAGAGCGGCAGCACAGGAGAGGAAAAGCTGTCTGAAAGACACTGACAATGTGGTGAAAATAAGGATTTGAGTACAGAAGTCTGCTGTTTCCGTCATCATAGCGCTCTACTTTCACACATAACTCTTGCGCTCCACCCTACACCACATTACAAACTAGGGTTGTCAAGGTTAACCGGTTTTACAATAACCACGATTATAAATAGATATTCGTCACATTTTTCACAACCACGATTATCCGTAGAAAAGCCTCGCGAGAGGTGCAATGCAAGAAGCGTGAGCTGCGCTGAGTGGAGAGTGGAGAGAGAGTGGCTCCTTGGCCTGTGCGCGCGCTCCTGTCTAATCGGCATCACTGAATTCACTCACCGCTAAATTGAGGATGGCTGACGGGGGTGCTCCTCCGGACTTGTATCCTCCCAAAAAGTGACTCAAATCAGCAGTACGAAATCACTTTGGGTAGGGGGGGGGCAATGACGTAGGCCTAATGCACGTGTGTAGGCAACACTACAGCAGTGATCCCCAACCACCGGTCTGCGGCCCGTAACGGGTCGCACAGAAAGAAAAAATAATTTCTGGGTTTCCGGCCCGCCGAAGTGTCCCTAATATTGTGGCCGCTGTGCGCAATGAGGTTGCCAAGATGGGACTGTCCGCCGCACGCGCGGTAACTGTCGGTTCCGAAGTCAGCGGTCCGGCGGCCGGGCCGCCCCGAGGACCCCCCGCGCCCCGAGTTTCCTCCCGGAGCCAAAACAACCGGCGGGTCGGGAGCTCCGGTTCCCTCCTGCGCTCCCGTTCCCCGCCCGCCGCGGCCCGCCGCCTTCCCCTCGCCTGCGGACGCAGGAAAGCAGCCCGGCTGCGACGGGCGGGGAACGGGAGCGCAGGAGGTAACCGGAGCTCCCGACCCGCCGGTTGTTTTGGCTCCGGAAGCCCGTGCCCTCCTCCGAAGATGCTGTCGGCCCGGTCCCCTCAGCAGGGAGTGTGGTCCGGGAAGCCCCGCTGCCCGCTGACAGTGGTAGTGGAGGAGACAGTAACCTCCAGGACAGGGAGGCTGTCTGTCTGCCTGGACCTCCTATCAGACTCTAGAGTTTTCCCTGGGAAATGATCTGGGTGTTTTGATTAATTGTTGTAAAATTAGTGGTGAATTGTTTATATAAACGTTTTAGTAAAAATAAATAAGACTCCCATTTATCCTTTTTTCTGTAGTTATATTGTCTAAAGTTGTGGAGGATATTTAAAGCTTAAAATGAAGTGTTTTTAGAATCTTTAAATGTATTCTTTTTATGTCTTTTTGTTTTGTTTGATTTACAAAGTAAACACTACGTTATTAACCATACATTAAATTGCAACATTCCATAATACATAAAAGTCTCAAAGAGGCACTTCACTAGAACTTACTAGAATTTACTCACTAACTTTTGTTTTAATGATGGCAGCTAAACAAGCCTTTAAGTTCCTCAAGTTAATGACTGTTTTGTAATGCAATTTGCACTTTTATTTCCTACAAAGACGTGTTGGAACAATTTATTTTATTTCATAAGAACAGTAAATGTTTAAAAGTTTAAGTATTATTAAAGAGTTTATTTAAATACAAACACTGGGTTTTTTTCTTTCATAATGTCGATAATCGTGAATAATGGTAAAATCGCAATATTTCCTTCCACAATAATCGTGGCTCAAAAAATTGAAATTGTGACAACCCTATTACAAACTACCACCAAGCTGTTCCAGATCCTCAATCAATTCCATGTTATGCTGAGACTACAAAAGTCCTGATATTTGCAGTGCATCTGCCCTTCCTCCTGTCCATTTCCAACTAAACCGGATGTTAGCAGGGAGGAAATAAATAAAGACAATGTGTGTGCAACAAAATAAAGCACCCAGCAGTGAAATTAAAGACATCTTACATTTTTCTGAATGATATTCACTTGATAATAAACTGGGGGCATATTTGGTTGAAGGGAGCATATCAAAAAGTTAAAGTGCCACAAGGGAGAAATGTGAGCAAATTTGATATAGACAGCATGAATTAGCTTAAAAAGGGAGCTAAAATAATTCAGTTCAATTCATTCAGAAAACAGTATTTGTGATGATGATGATGACAGAAGAAGAAGATGATGATGAGAGGAGGAGGAGGAGAAGGAGAAGAAGAAGAAGAAGAAGAAGAATTACCTACCTGAACCGGAAGATGAGATCATGTTCCCAGATCTTTGGACTTCATCGAATCTGCTAAAGATTACATTCAACCTATAAAAATGAACACAAACGAAGAAAAAATGAAAACAGTGTTAAACAATAGAGGCACAGACAGATCGGCCTGCTAGCTGTACCATCACCTCTGAGGTAAGAAGCTCTCCCTCCGCTCTGTGCAGCAGTTGTGGCCAAGACCAAAATAGACAGTCTCCAAAACCACCACACAGATGACTAATTGGCAATAGGGGGCCAGAGAGCGAGAGAGAGAGAGAGGTAATGGTGGAATGCAGACATATTGTTCCATATGGCTCAGAGTAAAACAGGACAAAAGGGAAGAAAATAACACAAACAGCCTGGACATGTGTGTTGGCATGTGATATATGAAAAATGAAAGAAAGAAATATAGCTTGTCCAAACTTACCCTATGACATTAGGGCCTTTTTTAAAGGACTTTTTCAGGGACTGATTACAAGAAACACAAAAAAATCAGCTGTAATGGCAGAAAAAAAAAAAAAAACTTGCTGGGTGTTCCGACAAGAGGCAACGTCAAACAAATCAAGTACAGGGAATGAAGAATGAAAAAGGCATCACGCAACTCTGAGGTGAGTATAAAATGAATCCTTAGTAACCTTGTTCTCATAGGAATTGGAGGCTTTATACCCTACTCCATATGGTGCAATTCGGTTCAGCTCAAATTTCATAGACCGCCAACCTTATTCTAAAAATGTGGTGGCAGATGAGGAATCATAACAACATTCATTTTCACCAAAAGAAATCAGAGTATGAAAGTAGACAACATAAGAAAACTATTTGACATGTTTATAACAACAAAACTATTTTACACACAGTGCGCTAATTTCCTATAAAAATCTGTCACAAATTGCATTTTCACAGTTGCCCCATTTGAGCTACAGGTGTTATAGTACAAAAATGTGTTACAGTTTAGAGTCTTTGTAATGATAACGAGTCAGGTCTTCTTAAAGAACACTGAGAAATGTGCCAACACAATGTGCAATACTAAACAGAAATACCATATGAAGTGTGTGTGTGTGTTACGTGCAATACACAAAACAGACACCATAACAGGGCTGCAACAAATGATTATTGTCACTGATAATTAATCTATCCAATATTTTTTCTGTTAATCGATTAATTGTTTGGTCTCTAAAGTGACAAAAAAGAAAGGCTTAACAATGTTGATCAGTGTTTCCAAAAAGTTCAAGATGACATCTTCAAATGTCTTGGTTTGTCCACAATGCAGATATTCATGATATTCAAGATATTAATGTCACTGATGAGGAAGGAAACAAAACCATATTCACATTTAAGAATACAGTGGTCCCTCATCTATCACGGGGGTTACGTGTCAGACCCGTACAACACCGTAGAGCAACACTATATGCAGCGATCAGACGTCTATGTGAAATGGACGAGGCGAGATGCTGAATATATGCTACACACGGGAGACAGAGGACACAGAGGAGACTGATGCTATGGTATGGAAGCAAATCAGACTCATCAGATTCTGAATTTTAAGAGCTGCTGAATTTCTTACTTTGAATTTTTTCGCATCACAATTATGTATGTGAATTTTTTATGCCTGAATTTAGCTCACCAAAATTCTAAAAAAACAGTTAAAAATTCAATGTCTTCAAAATTCGCCCTCAAAAAAAATTTGATATGTTCAAAATTCACTGTCAAAAAATTCAATGTTGAAAATTCACCATTAAAAATTCAATATTCAAAATTCGTTGTCAAAAAATTCACTATTCACATCCGGGGGACTCGGGCGTAAACAATTGATCCTGACCAAAATCGAACCAACGCCCAGCCAATCACACGACGTTCCTCCGGTCATGTGACGCGGACGGTTGACCTCACAAGACCGGGGTCAACCACGGCTACCAGCATGAACGACGGCGCTTCAGTGAGTGTATTAATCCTTTTTGTCCTGTATGTTGTTTGTTTTTGTGAGAGTCAGTAACCTGTAATGCATGTCGTTAGCAGCGCTAGCACAGCGTTAGCCGCACTAATACAGCGCTAGCCGCGTTAGCCAATACAGTGCTAGCTGCGCTAGCACAGTAATAAGGTCACACTAGGGTTGCCACCCATCCCTTAAAATACAGAATCATCCTTTATTTGACAATAAATTGCTGCGTCCCGTATTGATTTAATACGGGACGCAAATTGTTCCGTATTTTCAGAAATGTCCCATACACGTCTGTCACACAATCATCAAAACTGTATAATGAACAAAATAAAATACAGGAAATATTAAGGGCAGCCAATTTCATCTTCATAGGACCTACGTAGCGAGGACCCGATGCCAGGTCCAGCGGATAGACTTCTCTGTGTGTCCCGTCCTATGATCCTGTCTCTGGTTGCCAGGTTACAGACGCTGCTGCTCCCACACGTTTAAAAATGTCTACAAGCGGAACTCCACCACGTCCAAAGAAGCAAAAACGTTTGCAAAAGTACAGACATGAGTGGGAAAAGGGGAACCCCTGGCAATGGGTACAAGGCAAACTGTGTTTTCTGTTGCTCATGGACTGGCTGATGTAAGGCAGCATCAGGGACCAACATGTAAGAAACATGAGAACAGAGAGAACCCAACCAGCAGGTCACAGTTTATCATCTAATCATCTCCTGAAGTCCATATGGTAAGGGACATCATGATGTGATCAGCTAAAATTCCTACAGTATATGGCCGTGAATTTACCAGAGGATGCTTATAATCATGTCGATGTAGCCGTAGACTCTACAGTATTTTAGTGACTCAATAAATGCCTAAGTTGTTTATTTTTTTTAATGCTTTTTAGTTTTTAATAGGCATTTATTTAATAGCCTATATGTAATCAATAAATGGCCTTTGCCTATCTAAAGAAAAACTCAGAACTCTGATATGTTAAGAGGACTAAACAACTAAATCAATACATAAATGCATACACACAAAAATAAGTCAATACACTGTGTTAAGATAAGATTTAGATGGGGAAAATGTATGCAGAGAATTTCTTTGTACAGTATTCTGCATTCAGTTGTTAATGTTTTTGTAGAATCCAGTATTGCACACTGGCTGGTCATTACATTTCATTAGTATGGTTTCACTGTTTAAAATGAGGCAACTTCTTCAGACATAACCTGTGATCATAAAACAATTCAAAATTCTTAGTTTCATGTTAATAAAGCACTTAAAGCTTTAAGTATGGCTAAACACTTTTTTCAAAATTAAATATACCACTCCTTGGGTGGTAGTGGCCCCAAGTATGGTAAAGTTGGAAAGATATTCACAGATTCGTACTTCTGGCATCAATAACTCATTAGATATAGGTTGTCTAAACATAAATGATGCCTCTTTTCCATTGTTGTAAGGCAGACAATGTGCTACAAGCCCAGTTTAATCAACAGTAGCTATCTTTCAAGCTGAGGAAATAACATTGGTGTCTATGAGCAGCCGGCTGTGAACAGGTACGGTCTTCAAATTGCAAAACCGCTGCAACAGCGAAGACAGACACAAATATTCAATAACTGCACTGTTATACTCTGTAGTGTCTCCAAAATCACTGCAGCCTTCATCTGGCTCCTGTTAACACCAATGTTATTCCTGCAGCTTGAAAGACAGCTACTTTTGATAAAACTGGGCTTGTAGTATATTGTCTACCTTACAACGATGGGAAAGAGGCATCGTTTGTGTTTTGACAATGTATATCTAATGAGTTATTGATGCCAGAAGTCCGAATCTGTGAATATCTTTCCAACTTTACTGAACTGTGGCCCTGAGGAGCCGTGGTGAGCGTCCTTTATTTTCATTTCTGAAAGGTGGCAACCCTATAGTTGCCTGATCTATAACCTGTAAAGGTGAGTATGTAAAGAGTGTTTACATATTTATTTATTTGTAACATGTTGTCCCTTGTATTTGTGTTGCAGTTTTACAATAGTATAAAAGGCTAAGAAGATTCAGTAAACAGAACTCAACCTCAGATTAGTCTGCTGGGTCTCCTTTTTTGTTCGCTATCTGTCTGGAAATACGGGTGGTATTCTGCCAGGACGGAATAAATATACAATTAGATCATTTAGACTGTTTAAAATTTAGAGTAAAAAAATTACTCTAACAGACTGATTGAATATAAAATGGCTGAGGCGTAGCTGAATAGTTGACACCTAATTGATTAATCAATGAAATTACATAATAGCATTCAAATGTGAACACATAGGATTATATTGGTTCTATGTCATTATCCAAAAGCACTTGGTGTGAAAACTGTTGTAATTTTTTAACGTGATGAAATTCATGAAGACCATTTTAATTCGAAGACTAGGCTTTGCTTGAAAAAATAAAATGTACAGTAAATCTCCCTTTTCTAAAGCTGTAATATGTAAAGATTCCACCAGGGGGAAAAGTGTGTATGAAGGAGCCCTGCAGCCTCTTCGTGTCTGTTCTTACCACTGTACAGCTGTGTCACAAGTACAGTGTGCTTGAGAAATTAAAAATTGATAAAACAGAAAAGGTTCAAAGGATAAAGGTAAATATACTGAAACAGACAGCGACAGATTGGCAGATGCCTGGTATTGTACCGTGACTGTGGCAGGCCCTTCTTGCTGAGATCCAGCCTCACCCTTTCACCAACATGTCTGTAGATCTCCACTAAGCAGCTCATAGCTCCATCACGTACCTGATGATCACAGTAAAATACAAAAAGAATAGAACAAATGTGATATCTCTTAAAATGTCTTTTTTCCCATTTATGCCAGATTCACTGGGTTTGGACAAACGCATCATTCAACCATGGCACATTGTTGTGTCCTCGGAGTGCACTACTTTATCCTATCAGTAGGGGGAAACCATGGAGGGAGTGTTTGAGCTTACTGCCTGTCTCTATTTGAACATAGACTGCTTTGTGTAATCTGACACACCAGAGAGAAACATACACATAAGAAAGCCCAAAACATTTTGCATATCAGTTTGTTTAGTTCCGCAGTTGTGAAAACATCAGACACAATATAACACACATCTGACAAAAGCAACCAGAACAATGAAAAAACAAGACTGGGTTTACCTGGCTTGTGGGGTCCCCCAGGAGGTTACATATATGAGGAACAATTTTACTAAGAGTCAGGCCTTGAGCTCCATATCTGAAAGAAAAAGGCTTTTTTTAAAATCAGTCCCATGAATAGATGAACTGTAGGAGGCATACACGGAGAAATGAGCACACACTTACGCCCAGGATAGTAAAATAAATTCAATGTGCAAAATGCCACTGTGCTCCCACAAATAAAGTAAATTACAGTCTGTTTATTTTACCATTAAGAGCACAGGTGATTTCCGTAATGTCCTTGGTTAGCGCAACACATATAAAAGACTGGATCCTTTATGTTTCACAAGAATATCATGAACATCTAAACATTGTAGAACTAAATCTAAAAGGTGAAATCATATTAAGTAACATGAAAATGAGGATTTCCTACAATCAACCACCACAATCAGAACATATGGATGGAGGCATTCAGCATACGTGTTCAGTGTGGCGATGAGGCAAAGGCACACTCCTTCTCTGGTTCTGTTGTTTTTATGTTTGAAGCCTCCCAGCATTCTGTCCCATACAAACTGCAACAACATATAAGAAACAATTAGCCAAACAGATATTGGATTTTTTTAAAAAAAGATAATAATAAAGATACATTACAAGGGGAATGTCAACTAAAAGAGGTGCATTGTGGTGGACCACAGTTCCAAAGGCTTGCAGTCACTGGCAACACTGGTGAGTTTTATTAAAGAGGAAAAACTATTATTTAACGCCAACCATTTTGGACTAAGACTATGCACTTTCTCAGGAGAACACAACAGCAACACAAAATTTTTTTAAAAAATGCTGGCAGCAAATCTACTTCAGTCATTATTAGAATTAATTCAGGCTGTGTGCTGAAATCCTAAGCTCATGGAAAAGGTGATCTCTCTCAGAAAAGCATATAGATTAATGTGCGGTAGTACCTGCGGGGTGGCAGCTTGTTCCATGATCTTTAGCAGCAAAGTTTGGTCTTGGTCTCGTACTTGGTCTTTGGCATCTCCCAATCGATCAATAAGGCTTGGCAGAACTGAGGGAAAGAGCACAGATCCCTTTAAAACAGTGAATGAAACAGAACAACACAAGAACTCAAATATGTGAATCAGTTTTCTGCATTAAATATCATTCAGAGTTGCTGTGTCTTAGGCACTGTGGTACAAATATGCTTCTTGCTAACAAATTAGGTATCTTACAAAAATTTCCAAAATATCCTAAATTCAAGTTTAAAAGGCCTAAATCCTTTTTGGATGTACCCTTTGGACAGCCTAACTTCTAAGTAAGGAGAGACAATCTGAACTGTTCGCCATCTACCAACTATCGCCCTGGAAGACACAAACTCATTCAGCACTTTTCTAATTATCTGCATCAATATGTTTAAATTGATTTCAGAAAAAATAAATGAATTTAAAAATGCCACCTCTCTCTAGCTTTTAGTAATCATGACAGTAATCACTCTGTGTAATCGCCTTTCAACTGTAAATTGTGGTTTTCATTGAAACAGATTTATTGATAAGATAAAGTTCTTTATTTCTCCCCACTCCACTGAATACATGCTGAAAAGCTCAGTTTTCCTAAATTTTGATACCAAGATTTTTCATTTTTACTTAAAATCAATACTGATCATCAATATTGGTTATTGGTCTTCTTGCCCTCTAATAATTGGTATCAGCCCTGAAAAAAAACATGTCTGCCAACACCTACACTGTTATTCTTATTAAAGTACAGAAGAGGAGGAAAACAGACAGTACCCCGCAATCAGGAAGAAGAGGGACACAGTTATATCCCTATACCTTAGGTACAGAGACAGTGAGGTGAGAATGGTCGTGAAAAAAGCAACCCCAGGACAAAGGGTATAAGTTGTTCAGACATTTAAATTTAGAGGAAGAAGGCAGCCAGCTGTCAGGGAGGTCAAGTGAATGATACTAAATCATGAAACAGATATCCTAAAATTTGTTGAAACAGTTTTGTACAAAAGCAAGTTCCAGAAATAGCAAGAGAAAGTGGAATAAAACACTATTAAGTCAAAAGATGCTGTTGTGTCAATGACAGATGAATCACTGAAAAGAAGATAAAATGTAAAGCAACCTATCAAAAAGATGAGATTATGGCTTGGATATCAGAAACCAAAAAGCACTGGGTTTATTAGAGACTTGAACTCTAATAGATTAGAAAAACAGAATCTTACCTGTTCCCACTTGTGCCCTAAATCGCTCCATTAACCTTGTCACTAAGGCAGATAAGAGGTCCAAGCCGAGCAGAGCCACCTAGTGAAGACACAATGAAACATATTAATGTGTCTAAATGTAACTTGTTTTTAAAAGATTTCAACAACAGCAAAAAAAACACATTAGATTTTTTTTCCTGATATAAATGATAGTCATAAATTTATGAAAAATCACTGCCAAAGGTCTGGACAAGCCCAGGTGGAGTATGACATTCAAAAAGCTCTGTTGCATATGGGTAAACATTTTTTAGATTTTAAGCTCCTGTTGTGTTTATAAATAGCACTACAACTTTCAAAGCACAGAACTGTAACATATGTAGGCCTCAAATAGTATAGAAAATACATTTTCTTTGCTGTACCACGAATGTACACCTTGTGGTTAAACTTTGATGGATATATGCAGGCTCTTTCTCCTGCAGCTTTCCTTGACATTGGGTTTGCGAGCTGCCCAGTGATTGAGAATAACCCTGCTGCTACCATAACAACACATAAGCATCACTTTGGTTTTTTGCCGAGTGTGGCACACTTTTGGGAATCGCTATATATGTTGCTAACGATAAAGATATATTCAATGAATTTGAAAAAAATAGCTCTGCTGCCATCTGGTGGTCTCCTATATATTTAAATGTTCATCAGCCACAAAAGGTGTAGTATTTTTATGTAAAACAGTACACAGATTTTCTTCCTCAGGAAACACAAAAAGACCTTTTTCAGCAGTACCGGACAGCCAAGTACATATTTTTTTCATTCAACTTTATCCCACTCTATGCTGGAACATACTGCTCAGGATTCCATTGCCATCTACTCAGTGATCACATATTTTCTTGTCTTCTCTTACTGCAGAAACAGGTAGTGTGTGTCCCAGCAGACAGAAGGCCTGGTATCCAATGTCCTAATCCTCGGATCGCTTCTTTTGTTCTCCAACTGGAGAGAATTACAGGAATTACTGATGACATAGCCCTAACTAAGAATGAAAGACAGCTCTGAGCAGAATCACCAGACTTTAACAATGGTGGAAACCTCACAGAAATGGTCAAATCTAATCTAGATTCAGCTCCCTCTCTCTCGTATGCTCACTGCAGGAGGTCTTTCTAACCTTTCCAAGTGTCGCAACTGGAGGTAAACACTTTTTTGTCCTGTTTTTGAACTTGAAAAAGTGACACAAAGGGACCATGGCAACAACTGCACCCGTTGTTTGAGTGCGAGTCAAACTGAAGGGAGACACTGAATAACACAGTTGAGTCCAACGTAGATGACAGATAGGCTCCTCCTCTTTGCAGACAGATGGCTAACTCTCTTTTGCCGTCAACCACATCCAGACACCCCAAAACAGACAGACACACACACACACACACACACACACACACACACACACACACACACACACACACACACACACACACACACACACACACACACACACACACACACACACACACACACACACACACACACACACACACAATCCCCCTCAAAGCTCTGGACCCAAATCTCACAGACATTATCCTTTCCAAATTCCCAAATCCTCCTACCCGACATGCTTGGGTCTGATTTCCTTAACTCTTCTTATTTCCAGTATTTTTGTTCACTGTAGCAGAGATGATGACTGTGTCAGCAAATGCTAAATATCAAATAACACACAACCACATTGGAAGAAAAAAACAGATCTGAGTCTACACTGACCCTTACCACATCATCTTCTTTTCCTCTTGGCTTTTCTCTTCAGGGGTCATCACAGTGAATCATCTGCTTCCATCTAACCCTGTCTTCTGAATCCTCTTCTCTCACACCAACTATCTTCATGTCCCCTTTCACTACATCCATAAACCTCTTCTTTGGTCTTCCTCTAGGCCTCCTACTTGGCAGTTCAAAACTCAGCATCCATCTAGTGATATATTCACTATCCCTCCTCTATACATGTCCAAACCATCTCAGTCTGGCCTCAGCTCTAAAATATCTAGCGTGCCCTGTCCCTCTGATGTACTCATTCCTGATCCTTCCATCCTGGTCACTCCCAAAGAGAACCTCAACATTTTAGTGTTTGCCGCCTCCAGTTCTACCTCCTGTCTTTTCCTCAGTTTCACTGTCTCTAAACCAGACAAAATCGCTGGTCTCACCACTGTTTTCTACACCTTTCCTTTCATTCTTGCTGATATGACCCTTACTAGATAGCACATGAAAACGAAAACAAACACTAAATTGTCAGGATAATACAAGTACATATGTTCAGAGGTCATCCAGGATTTCTCCACTACTGACGGTCACTTTTTGTGCGCCTCTTGTTTTTTAATTCAGTAGACTAAAAACCTGTAGCCTGAGGCTTTCCATAACCTGACCATGTAAAACATGTGAGGTCTATGTGCTGGGTTGTATTTTCATTTTGAACCACAGATCAGAATATTTTGAAAAAAACATCAAAGGCAACAGTAATACAGACTATATAATTGTCTTTTGAATTCTATGGTGAGAGAAGACAAAAAATGGAAAAAGTAGGGCAGATAGTTGGACTTTCTATTTGCTCAGGCAAAAAGGTAATTGATCACTGTTTAGTTTATTATACTCCTTCACTGACTGTGATACTTAAGTGTCTTTTTTAAATTTATTTCTTAACTGCCGAAACGTAATAAGTGGCAATATATCTATAGCTTATCAATGAATTGCACTAGCGATGCATGTTGCTTAATGTACTGGTGAGACATGAAATATGATCCAGGAAGTGCATGGAGTACAGATAAATGCACTTATAGGCTTATCAGCTGCTTAAACAACACGGTTTTGGCGACAGCCAGTGCATGTGATATTGAGTGCTCGTAAAGAGTGAAGTTCTTTGCATGGCAGAAAAACGTTATTTCCAACACTTGTATCCAATCATAGTCTAAAAGCTAATACATGCAAACATGTCAGGTTTGAAACCTGATCATGTGTTCAGACAGATTCTAAGAGAGACAGGTTGTCTCTTGCCTTCGAGTCATTCTGAAGCTCTTGGTAATGCTTGAACTGAGCACATAATGTACACTTCCAGCTCCAAGTGGGCAACTGAGCATTATTTGTGAGTACAATTGTATCATGTAAGAATCTGTAAAGTACTTTTCCTGAACATTAAACCTTTCAACAGGTTTTCCCAAAAAATACTTCTGTCTGAATGCACTGTCATTATTAAAATAGGTAAATAATTAAATGTAACAAATGTGCATAAATGCAGCTAGTCAATTGTAATCAGTATGCTTTCCAAAGTGATTGAAAACCAATCAAATTTTAATATCTTTGGGGGGTTTTGTTTTTGTCTTTTTCCCAGTGCTGCATACAGCAACTACAGGTATCATGTGACAGAAAAAAAATCTCTATTCCAGAGAATTATTCTTGGATCTCAGGAATCCATCTCTGATCAAACTAACCCACTAACATCAAACCTCACTCACTGGTACACTGTTCTTCCTGAGATCTGCTAGAAAAACCCAACAGACTACAGCCTCCTCCATCACTCTCTGATGTGGAGGAGCCTTTAAATTATATCAAGGATTTCTCTCTCGTTTCTTCCCTCACTACCAAGCCTGTCATCTCATTTCCAGTAGAAACGCCACACAGTTACACAAGGAGTTATACACACACCAATACAAGCAAATACACCGCTTACAAAAAGAGTAGCAGACACAAGTACAGAAACATTTCACCGTGTTTGCACTAATTTTCTCAAAGTCAAGACAACAGTGTGTGTGGATCTACAAACACACATTGCTGCATCAGTTCAAAATCAAGCTTTTAAGAGACAAACAAACCCCTGGAAAAATGAAGGGAAAAAATACAAACTGTGGAAGACATCTCTTTAAAATGAGCACATGGCATTTATGCACAGAAAGTTGTAGTTTACTGCAGACAGCTCTGTGATTATGCACAGCATACTTCCTGCGACATAACTGGATTCCAATGTGTTTTCTATAAACCTAAGGTTTTGTGTCTCTCAAGACCACTTTTGAACTTCAACTGACTTACAAGTCTGCTTTTTGCTTGCCGCTACAGGAGCTGTCACGACTTCTGTTCAATCAATGAATCTATCAACTATTTTACTGATCAATTCAAGCAATTCATATTTCTCAAAAAAAAAAAAAACGAAATTACTATTTTAGTTAAGTTCATTTTATGTTCACAAACTGCATGCTATTCTATAATGCAGCACAGTACCAAATGGAGAGAAATGTTTACAAATTAAAGTATATTACACATATTAAACCAAATGCAACATGGATATAGTTTTAGAAGCACAGATCAGTAAAAGCATCATTTTGTAGTTGTCAGTTTACTTTGGTAGTAGTTTAGATTTAAATATAAATGAATGCACTACCTTGCAATTGTCTATAGTTCATGTGTATGGTGAGTTTGTCAGACAATGTTGTGGTGATAAAGTCTTCTATGTGATGCAGAGGAGCAGCTTGAAAGTGACTGCTGGTCAACATGTAGTTTTACTGGGTTACCTTACAGTTACTATGTTGCAGTTGTCTAACTCCCAAAACAGAAAATTATCTAAACAAAAACAGGGTAAGTGGGAATACAGCTCTGATGTCATGATGCAACAATTACACAGTAATGCTGAAGAAGAATATATGTTATTTTAAAAACATGCATTGATTTAAAATACTGATAATACCTTTTGAGGATTTCTGAAGATTTTGTCATTTCTTTACTATTTTTTGTGTCTGTTTTGGATCATGGCCTTGTTAGAACACCCAACTGCATCCAAGATCCAACTTTCTGGCTAATGATTTTAAGTTTTCCTGAAGAATGTGGAAGTATTCCTCTTTCTTCATTATTCCATTTACTTTGTTTAAACACCAGTTCCACTGGCAGCAAAACAACCCCAGAGCATAATACTACCACTGCCATGCTTGATGGTAGGGTTTGGCATTCTTGGGGTTAAAGGCGTTTTGGTGACTCTTGGTTGACTGTTGACCATCTTGACCAGCTGTATCTCAGCAGCAGGTGATAGCTTGTGTTTTATTCCTGACTGTGTCAGTGGCACAACTTTGCCATGCACTTCATGGTTACAAACAACTGTTTGCCCAGTTGATTTTGGGACCTGAAGCATCTTTGAAATGGCTCCAAGGGACTTTCCTGAATTGGTGAAGTCATGGATTTGCTTTTTCAGATCTGTACACAGCTCCTCCACTGTGGTGTTTGTAGCTGAGACTAATGAATGTATTAAATGGATCCAATAAAATATGCTTCAGAGAAGTCAGCAGTTCTAGTCAACTGTAATCACCCATCACTCAAGAGGTCATGCCACTAAGAAAATTTGATTAACACAACTTTGTGTCAAAACTGTTTCTCATTGAAGTTGCTATATTTTTGACCCAACAGATTTTGTAATATTTCCTGAAGACCTATATAAATCCACGAATGAAACACAATGCATGATTGTTTTTTGTTTGTTTGTTTTGGGGGCTTTTTGCGGCAAAGATGCACGTGTTTCAACTCATCTTAGAAAACTGAGTTACAGGAGTCACTGGAAACTCAAGGCTACCATGATATACATGGTCTTTACGAGTGTTTGTAAACTTTTGTTCAAAACTGTAACAAGGACAGCAACTGTTTTATACAAATACAGTTCAAAAATCAAATATTTTTAATGCCTAGGTCTACCCAGGATAGATATGTGGACTAATATATGCCCACAGAGGGAGGTCCTTCATAAGAATAATAAATATAATATTTACATTTCTACATTTAGGCATTGGGGTTTTTGTTACCCACAATCTATGGTTGGTAGTCAAGGCATTGTCCAACTATTTGGAGGTAATCTACTTTTATCATACATATTCTTACATGTCATAGCCAGAAAAGCAAAGGTATAACATTAATAATGACTGCAATCTATTTAGCTCGTACAAGGTTCATATTGTGAATGCTAGCTCACTGACTTGACACACTGGGACACTGTGGAAAGTTGGAAAGGGCTTGATACAGTACATAATCGAGGATAGGCTGGCAATACACTAACTGTTTTCAGAGATAAGAGTCTTGGCATGCTTTGACTCTAGCCAGCATGTTGCAGAAATCTACTGACAATCTTTTCCAATGAAAAACAATGCTTGGAGGAACACAGAATCAATCCATGAAGTATCCTGCAAGTTCTGAAGTATTTTCATTGCTTTTTCCAGTACTCTTTACACTTCCATAGTAGCAGGTCAGCGGTGTGAAAACTCTAGCAACACTGTCATGATAGTATTCCAGAGTAGCACAATGGGAGCTACCCAGTTCAACCACAGCCTCATACGGACAGGGCTGGACACATCCAAACAGTTTCTAACGTGCACTGGATACAGGAACAGTAATGGAATGAATGTGATTGTGATGTTATGCCAGTTTTAAGAGACAGCATTATCCTTTTCCTGAGGGGTGATTAGCCAGCAGTGAGCGCACTGTGACTCAGCTTCATTCAGCAGCGCTCAGGACCTCAGGCAGGGTGGCAACTAGACAATGAAATGTACAGTAAACACTCATTAGAGAAAAAAAACAACAGTACTAATCCTGAGCACACATAAACACACACAGAGATACAAACATGAATTTGTCATACAACAGCTAGAGACATATAAATATACACATAAACAGACTTTTTTACTGTTCACTTCCTCCAGAGACGATGATTCATGCTTGACTTGCTGCAGTGAAAACACTGAAAAGGGAGCATCCTCCTCCAGACATAGTGCCACTGATACTAATGCATGTCACTCTTGCTCTCTCACTTGTTCAAGTTCAAACATTTTAAATGCTTCATGCTATAACTGCATGAATGTAAATTACAGGGAAAACAACAAAAAGCATTCAAGCACAGTGTTTGCCATTACATGAGCCTCCAAAGCAGATTCATGCCTTTTGATACAGATACTTAAGTGTATAGGAACACACTTTAAAGATGAACAACTTTCCTTCAAAATAATATTCCATCGTTTTGTGTTTTCTTTATTTAGCCCAAAATCACAAATTTGCCTAAATGTACTTCGTTTCATAACACCATCCTCTATCCGTTGACCTTGAACCTTAAACTTGTCCTAATGCAGCGACTGTACAATTGTAGCTTAGCAAATATAACTAAGCACAGCAAGCTTGCTGATGTGTAAGACTAAGGCTTAAGGTTCTATTCAGACAACAAAAGGAACACATCTATCTGCTTTGCATACAATTGCATTACCCCTCATATCAAACACAGAAAAACACACAGGGTTCTTGTGGATGTTAATGAAAGATTGGCTATGACACTTTTTACTGGATATAACAGCTAGTTACGACTGGCCTTTAGAGTTATGTCACTGAATATTCCTGAGGTATGTGGAATAAACACTTAGACACAGGATTTCTGCAGAACGTTGAACTTCTCACTAGATTTGGAAACCATGGATGGAAAGCATGTGCAAATCACAGTACCTCCAAAGTCCAGCAAAACTATTTCAATTACAACACTTACTGATAAATTATAAAGGTGAGGATGAGCAAGATATGCCTCATACAGCAACTCTTCATAACAAGCATTTGTTTTAAACAATGTTCCTTTTCCTGGCACATTCGCAGCTGTCACACCTGAAGTGCATAAAGGCCATTTTGTCGCAAATTTTGGGCTGCACGTAGATGTTCACAGGAGTCCTCACTGAAACTCACAAAATTCATGGCACACAGTCCCTTACAGACTCGCTGATGTTCAAAGTAAGAATCGGCCTTAATATACCCTAAAAAGTCTCTATAAGAATGGTGCATTACATGTCCAACACACACACAAAACCCAAATCCAAATTCATAAACAAAAATAGCCCTATCAGAGAATGTCACTCATATAGCATACTAATTCAACAAATCATTTCAGTAAAATCACAGCCTCAGCCTTAGCTGCGCCTTATAGCAGTAGCAAACAAGTACATCAGCTGCAGCACAGAGCGGTTTCTCAGCAAGTTGCAAAAAGTGGAGAATGGAGCTGGGGGCAAGACTGATTATGTTAACCTAAATAATTGTGCAAGAGTTGGTATATGGGAAGGGCACTGATATCCTGGCATAAAATGTTTTTGCTAATTTAGAGTGTTGTTTAAAGTGACACCTGTTTGATGATCAATGACAGTTGGAAAGATTTTTTTTTAACAAAAAAGGCCAGTTTCGTCCCCAAAGGGGCTGAAAACAACTTGACAAATCTACTATAACTGCCAAAGATGTACACAGTCTTGGCAGGCAGTTAGTGATATATTGATAACCTCTGTGTCCTAATTTTCAGTAAACCAGGGTCTTGGATATAAATAGACATTTAGGAGACAGAAATTTGGATGATTCACAAAGAAAAAAAAATCATTTAGTTTTGATCATTAGCATTAACTTCACTAATAGTAAACAGGGAGAGAAACATATAATAATAGTTCTGTTTACCGCAGCATACCCTGTCCAAGAGAAAATTATTACAACAACTTGGTTTTCTTTATTGTGAGCCTTCTCACAGTAAGTTTGCAACAGTGTGTTCATATCTCACAAGCAGTGGTCAGAATTGACCAGCAGGTGTTACAGCTCCAATTTAATGGTCAAATGTGTTCATACACCATGTTCTTGATCTATTTTATTGTACAATCTAGAATCCTCATCAGATCCTGTGTAACTGTAAACACAGCTGAATCCCTTTATGATTTTACTATGCTAGAGGGAGATTCTAGTTACAGTTAAGGTGGGGTGCCTTACATTAACGCTTTGCTTATGGAAAACCAGTTGAAATGAATTTAACAGTGTAAATAAGACAAAACAGCCACTCTTGACTCTCACAAACAAAGCTTTTCTGCCTTAATCTTGGGTGAACAGAAACTGTTTCAGTGCAGCTAACTCCAGTGTCCTAGAGGTAGAGATGTGGCCCGTCAGACGGCAACCACGGGACGGCAGTGACGTGAGCCGAGGTGCTCATGAGTCCTGTTTGCCACAGGCAAATGACTGAAAACAGTAGCAGCTAACCAGGCAACAGCTGTTCACACTGAGAAAAAAACAGTGATAACAGAAAAGATATTGTAATAGCTGTTACAGGTGAAACAACCATGCTCTAAATAAGTTTTACAAGTCAGAAATCAAATGTTATTTGATAAGAGTGTCATACAAATACTGTAAGCTTTGGTGTGCCTTAAAGAACACACACAATAACAATATTGTTTTGAGTGAAAAGAGCCTAGGCCATTGAGGACACTGTTCACCACAAGCACTTAATTGTCACACACATCAAAAACTACTACTACATGTTCCCACATACTGTATCTAATATTTAAAAGTTTTCTCTTAATTAAACTCATATTTACATACTTCCGATCAAGACTAGGCAGTGTCAGAATAACTTGGTTGAGCTAACTGAATTTTGTCACAGTTTGTAGCATCTTTTTTGGACTGAATTTAAATATCTAAGCCTTGAACACAAAGTTAGTGTCTGAGGGTGTCATACATACACTGCCCTGGCCTGCCACAAAATATAGAGGTGGACATCAGTCTGCAAGCATGAAAGAGCCTCAGTCACAGTGGCAGCAAACTATTGTGGCTACCAAAACCAACTGGACATGGATGCAGAGAAACAGCTGACTCCGAGTATCGTAGTAAGACTGTGCACACTCAACAATACAGAATTAAAAAGGGCCGTAGTTGCTTGGGCCTAATCAAAGTTATTAGACTAGGGGTATTTCTGCAAATTAAATGTGGGGTATATAGTATTGCTGACACCTCTTCACATTCACATGGTCATCAGGTGGCCTTCTGTACCAATATTTCCATGTGAATTATGCGGGAGAAGTGGTCAACATAAACATAAAAGCCAACAGAAGAACTATTTTGTTCTATTATTTACCACCAAGAATGTGTTCTACGCAATTAAACTTTCTTAGTTGTGTTCATCTTCAGAAAAAATAAAACTAAAAAATGAACCACAATTTTTTTCTCTCAAAAATGCATCACTGCCAAAATTTTCTGCAGTTCTTATCCAACATACTGTACCATCAGTGAGTCTGATTGGTCCTAATGTCATGCAGCAGCATGAAAACAACCGCAAGCATTTAGCCAGTCATAAAAAAAACTATCTACAGCAGCAAGAAGAATAAGCCCTATGAAAAGGAAGAAGAAGAACAAGTCCTGCAACACATGGCATGACCCTCAAAGAGCCCCACTCTCAACATTGTGCATTTAGTCTGCAATTGCATGAAGACAGAAGACACCAAGACAGACTGAATCCACTGGAAAATCTTGGCTAGTTGTCCAACATGAAAGACAGTGAAATCCTTCCATGATGGCATCATCTTATCATGTTGTTGTTCTACAATTCTGCACAAACTGTATTTATAAACTAAACAAACCAGTTAATAAAAATTGCAATTTGAAATATAGCAAACAGCTTTATGTTTTTTTATGCATAACAGTGTAACCTGACCTGGCATATGATATGGCTTTGGACGTGCAAATTAGTGCTGACTGATGAATCAGATTTTAATTGTCATCTTGATATGAATATGCAAAGTAAACACTTTGAAAAACACTGAGGAAAAATCATCATATTTACAAGCACCATGCATTCACACTCAGCATGTAAACATTTAACCTATCGTTTGGGCATGAACACACAGGCCATGTATTCATACCATCTGGCCAATTCAATTAAGTCTGTGAAAATCATCAGCTACCATCAGATCAATTGGTGTCAATTTGGTGGCAACTGCAAGGCTAGCTAGCTTGATGGCTAAGAAAGGAGTAAAGAAGGAACAAAATAGGAGGAGACAGAAATCATTTAAAGGGGTGTAGCAGAGGAAATATTTTATTATACTTAAAATATCTTTTTTTTAATTGCCCTGTTTAACTGTTTGGGTACACGTGCAATTTTGACATAATTTATTTCATGTTCTTACACACTGGGCATGGGCTATTCAATGTTTGGACACAATGTTAGGAGTGTTACCTATTAAAGCAAAAAGACACAGGAACTGTATAGCTAATAAATGTAACTGTCATTTACCGTAAGTCATATCATCACTGCAATATAGAACAATGCTATCATGCATTGCAGATTTTCCTAATAATATCTAGGCCTAATTCAGGAACTGGAAAATATCCCTGTTAATATATTAAAAATACTTAACAGTATTGCCCAGCACCGAACACATTTCTATGAGCATTCTCAACAATATCCAGTAAGTAAAGGAGCAGATGAACCATGCTGTGGAGAATCCTTTAATTAAACCCAGCATCACATCACAGTTCACTTCCCACAAGCTGTTATTTTTCTGTGTGATTAATACAAAAACTGTCTTTCACAACCCATTTTATTCTAATATGAATTCAGCAAAGACTGTACTGTACAACACACTCTTTTTTCCATAACACATCACACATGTACAATGCTAACCTTGGACCATGAGTTCCACTGGGTTGGCATAGAGGAGAGCAGTTTAATTATTGCAGTTATTGGGTTGTTGCATCATCACACATTCTTTTTCGAGTGGTATATATCTATGTAGCCTCCAAGATGAGCTGAAAAAGCAACCCTGGAGACAGTGAGTGCCACCCAAGCACACTTTATTGATTAATGCACAAATATGCGACTTTCCATTTACAACAACCACAAAAGAGTTGACTATCTTTACTTAAAATTCTGAATACATAAAACTGGGTCTTACCTTAACTCTAACCATGCCATTCTGTACTTTTTGATCGCTCCGAGTATAGTCAACAAGTCACAACTTCTAATTCTTAATGTTGTTTTTTATTTTCAGACACAACCTGTACAGATTCACAGAGGATTAAGCATACAAATATTTATTGAATAAAAATTACACAATTCCACCTGTGTTTACAAAAACATGGTGGCACTCACAATGTCGATTTATTTCCTAAAAACACTAAGCCATGTATCTGTCTTGCTTTGTCATTTTGGTGTGTCAGACATAACAAGGTCCAGAAAAAAAATTTCATTCAGACTTAGCTTTGATCATGATGTCATCTGGTAACACTCTCTATTGATCAATTAAATATATTGATAAAAAGACTACTGCTGTGATGGCTAACTTCATTTCTCATGGAATTATAAACTACATTGCAGTGCTTTATCATCTAATAAGATATCAGCCTTACAGACCTGTTACTCTAACCAGCTTTCCTAGAACGTATTTCATTGTCTCTCTGGTACCTGAAGCGACAGGCCCCCACAAACACCCACACATGCAGACTAATTTTCTGTCTGCACACCAGCTGAGTCAGCTCATTCTCTAATGTGAATATAGACTGCACACTCTGGCACCTCTGCAGCCACTGTGTTGCTCCACTGTGGTAAGAAATGTGTAGTGTAAAACAAGAGTTTCAGCAACACTGAAATCCAGTGGCAACTCACTGTTTGGGCTGTGTATACAGATCCAAGTAAAGCATTATTACTCAAAGAGCCTCCTAACACTTTGTAGATGGCACTGCAAGCATGTAAGCAGGACCAATGTTGAGCATCACAGTCACCATAATTCTTTTCCCAGATTCCTTTATTGTGTCAGTTTGCTTGCATCTAAAAGGATACATGTTTTCACAACCAGTTCTGGTTTCCCATACAATAGAAAGGTCAGCTCATGTATGTTGATCTGCTTCTACACATTACAGTCCTCTCTAGCTGGTATTAAGCACTTACACAAGCAGACAAGTAATTGTGTCAAAGAGTCATCTGTCAACTTTATTCACTGGACAGGAGATGAGCCAGTGTCCCCTCTGAAAAGGCAGGGCTGACTGGGTGCTGCGCTACTGATGTAATCCAGTTCCTAAAGGAGAGGCTGCAGTGTTATATGCCATAAAGAACAGCACCACATGTCTTGATACAAGACAAGGGAGTTACTGTGGTAAACTGTAGGACACTTAAGGGAAGGGAGCTGCACTAATGACACCCAAGTTTGCGCTGTCTGACAGGTTTTTGAAACCACACATACAACTGCACAAATTTGCTTTGTTTTTGGACTTTTGGTTCTCCATTTTGCATTTGATCATTTTCCACAGGTTTTCAATTGGATTTAGATCTGGTGATTGAGCAGGCAAGGCATGGTTTGAATGTTCTGGCTCTCCATCCAGGTGTTAACTGACCTTGCTGTGGGCAAGGGGCATTGTCTTGTTGGAAAATCCAGTTATTCCAGGCAGGAAAGAGTTGTCCAGCTGATGGAAGAAGTTTTCAAGAGTCACCCTGTACATGACCTGGTTCATTCGCCCTTCACACAATTGCATTTGCCTTGTTCCACCCATACTGAAACAACCCCAGATGGTCACTGATCCACCCCCATGTTTTACTGTGGGGGGGCAATACAGTCTGGTATGTAGGTTTCTCCAGGCTTCCTCCTAACCAATAAGTTGGCTGGAGTGGGCATCAACTGAAAATTGGATTCATTACTGAAATGAATCTTAGCCCAATCATCAACTGTCCAATCCTTGTGTATCCAGCAAAGAGTAACCAGGCTTTCCTCTGCCTTACATTGATGAAGGGCTTCTTCCGCGCCCTGTGTGACTTCAGAC
This sequence comes from Amphiprion ocellaris, assembly GCF_022539595.1. Taxonomy (NCBI): domain Eukaryota; kingdom Metazoa; phylum Chordata; class Actinopteri; family Pomacentridae; genus Amphiprion; species Amphiprion ocellaris. Next base: position 26,026,832 of record NC_072776.1, on the reverse strand, counting down.
CAGCTTCAAGAAGTCAGTTTCCAACTGTCCTTGTAAAATAAGTAGCATTTCTCGACAGTGCCGACTCATTTCTGAGGTCCCTGGAGGTCTGACGATGATTCCTGACACAGGAACAGATGAGTGCACAGTCATCTTGTGGGGTAGAAAGAAGTTTCCTGTCGCGACCAGCTAGCAATTTGGTAGTACCGTGTTGGGCTTGTTTTTTTTGTGGTGTAATGAACAGCTGTCTTGGAGATCTTCAGTTTTTTCACCACTTGTCACTCACTCTTGCCAATTTCTAGCAGTGCCAAGATGGCTGCCTTTGTGACTTCACATAATTATTTTGTTTTAGGCATTATGTGAGAGCTGACAACTTCTGAGTTGTGCTACGACTTGATTGTAAGCATTGCATGCGCAATGCTGCTTATGACATGAAATGGCCTCATATATACCCTGGGAATACAGTGAAGCTTAAGCATGTTAAATAGAACATAAAGTCTTATGTAATCAGCTGCATTTTTTTGTCATGTTCATTGTATTCTTCAGGTAACGCACCTTTAGTGGTACCAGGCATTAAAATGAACAAGAAATTGAAGAAAACCAGGGTGGTCTAATAATTTTTTTCCATGACTGTAAATCAATATTCAACACTGTAACAAAACCACAGAAAAAACTTTAAACATCAGTGATCCTTCATTTTAATGGCAATGCTCATCTCCCAGCATGCTAATGTTCCACCACAACAATTGAACCCATCACTATTTTGAGGAAACACTGAAGCAGTACCTATTGCTTAGCTACGACTGTAATTTATTTTTTTAAACAAATTTGAAGAATCGTCCGCGCCTATAGTAGAATGCCAATGTGGTAGAGACCAGGTTTGTTCCAAAATGAGAACACACTGACCTTCAAAAAGGCAATGGTGCACAATTTAATGTATATACAGCTTTGCTAGGATATGCACACAAGTGGAGCTAGTATTCTGACAAGAGCACAACAAAAAAATCATACACTGGCACTCAGCTGATCAAAGCCTGCAGGTTCTTTTTTCAGGCATATGCAGACACACAAAAAAGACACAGATGTTTAAAAGACCTCTATTCTCACAGCTATAATATGCTATGACTTCCTCCTGAAGGGAGAAAGAGTTTAGTACAACTGCAGCAGGACAACATGTTTCTAAGTGACTGAATTACAAGGTATGCATGGCTTCAGGTGTGATTATGCCTTCAGTAGCCATGTCAAACTGCTAAGCAAATTTGAAATGACACAAGAAAATATAAAAAAGAAAATGAGAATTAGGCTTGTTTCCAATAACTGTTTTGGAATAAATAAGATAGGTTGTGTGGTGTGATCAGAAGGTGGCAGTATAAGCTACTTTAAACACTTCTTTAATAAACAGAGATGAAGAATCTGAACCCACAATCAGCTGTTTGTCAACTGTTAAAATCCTGGAAAAGAAGAAGAAACAAACAAAATTTTGGCAGTGTATGAGAGAAAGAAGGAGAGATTGACTCTTTTTTGAAAAGTCTAAACCACCTCAAGCAAGAGCAAAAACTTTTTTGCTGAAGTCAGGATGTTTTTATAAATTTTGCTGTTTCCATTAACTTGCTCTAGAAATGCTTCAAAAGAACAACAATTATGTTGTGGAAACACAAGTAGTGTGAGTTCACCAGATACCCTGTAGCAGAAGGCACAATTGAAAAGCAACATGGTCACAATTCTGCATTTCATTCTTCAGATTTTTGCCCGTCTGTTTTTGGGTCTGATTTTTCCTTCTTGCAAATGTCCATTCTGAGCAAATCCTGGCTTATATACGTGGCATGTGTACACAATTCTGTTATTGAATAGTTTTAGATTTGTGTAATAACAATACAATTAGACTAATGCAGTGTATTCTACAATATATAATACAATAACAGTACCATTAGATATTTGTGTCATACATGGATTGTTAGTCGAGACTGCAGTTCTTTCTCACTTAAATTTTGCTGGGATTGAAAACGTAACTTCTGGCTTTCACATGTCTACATCCACCTCAATGGACACATTGCCCTGCTTTTTTCCGATCAGAAGCCCTAACGTAGACAAGTAAATAACTGTGCCATTTTTGTACTTTCTTGAATTCATTCTCATCTCCTCTCATGGAGATTGTAGTGCTTTAAACTATCTGTATATATCTATCTAATCAGCTGGCCAAAGGAAACACATCCTCCACCTTAGCTTGAGACACTAAGTGACTCTAATATACATAGTCTTTGTCTTCACTTGTAACATATGTAAATGCCACCTATGTACAAGAAAGCATATTCAAGCACAACCACATAGACAAACTGTTGGCATATATTCAAAACACCAGCCACCTCAAAATATCATACTGTCATGCCTGTTATGGTCCTGGTGAAGTGCTGACAGGAGTTACTGGTCTCTCATTAATCTCTTAGTGAGCTGTAATGAGAGTCAACTGGCAGAAACAGACTAACTTGGGCGAAGTGGAATCTCCTCTCTCCATCTGCCAGCCTGTTTTGCTCAATAACTGCCAACTAATTGTTTTCTGGATAGAATTTCAAATTCAATTTACACTTAGAGGATTTAGAAAGATTAAGAGAGAAAGCACATTTTACTTTCACCAAAATGTTGGCATGTGGACAAACGTAAAAATACATAACTGTCTGAAAGTGCTGGAGATTAAAATCAGACTACATCTTGCATGCATCAAATGCCACGAGGAGACCTGACAAAGTGGGGGATTGCAACGCGCACGTAAATGCTAGCTTAAAAGAGGAAAAAAAAAGGAAAAATCCTCCAGCTGACCAGATTAAAGAAGAGATCAGATTATGACTGGGGTCTGTGCCACACAGGGTCCCACCAATGGACAGATTTTTTTACTGGCAGTGATGTGGGAGGATCACCAGGATATGGGGATTTACAGCTGCAGCTGCTGGTGACAAAGATGGTCGCAGTAATTGTTACACATGCAACCTGCTGCAACCTCTCAATATGCTGGGAAAGCAGAGATTACATTCCTTTAGAGAAATAACACATAAGGTGAGTTCCACAGGGTTAAAAATAGGGAACATTAACATGACTGCAGACAGTAAGACAGAGAAAGGGAAAGCAGAAAACAGTATGCCTGTGGGAAAGAATCACTGAGTGAGGAAAGCTACAAAGACAGATATATGAACATATAAAAAGGACCACAAAAACAATGATAGTGGAAGGACTGAAACAGGACGGCAAATAGAAAAAAGGCCATTTGGTTTAGGTGCTTTAACTTTGGTTGGCTGAGCAGGTCTATCACTACACTCTGTCCTGCACTCCTTTTCCTCCTCTCGCTCTGCTCCTCTCTCGCTATCCATTGCTGCGTCATTAACATCATGGCGTAGCCCTCTCTCCAAGCTAGCTACACTGTTGTTGGACAAACACACAAACAGCTCTACACTGTGCACCTCTGCTCCTACAGTGCTTCATTGCAGACACACACCGCAGGCAGAGAGGTTCACCACTCATCACACACTTCACTAGAAACCACATCATTTACATTTAAGGGATCCGACATTGTGCAAAATTAGATGCTGCAGCCTTTTCCTACTCTCACTTTTTAATTATTACTTGAAAGATGGAGTGGAATGCAATGCATGATGTCTGCAGGGTTTCCCCCCAGGAGCCCCTTTCTTCTCCAACAATCCAGAAACATTCGCAACTGTAACAGGTGTATCGCTATATTGTTGGAAAAGAATTCTGCCAATAGCGTCTTTGTGCAGATTTATAAGAAAATTAGACTGATTTAACAGTGTTCTTCTGTAGTAAACAGATTCTGATATCATTACAGTTGGCGTTTATAAATGTTGTGCTGACCTAGCTTGGATTTTGCAGCTTAACCCAATTATGGCAATGCTACGACTGTAACAAATATCATATAAAGGATAATTCCACCCATTAATCCCAGACTTAAAGTATGTCCTTACGAGTGCACAAAACACAGTGGACTTATCCTGAACGATCTGAACAATGTCTAATACAGTCAGTAATCTAAAATTAATAGTGTGACAGCATTCTGAAAATGACTGTATATGCTTCAATCAGGTAGACAATTTTCAGGAAGTCATAATATGATTATGCTCACCCAGCAGATTTATGAATTTGATCCAACTCCAACAGTCTACAAAATGCAGATAATTGTGTAAAACATCATCAACATGTGCATTAGGATTTGGGTATAAAGTTCCTTGAAACATATACACGACCAGTCAAAGGTTTTGACACACCTTCTCATTGAATAGTTTTTCTTTGTTTTCATGACTATTTACATTGTAGATTCTCACTGAAGGCATTGAAACTATGAATGAACACATATGGAATTATGTAGTAAACAAAAAAGTGTGAACTAAGTCAAAACTTATTTCTGGAAATTCAACATTCCCTTTCACTGCTTCGCGGATGACACCCAGCTCTACCTTTCCTGCAAACCAAACTCCACATTTCCTCCTCCCTCCCTTACCCCATCTCTCTGAAATCAATGCCTGGTTCACTTATAACTTTCTAAAATGAAACCCCAATAAAACAGAATTCCTCCTCATCGGCACCAAATCCACCCTATCTAAAGGTGACAGTTTCTCCCTCTTCGTTGACAGCTCCTCAGTCTCCTCCTCCCCTCAGTTAAAGAGTCTGGGTGTCATCCTCAATAGCACACTATCATTTCATTCACACATCAATAACATCACCCGGTCTGCTTACTTCCATCTACGTAATATCAACCGTCTCCGCCCCTCCCTCACCCCCGACACTACTGCCATCCTTGTGCACAGCCTTGTCACCACACGCCTGGATGATTGCAACACCCTTCTGTTCGGCTGCCCTCATAAGTCCCTCCGTAAATTTCAACTCGTCCACAACTCTGCCACCCGTATCATAACCCAAACCCCCTCCTACCACCGCATCACCCCCATCCTGCAAGAACTCCACTGGCTCCCAATCAAGCAAAGAATTCAATTCAAAATCCTTCTGTTCACCTTTAAGTCCATCCATCATCTCGCTCCTTCATACCTCTCCGACCTCATCTCTGTCAGCACTCCATCCCGTTCCCTCAGATCCTCCTCCTCCATCCACCTCACTGTCCCCTCCACCCGTTTCAGCATCATGGGAAGCAGAGCCTTCAGTCACTCTGCTCCCCAGCTCTGGAACTCACTACCCCCGGTATATCAGGAACTGTGACACCCTCCAAATTTTCAAATCCAAAATCAAAACTCGCCTGTTCAGGACTGCATACTCCCCTCACACCCTAACCTCACTGTGTCAGACCTCTTTGTTTTTCTTTGTTTTATTCTTGTTATTGATATTTTTTATTGTATAGTTTTTAATTAGTCACTGATTTTTATTCCTCTGTAAAGTGTCCTTGAGATCCTTGAAAGGCGCTTTAAATAAAATGTATTATTATTATTATTATTAAAACATGTTTTCTATATATTATTAATTTAGTGCTGGGCAATATGACGATACATATCGTGAGAACGATAGAACAGTGTCTATAGTACCATGTCTCTTCTATCATTTCTATCTTTTCTAACCTAATTTTATCAATTATTAGAGCAAATATATCATTAAATAGCCTGCGACGATTGTATTAGTGTTTTCTTGTCACTATGCATACTCTAAGTTTATATAAGTGAAAATAAAGAAGAATAAAAAGATTTTTTGCAAAGAAACTCCGTCTTGTGGTTTTTGCGACATGACGCTGCTTTACGTTCTTTGATTCTCATGCGGGTTTGCGACATGCTTTATGATACTTAACTCATGAAGGAAAGCATTGCTAGGAAGAGGGACATCTGGAATGACCTGCTTCGTCTGCTGCCTCTGTGACCCGGCCCAGGATAAGCAGAAGACAATGGAAGGATGGATGGATGTTTTATATTTTAAATTCTTCAAAATAGCCATCCTTTGCTTTGATTACTGCTTTGCACACGCTTGGCATTCTCTCAATGAGCTTCATGAGGATTCACCTGAAATGATTTTCCAATAGTCTTGGAGGTGTGTTTGGGGTCATTGCCCTGTTGCAAAATAAATGATGGTCCAACTAAACGAAAACTGGATGGGATGGCATGTCGCTGCAGGATGCTGCGGTAGCCATGCTGGTTCAGTGTGCCTTGAATTTTGAATTAATCCCCAACAGTGTCACCAGCAAAGCACCCCCACACCATCACACCTCCTCCTCCATGCTTCACGGTGGGAACCATACACGTAGAGACCATCCGTTTCACCTTTTCTTCGGCACACAAAGACATGGTAGGCAGAGTCAAAGATCTCAAATTTGTTCATACCAGACCAAAGCACTCAGGTCCTCATGTGAGCTAGTTTCATCATAGTGCTTGATGGTTTTTGGAGATACATTCAAAGTTTTTGCAATTTTCTGGACTGACTGACCTCCAGTTCTTAAAGTAATGATGGACTGTCATTTCTCTTTACTTAGCTGATTCGTTCTTGCCATAACATGGATTCTAACAGTCAAATAGGGCTGTCAACTGTGTACCAACCTGACTACTGCATAACACAATTGATGGTCCTAACCCTTATTAAGAAGGCCAGAAATTCCACAAATTAATCTTGACAAGGCACACCTGTGAAATGAAAACCATTTCAAGTGACTACCTCATGAAGCTCATGCATAGAAAGTCAAGAGTGTGCAAAGCAGTAATCATAGCAAAGGGTGGCTATTTTGAAGAATCGGATGGGGGGGTGGTGACGGACGGAAGGACGGATGGACAGAGGAACAAAGCGAATATTCGGTTCGGTCCATAAGGTCAGAGGCGGTGAGCTAACGGAGGAAGGAGCCGTCGGGACCGACTATTCGGATATTCAGGTCCAGCCCTAGTGTGTACACACAAAAACACTTACACACACTCACCAGAATAAACAGAAACACACCTTCTCTGTCATGAGGGTGATTCTCATTACTCTGTGCAAAGCAGTACAGCAAAGTCAGTGGAAATCTTTATATGAGTCTTATTTTACTCCTTTTTTGTGCATGTTTACAGTGTGAGCTCATGTGCACCAAGTATTCTTGTACACCGGGTCAGCTTCAAGGTCCCAGTCATGACTCAACTGGTCACTTGAGCTTGAAAGAGAACTTTGGTTCCTTGGCATGGTCCCACGTTAAATGTTAATCTCAGACCATGATAACTCTGTGAGCCGTGGGACAGCAGAGAATTGTGTAGAGGAGAAGGAAAAGCTGTAACACAGAGTTCTGCTGCTGTGATGACAGAAGGCCTTCAAGAAGGTGCAGAGCGTGCATGCTCTACCTCTGTTATGACATTTGGGTTATATACAAAACACAAAAGACGTGTGTGTTTGAAAAGGAGAGTGTGGGGGAAGGGCTGGTAGTGTGAGAATTTATGGGTAAAGCATAAAGTCAGGTGGTTTGTATGTATGTATGCAGTGTGTCATGAATGAAGCAGTCAGCAGCACGCATGATTTGTGTGTTGAGGGATTTGCTGCCGTGTGATTGCACTTTAGCAGACCTGAGTGATATTCTGTCACACTGCTGTACATTGCTTGAGATGTAGTAGCGGTGATATGGGCGCGCATGGAGTCGCAGAAACTCTGTTTTGTCTTCTTAACTTGGCGCAATTCATTCTCCTGCTTCCTCCACTTCCGAACCATAGATTCATTGATTTTGAATTCTCTCGCGGCTGCTCTGTTCCCATTTACAACTGCGTAACTGATAGCCTGTAGCTTGAATTGGGCCTCGTAAGCATGTCTCTTCGCTGATGCCATTTTCGGGGGTCTTTAGCCAAACAAATGTTGTTTTGCAGCATACCAATAGTACAGTATACCTACCTACCGGAGGCGTGGCGGAGGTACACGTAGGTACTGTACGTACCTTTGTGTAATGTTCTGTAATTGGTTTATCGCTGCCAGCATATGTAGTGTATGTATTACATCCCTATGTCGGTGAGAAATGGTCCGACAGTCAATCAAGCTGAGCGGGTTAGTTGGAACTCAGTGCACACATAAGGTGCACCAGGTTAAAAGTCGCACCGTCGGTTTTTGAGAAAATTAAAGGCTTTTAATTTCGCCTTATAGTGCGGAAAATACGATACTTCCCAGTCAGCTCAGTTGATTGTGAGTGGAGCTTCAGCAAATACAAAACTCTTCTCACAGACAAGAGAGAGACACTGAACTCAACACAAAGAGGCTGGCAATCATGTATTTCAATGGTGATGTCTCTGATAGGTGGGAAATTTGAAGGGAGTAGCTCACAAGGACTAACTAGTCCTACAGCTTAAATAATTTGTTTAAGTTACTTTAAAAGAAGTTTCAGATGTTTGGCTGTTATTTTATAAGAAGTCAACTTATTTTTTTTACTTGCTGCTTGTTTTTGATGCACTTTAATTTTGCCATATTGAGGAAATGTGTTGTCTGTCACGTCAATAAATGTAAGTTAATTTCTATTTAATTTGTGTACATTTTAGTCATTTACATTAAAAACACACTGTTTTTGGTCGTAAAATAAGAGTAAAACAGAACTACCAAAAATGTAAACGGAAAAAAAATGGAATTCCCAAAAATTAAAATGGAAAAAACTGAATTTGGGAAAAATAAAATGGAATTTGGGAAAAAATTAAACGGATTTTATAGGGCCCTACATTGTCCTGAGTCTGAAAAACACAACCTTAGACACAATTCACAAATACTTATTGCTGACTGAAGCCACCTAGGGAAAAAGAGGCATGGGTAGTCATGCTAGTTTCCGTAGGCATCTGTGAAGTAGCAGAAAATGCAGTTACAAAGCAGACAGTATATAAACAGCTTGGTTGTGGTCAAGACAAGAGGTCAGAAAGTCCACAACTAAATTTTTCATCTTAATTCATGCACACAAATCTGAATAATTCAGATTAATCCACATCAGCTGGTAAGTGGATTAGAATCAATGATTCAATCAATTAAAATTCAGATAACAATGGAAATACTGCTCCCCAAATTATGCAGACCTCCTCTAGGCACAATTTCTGTCAGTATCATACTGCTGGCCTAAGACAAAAGTTACATGAGCACTGATTCTGTTAATGTCTCGCCTGTGGTCTGCTGAGCCCACTTGGCCCAGACAAAGCTGAATGACATTACCGGTGGCACCAGGTTGTCTGAGCTATCACTTTAAGGCTTGTCAACCCAGAAACTGGTCCTGCCAGCCTGAATCAATTTAGCAGGAAACTAGCTCAGCTCTCATGATCAGCTCTGCGCTGGCAGAAAACATTGCACAGCAAACGTGACATGATGGATGGTTAATGACAAGACCCTAACTGGTCTCTGGGAAGCAGGAAGTGTGAAAAATGAGGGATGGCAGGGGGACTGAAGTACAAATCACATCCTTGTTTATAGCTTGCTTCAAACTGTTTTGCATTTCTGCAGCATTGTGAGTGGAATGTTGCACAAAATCTGTCAACAGTGATTCCGACTGGTGCTACTGACACACCCAATATTGCCTTTGTCACACAGGTACGTGTTTGAATGAAAAGCCTGATAAAATGTAATGTAATCATTTTTGTAGTCCTTTCAAGATATAAGCTCTATAAAGACAATATTAATTAAATGAAGAACACACTTGTGCTCTGTTGAAATCAAAGAATGCACTAGAGTAAATGTAACATAAAGTCTGAATTTAAGTGTGAGGGTTGTGGTTCTTATTGGAGGAGGGTAACCATTACTGAATTCTTAACTACAAAAAAAGTATTATATGATTGTTTCGTTAAATCTACCAACTCAAACCATGCAGTCATTAGGTGTTGAAGGCATGGTGACTGAGGCATGGTGAAGTGCTGTTTGCTGTAATAGACAGGTTTATGCCTAAAACAGCATGAATGTGATGAAATGTAAGTGAAATCAATAAAAGACATGTAACTCAAAAGTGTGCTGAATGTGGTCACACAAGCGCTCATGGGATACTGCAACAATAGGAATGTAGAGGTGGGTGTGGTCTCCGCATGGCACAGTAGAGCATGGACCAGCAATTACGGAGCAGACAGAGAACACTTCAGATGCTCAGCAGGGCTCTTCATACAGCATGAGTAGATGAGCTCAGGAAAACACTAAGACACTATCAGACTAAATTTAATCTGATCCAGAGACTGCAGATTATTTTAAAAAACATTCAGTGTGATCTGGCACACATGCCAAACCTCACTCTGTCTTGCTTCCTTGATTGCACCACGCCTCTGCATGGAGCCAATCATTCACTTGTTTTTTTTCTGTAATTAACATTTTATTGTTCTTTTTCAACAACCAAAACAGTAACAACACACACAGCGGGTAAAAGGGCAAACCCAAAAGATATGAAAATGGTTTACCATGTTTTGTCCACACAACCTCCAACAACTGGTTTGGTCTAAATATTTAGATTTTTGAGCTGGTGTACAAAAATAACGTGTCACATTTTTCCAACAGAACTCCCTCCAGGAAGGAGCGCTTGTAACACACCACTGTTGTCTACAAATTCTTTCCCAGTCCTCTGTTGTAAGACTAAGGTTGCCCTTTGCTTCCCACCTTGTTTTAATGTATAATGAGCTGTGAGCTTTATGATTTTGAATTGCAATATATATCTTTGATAGTTTTTTTTTTTTTTTTGGTAAGGAACATCTTTATATGCACTGTGAAATATTTCAAAAATTTCACCCTTACTATAATTTGGTTGCTGTTGGAATTTTTTAGTGACAAAATCTCTAATTTGTAGGTATCTAAAATGATCCTGGTTGGTCAATCTAAATTTATCTTTAAGATCCTGGAAGCTCATCATTTTCCCTTCTTTAAATAAAGTATAACACATTGTAAGATCCGAGTTACACCAGACCTTAAATTTCAAGTCAATTTTACCTGGTTCAAATTCTGGATAATGAGCAAACCATTTTAAAAAAGCAGCCTTTTCTTGTATTTTGTATCTTTTTAGTATGTTACTACACGTTTTGATAGAACTTTTGATCAATGGATTGCTTATATCTGTTGAAACACTTTTCATTGAGGGGTCACCTTTAAGTATGTTGATCGGAAGTTTACCTGTTAAACCACTTTCTATCTCCTTCCATTTTGATTTATAACTAGGTTTGCACCAGCCCACTAATGGATGCAGTTGCGCTGCCATGTAATAATCCAAAAGACATGGCAGAGCATGTCCTCCACTTTCTTTTGAGAGTTGCAAGGTCTTAAATTTTACTCTTGGCTTTTTGCCTCCCCATACAAATCTGGAAATAATTTTGTCCCACTCCATAAAATAATGATCTGGTTTCTCAACAGGGATTGATTGGAATAAATACAACATTCTTGGAAGAACGTTCATTTTTATGGTATCCACTCCAGAGGTAATAATCAAAAAGGTATTAAATTCCATCTATCAGTATATTTGGTAATTTCTTTCTTTAACGGACAATAATTCAATTCCTCTAAATTGTTCAAGTCAGTGGGTATCTGTATACCCAGATATTTAATGGACTTCTTGTCCCAGTTTAATTTGTATACCTGTCTAAGATGTTGAGGAGGGCTGTGATAAAAACAAAGAGCTTGAGTTTTGTGCTCATTTTGTTTGTAACCAGAGTATGATCCATTTTCTCTCAAAATCCTAAACAGTTCTGGTAGTGTCTCGGTGGGATTTGACAAATAAACCAACACATCATCTGCAAACAAGGCTAGTTTTTGTTCTCCCGTTTCCATCTCAATACCCTTGATTTGGTCATTTTGTCGATGTACTGAGCCAACGGTTCAATAAATATTGCAAAGCAAAGTGGGCTAAGACTACATCCTTGTCTTGTCGACCTTTCAAGCTCAAAGGACTCAGAGAGAGCACCATTTATTTTCAGTCTAGCTGTAAGTTTATTGTATAACGCCTTTAATGTTCTTATAATCAAATCATCAAATCCAAATTTTTCCATAACTTTGAATAAAAATTCCCATCTTACAGAGTCAAAGGCTTTTTCAGCATCCAAACTCAACATTACAGCTTGTATCTTATTCAAATTTATGTGTCTAATAATTTGTATGGATCTTCTAACATTATCATGAGTTTGACATGACTTAACAAATCCTGTTTGGTCCAATTCAATAATTTTTGGTAGAATCTTGTCTATTCTCTTAGCTAAAATGGACGTGAATATCTAAATTTAGGACACTTATTGGTCTATAATTGGAACATTCTAATTTATCTTTGCATTCGTTAGGTATAATCGAGATTATTGCCTCTCTCCATGAGGGAGGTGTTTCACCATGACTTAGTACCCAGTTGAATGTCTTTACCAAATAGGAGTCAGTACTTCCCTCAGTTTGTTGTACCACTCGGCAGTGAAACCATCGGGACCAGGGGCTTTATTGGTTTTGAGCCTTCCGATGACAAACTGAATTTCTTCTTTTGTAATTTCTCTTGTAAGTTTTTTATTTTCCTCTTCTGTAAGAGTTGGTAGATTTAAAAATCTTAATAGGTCCTCCATTTTATGGCCATTGTCTGTGCAGGGTTGCGAATATAATTTTTCATAATAACTTTTAAAGCAGTCCCTGATTTTATCTGCTTGATGACATACTTCCTTAGTAATAGGATTCTTTATCTTATAAACCGTGTTTTCTGACCTTTGTTTTCTTAATCTGTAAGCCAGTTGGTTGAAGTGTTTAGTTCCCCCTTCATAATAATTTTGCTTAGTGAATAACAATTTTCTTTCAATTTCTTGATTGTGTATTTCCTCTATCTGGTTTCTTTTTTTTCCTAATTTAAAATTTTGTTTGGTCATCTAAAGTGCTCTTGTGTTTTGTTTCTAATGTTAGTAATTCTGATTGTAATGTCTTAAGTAATTGTCCTTTGCTTTTTCAAGTAAGACGTTTTTGCTATTACTCTTCCTCTCATCACGGCCTTACAGGCATCCCAAACAATTGGTGGAGCTGTCTCACCATTATCATTTATTTGTAGATATTCAGATATTTCTTTTGAGAACATGTTTTATTGTTGAGAATACTATTATTCAATCTCCAATGTGTAGTTTTTCTGCTTTGAATCCTTTTTATAACTAAATATAGAGGGGAGTGGTCAGAAATATCCATAGCTCCAATTGAACATTCTTGTATTCTATTCAAGCCTGTATTCAAGGCAAAGAAGTGTCGATTCTTGAATAGGATGAATGTGGGGCTGGGTAAAAAGTATAATCTCTATTTGTTGGTTTTAAATGCCTCCAGATATCGACAAGACCTCTTTCAGACAACATAAGATTCAATCAATTCATTCGATTCCTGAATAGGATGAATGTGGGGCTGGGTAAAAAGTATAATCTCTATCTGTTGGTTTTAAATGCCTCCAGATATCGACAAGACCTGTTTCAGACAACATAAGATTCATTTTCTTTGTAGTTTTTTGTGATTGAAAGGTTCTACTTCCCGTTGAATCCATATATGGATTTAAGGTCATGTTAAAATCTCCTCCGCACACAAGTATTCCTTGTGCTTCTGTAACTGCTCTATCCACAATCTGTATATATTGGTCTGATTTAGAACCAGGAGGAACATATACATTACATTCACTTGTTTCAATCTGATTCAGCAGCTGAAACCACAGCTGAGAGGTGCCTCCTAACTTGACACACCACGAGATGGACAGGACGCACAAAAGGACATTGCTCTGAAAAACAACAACAGCTATCAAAACATGCACGTCTACCATACGCAACTTTTCATTTATAATTGTATGTGCATGAATCATTGAACTCCCTGGATATAGAAACAGTTAGAATGGTAACATTAGTCACCAATGTTCATGTTCTCTGCTCCTTTACGAAGGGCATTCCCAAGACACTGCCAATCACATTGCAAACAAAAACAAGCATGCTCAAATTCAGTGCCTCATCGCAGTCAGTTGCAATGAAAAACTAAAGTTCCTTAGTATACTGTCAGTTAACTAAGGCAAGCATGCTGTGAAACTGTAGAAAGGGCCAAACTGTACTTTTTTCTCTCAGTGAAACTGGTAGAGCCTATGTTTGAATAAGAAACAATGCCTGTGTTGCTCAACTAATCTAATTTTGTTCCAGAAAAAATAAGAGTAGTTTTTGATCTATCCTGTGCTGTGACACTATACTGAACAGTACTGTTCCCTTACAGTGATGTTACAGCTCTTCTAATTTGTGATATACGAGGCTTAGTTCTTCACCTTAACTAAAAGAGTTTGCCCAAACCTTGACCTGCCAGCTAACCAGAAGTTCAGTACACTTATCTAAAGTTTGTTATCTAAACACAGGTTTGTGCAGCAAAAATAAATACACCGAATGACTAAAGACTGCACTGAAGTCGAAATTAAACAACTGTGAAGGACTGTAAAGCTCATTCTTTACACAGTTGCTTGGTATTAGAGGCATCCCCCTAAACCTCCATTTATGGCAAATGAATCCATCACCCCTCTCTCTCAAACTAAATAGTTTCCACATTAGTTGCCAAGTGATCAGCAAGGCCTGTATTGAGGATACTGCCTGTGTTTGGCTAACTAACAATACGATCAGAGAAACTGACAAAGTAGATGTGTTAAAAATATGTATGTCTTTCAACTAGTCCAAGACATTTAAAAGAGGATACATCATCACAAGACTCATTTGAGCTTTGGCAAGCTTTTCAATACACAGAAAACAAAAATAAGACACAAAGGGTATCTTTCTTACTTTGCATCTTTGAAGCGGTGCTCAAAATTTTAGTCTGGCACAATGTAAAGAGGTCTGTCAGGCACCCAAAAAGTACTGATTCTTCTTTGTGAAGCCCCATGTTGGCCACCTCTGACCTCCCAGAACCCCTTCATATGAGCTGTAACCAGGCCAGACCCAATTAAGCACTCTCTTGTTCCATAAACTCACTCTTCTAACTCTGCCTAGCCCCTCATGACCATTTCTCTCAGGCATGTGCCAGACTGCCAATACCAAAAACACTGCAGTGCAACATGTAGTAATTCAGAGCCCGCAGGCACAACTGGGCATTGAGAATGCAGAGACATTACGTCCTCCATGAACTACAGTGCCGAATGTAGGGCACTGGGTGCAGGCTTGGCTTTGTTCAGGGGAGACATATCTGACATTTTAGGTCCACAGAAACCAAAAGCAGCATATCGCAACTTGAAATCTGAGCTTTAGTGAACAATGTGTTCTTAGAGTTATGGTACAGAAAGGAGCCAGTGTTTTGGCACTGAAAGAATTGCAGATGTAATAATTTTTCAGGGTCAGATAAAATTGTGCCCTAGATTGAAAACCACAATAAAGCACAATCAGTCATAGAAGAAAATAAATGTGATCCAGCTCTATGGTGAAGGGAAACAATAACGTTATGTGCCTTTGTCTGCCTGATAAAAATGTCTCTTTACTGTACAGCAAACAGTAAGAAAACTGGAAATTCCTCTTTAAACAAACTACAAAAGCCAACTATATGGCCTTACAATAGTACGGAAGTGTAGTGTGTACACAAAAGAAATGGAGAATTCAGAAACAAGTTTACTGTGGGTGTTAATTTTTTACTTGCTCTATTTGATTCAAATAGCTCTAGTATCTATTACTTGGATAAGGAAAACTGTCAGCATTGAGCACTTCTTGGACACTTGAAAGCAGATCTTTTCTCAATGACTGATAATATTTTAAATTGGAGATTTAAACAATAAAGTTGTTTTATCTCAATTCTGAGCATTCCTCACAGTCAAATATACCATAAACGGCTCCTCCTAATGAAGATACAAAACAACACTTCCAGCATACTGTTAAACAAAGCACTACCTCTCTGAGAAGAGTATCAATCAACAGACAGAAAATTTCAGTGGGTAAAAAATTGGCTGTTAATTGAGGCATACACAAAGATGCATGAGTGCATTAATATTCTTGTGTATAAAACAGAAAGCAAATGATGAAAAATATAGTTGTTTGGCTGTAGTAAAGGCTTAAACCTGAGCAGTTGTGGATGTGTGGAAAACTTTCCACAACTTGATACAGTCCCACAATCCCTTTGATTTGAAGTTTACCTTAAAGTTGCTAGAATTGACCCAGGAGCTGGCAATCCCATCAACCATCTTGTCCAGCGCTGTCTGGTCTTGCTCCAAGTCATGGGACTTCTCCTTGTCCAAAATGTAATCAATAATCTCTTGCCCCACCTGAAGCCGTCGACCCACATCCTTCTGCAGGACCAGGGCCAGGCAGTTCTCCATGCTGGGCTCCATCATCCTGGCCTCTGATAACCACCCCCTCCGGGTTCCTCAGTCTGTCCGACTGTATGATTGACAGGCTACTAGCAATCCCCCAGTGCTCAAAACAGCAGGAATGGCAGCGTAACAAAAGGAGCTGCACTTGGGAAGTATGTGGCTAGTTGACCCGGAAAAGTAAGAAAAAAAGAGAAGGCCACTGAACACAGTCTGCTTGTATTTTTATCCCTCAGGACAGGCCTTCTTTTTTGCCAATTGCTAGCTTGCTAGCAAGCTAGTGGCCGTGCCCTAGGGATAGATGGAGCAGGGCTTAGGGAATGGCAGCAATGCAGCATGTGTGTGTCTGGACAGCAGCTGGGGAAACTTTACTACTCCCTCCCACTTGGATTTTTCCCCCTCTTCTTCACTAGAGGAGTCTGAGCCAAACCGCCACAGCAAGAGCAGAAGAGGTGGTTTTGGCAAGCAGTGGGCAAGGCAGCAAATGGAGATGGATGGAGAGGGCTAGCTTAGAGTTCCATGTCTTCTCCCTGAATGTGCCCTGGGTTGGCCTAGACGAGCAAAAAAGGCAATAGAAGAGTTATTTCAGTATGGGACTAATAATACAAATTAGAACAAACATTACTAATTTTCCCCAGGGTACACAAATATCATTAAAATTCATCATACTATTAAATTTATTTCACACTTTGAGCTCGTATTGACCATTTATTTTAGACAACTGTCAGGCTGCTAATCAATTCTGCAAATAATTATTTGGTCTTCAAATGTTCAGTGCCACTTTTGGTCTCTTCAAATCCTAAAATAAGCAAAGAAATACAACACATCTTATTTATGTCTGTGTAGTTTCTCATTCATCCAGGTCATGGTTATCCAAAATTGTTTAAATCTATCCAACTGGACTTTAAGAAGGTTCCTTGAAGACGTTTCACCTCTCATCCAAGAGGCTTCTTCAGTTCTGGTGGTGGTTGATGTTGCCTCAGCTTATAACCTCTGTGAGGTGTGGTCAGTATTATTCACATTCCGACGACCATTGCCAAGGCCCACCTGGCTCCTCAACAATGGTCGTTGGGAGCCAGGGAGTGACAAAGGGGGTTGGTGAAATGCGAGTTTCACCGAGCCCTCGTATGCTAATGGTGGTCGTTAGCATGAGCCACCTCACCTGAGTCATTCTGCTGAGTAGTTCTTTTGGGGAGTTTTGAAAGGACCTGATTGTAAATTGGCAAAAGATGATGTCGCAGACCACCCCCCCCGTTCAGAGATGGCTTCTCCACTTTGACATGGATGGCTTCTTTCACACCTCTCTCAAACCATCTGTCCTCCCTGTCCAAAATCTGAACATCGGTGTCCTGAAATGAGTGTCTCTCTTCCTTGAGGTGAAGTAAGACTGCTGAATCCTGTCCTGAGGAACCGGCTCTTCTGTGTTGAGCCATACGCTTGTTAAGTGGCTGTTTGGTTTCCCCTTTGTAGAGATCTGAGCATTCCTCACTGCATTTAACTGCATACACCAGGTTGCTCTTCTGACTGTGTGGTGTGGGGTCTTTTGGGTGGACCAGTCTTTGTCTGAGGGTGTTATTTGGCTTAAAAAAGACAGGGATCTGGTGTTTGTTGAAGATCCTCAGTTTTTCAGACAGTCCAGACACATACGGGATCACTATGTTGTTTCGCCTGTTCTCCTTCTCTTCAGTTCTCACTGGGTTGTTCCCCTTTCTGGATCTTGTGTGGGAGGTTATAGGTTGAAACTATCTGGCTTTTATGGCATAAACAAAATGCAAATCATTCCTTTAAATACCTGCCAGTTACTTATGTCTTGATTGACTGATCAAATGACTGCTTATACTCTATAGACAGTAGTGTGACACTTTATGGCAACTCCCTGTTTCAACAGAACAATGCCTACGTGGGCATGGATAGGTTTATAAAGAAATGGTTTTGCCAATTTGGTGTGGAAGAACTTGACTCAACTCTGTCCAACAAGTATGGGATGGACAAAATTGTAAGCCAAGCCTCATCACCCGACGTTGGTTGCAATGCTGGTGCTCCTGCAATCACTTTTCAACGCCTTACAGAAAGTCTTCCCAGGGAATGGAAATCAACAAAATGACATGAATCCTCCCAGTCACACCACATCCATCCCTCTTTAACAGCTTCAGATGCTCAGCTTGGTAAGCCACCACTGTCATGGAAACACAGGGGTTGTGCTTCAGTATGACCTCGAAATGAATAAGACACAAGGATGTCACTGCTGCTTATTTGCTCCAGTTCCAAATTGCTTGATCATATGCTGAAGGTCCCTTCCCTTCAAATAACCCCAGGCGTTTTTTTTAAATGATTATTATTATTTGCTTAATGACAAGATTATTAGACAGACAGGAATGCTTAATAAACCTCTATCAGGTGAGGGCCTTTGTTCTGGGAGGTGAAAATTAAACCTGCCTGTTTTGTAGAGTCTACATATGAACCTGATTCACTGGACTATGACCTGCAGGTGCCATAATGTGTGAGGTGTTTTCTCAAACAATAAATAATATCAGAACTTTGTGTTTTTGCATGGTAATAATGGACAGATTTATGTGTTTGTTTATATTTTGGCATGTGTCTCTGCTTAAGATTAATTTTCTGTTGAAACAGAACAAATTAGTTGATAGAGCAACCCCAGTTAATCAAATAGTTGTCAACTATTTCATTAATCACCAACCATTTTTAGAATTGATTAAGCAGTTCACCGATTCTATTTTTTAAGTAGAAATTACCTGACTCCAGCTTCTCAAATTATCAATTACCTGTTTGGCTGATTAGCAAATCTGATAATCTATACTTTTCTGATTATCAGAATTGTGTTCTACTGTAACTGATTTCCAATAAGTTAATTCAAAAATGCACTACTTTGGCTCTAATGTAGCCAACTCCCTATCTGTAGTCACCACTCTGTGGCCTCAAGCAATGTTAAAACCACAACCCTATCCAAATAGTTATGCTTCACTAGTAATAGCCTATCAACACTTAAAGGTTAAAGGATTTCTTTAAATTAAAAGTGCAAAAACAAAGACACTTCAATGAAGTTTTGTGTTGAGGTTGTGTTATTCTAGTCTGACACCAAGATTTTTATTTTTAATGCAAATTTATATTGGTTCTAAACATTCATTATTGATCTCAAATAATTGATACTGGCCCCGAAAAACCCCCCATAAAAACTCAAAACATATCATCCATCCATCATCATCTATACACCGCTAAATCCACATTAAGGCTGCAGAGGGCTGGAGTCTATCCCAGCTGACTTAGGATGAAGGCAGGGGACACCCTAGAAAGGTCACCAGTCTATCACAGGACTACATATACAGACAAACAATCACACTCACATTCACAACCATGGACAATTTCGAATCACCAATTAACCTCAATATGTTTTTGGATTGTGGGAGGAAGACAGAGTACTGAACCAGGGATCTTCTATTTGCAAGGCAACTGTGCTAACCACCAACCCACTGTGCAGCCCCCAAAACATATCAGTTGATTCTATATCTTTGAGTTGTGGACTGTACAAAACATTTGCCATTTTGAGCTTGGGGAAACAGGCAAAGGATCAACGTTTTTTTTGTTTTTTTTACCACTTGTTGACATTTTATAGACCAAACTATTTATCTATTAATCAAGAAAATAATTGACAAATTAAAAAACAATAAAAGTAATTGTTAGTTGCATCCCTATTATTGGATAAAAACAGATTCAGGATAAAGACATCAGGACCAGTCAAACAGACAGTGTGCATGACATGTGTCTGTGTGTTTATGGACTGTAATTGGCTGTGTATGCATTAAGAATTAAGAGACAGAGAGCCTGTGTGTGTGTTAGTGTGTGTAAATAAATCTTGAAAAAGATGCACTCATCTGAGTGCGATGCATTTCAGCACTAATGTATTAAGTATGCCATCATATGGCTCTGTAAACCGTTAACTGTGTAACATTTGAAATTGTTACAGCATGGCATTATAGCACCATGTAAATTTCTCTAATTCTGAAATCCTCATGGTTCAGTTTACACCGAATTCAGTCTCACTTCTGACAATCCACTCATCCTTGACATACAGATTTGCTTGGTCTCAGTTTTTTTCTGCCACACACAAACACACAGTGCCCTCTGCTTTTGTGCAACGTTAGCTGTGCCCCAGCTAGCTCAGAGCCTGACCATCTCTGCTAGCCCTGCCAAACGCAGAAGCGTCTTGACAGCTTCCACACTGCGAACGTGAAACAAAGACTTACCTCGTGTTATACACCGGTGGCTATAAAACACACTATTCATTTTCTCTTATCTCTTAAACAGCAGTATATGCTTTCCACTGTAGTAGGCGTAGTAGGTGTGTAAGGGAATAAAAGCTAAAGCTAGCCCCTAGCGAAGCCCTTCCTTTCAATGAAACGTCAGTTCACAGCCAGACAGAGAGGCAACACAAAGACAAGAAAATGTGACAAGGAGGCGAGAAAGTGTTGCTGCATCATTCATTCTTCTACTTACCATATCTTGCTTAAACGTCGCCGCTGATTTGGACATACAGCTCGTATTTCTTGGTGTAAACGTACAGTCTACGGCCTCAAATCTCTTCTGTCTCTCTTTTCTCTCACTCTCCACCCGGAATGCTGCCTGCAGGACAAGAATGGGATCGTCGTGCGCAGGCGCAGTGGATCCAGGGATGATGTTGGCACTTGGAAAACTGTCGCATGGCATTCGGCAGTGCTGAAAAACCCTGCTGCTGTGGCTGAACTTTAGTCGACCTCTGGCGACATCTACTGGACACACGGGCTCTGCGTTTCTGTGGATCCTTGACATTTATTTAGTTCTTTATACAAACTGTGACAGAAAGATCAAAGTGGAGAGTTAAGAGTTATGTGACTGGCTCAAGACAAAATGGCGGCTCGGAATAGATTTCTGAAGGTATCTGTTTCCCGGGGCCAAAACCGTACTACGCATTAAGAAGCTATTTTTTTCATTTCGATCAAAGAATGAGGAAATTAATTGCAGTGTGCACTGACAGCTCAACTGGTTGACCAAACAAAGGCCAGAGTCCTCACCACAACCCCCTTTCTGTTCTATTGTCACTGCCATAAGTTTAAGGATAAGAAAAACAAGTGAAATCAGTCACACCACAAAGTGACGAACTACTTTCCTGCCTCTTCTGTATCTCTTTTAAGTCTATAGTTTGTTTTCTTTGTTCATTACAAATTCAAATGATTTTATGGAGTTGTCATTTCATTCCTTTTGTGCAACAAGATGAAACTTGGGTTTTGGACTGAGTTCAATAGTATGACAATTACTTTTTCAAACTTTCAATCTTCATCTTTCATCTTCAATAAATATATTTAATAAACTGATATGTCACCCAGTAAGCAGAAACTGTCAGGGAATGTTCCCAGATTATTCACTGAAGGTTGGGACCTTCTAGGAACATTCCCCAAAGATTCTACAAAAATAAACCTTCAAGGATGATATATTTTTTTGTGAAACAATAAGCCTTTCTGGAAACTTTCGAAATATTCCCTGATGGTCACTGTTGGGTCACTAAGCTGTATCTTGAGAAACGTTCTAGGGACCTTTAGGAAGCCATCGGTGAACATTACGTGAAGGCTTCCTGATTTTTGTCAAGTCGTTCAGGTAACGTTCCCTGCAGGCTATTTTTTTGAAACCTTTAGCAAACCTTCGGGGACCTTGAGGGGACGTTTCCTGAAGGTTCCCTGAGGATTATTTGTGAATGCTCTCAAGGACTATATTTTAGAACATTACATTTTCAGTATTACATTATAACAGGGTATTGCAGAACTCATTGCGCGGTGTTTTTCACAAAATAAAACGATTATCTTTATTAATATTTATATGAATGCTATCAATTGTTCTTGTTTCTTTTTGTGCTGCAGTGATAGAGATAGGAATGGATCAGATCATTGCCTCCAAACTATTAAGCAGGCTGGGTTTGTTGCATATGGTGAATGAGTGTCAAGGCTGCCTCATCCATAGGACCTGTCAATCATTCCAGACCAGACTGTCACTAAAACCTTGATGCTTTATTTAAAATTCTGTATTGATTTATTTTCAGATCAACCACCTTAACTCTGGTTTTGACCCTGAAATCTAACAGAAAAAAAAATCCTGAGCTGTAGAAAAGCAGTCTTTCGTGTTTTAGTTTTTCCTGTGTGAAATAGGGGTTTATGGAGCGTTTTGGAGCCAGCCCCTGGCGGACGTAGTGGTACTGCAAGTTTTTGACACATCGGGGCAGGCTTCATTTTTGGAGCCAGTTGCTACGTCCATCATTTCTTATACAGTCTATGTTATTTACTCATAAATCATGAGATTGTGGACAATGCTTACTCATGAACATGTACCCAAATAAAATGAAAACATCATTACTAGGTAGAAAAACTCATAAATTTATAGTTAGTTCACTAAATATATAGTTTTAATTACTACACCATACTATTTATGAGTTAGTTGTACTATCTGGGTTTACAGTGTAGTTATCAAGTTAATTTCATTTAGTTATGTCAATTTGATTTTAATTTTCAATCAATTGATGCAGAAAGTTTAGTTTAAATTACACACAATATTCACCTGGTACTTACTAGAAGGAGAGCCAAACACTGGAGAATAATGGCAGCAGTTCTAAGCAGAACCATACGTTGTCTCCTTACTGAGCAAACTATAAAGTGCTGACTTAAGATATCCACATGGTCCCTAATCCAAGTTTGAAAAAAACAACACTAAAAGCAAAATAAACTGATGTTTCCTTCACAACACTGGATCAAAATGTCTCCCTCCAAAAGTCTTCTAACAACCAGAGACCAGTTAAGTTTCAAAGTTCTCGTCACTGCTAAAGCGCCACCATCTTGAACAGGTTAAATTACACACAATATTCATCTGGTGGAATGACCAAAATTATTATATGAATCCCTCCCACCAAAATCTAATTTAAATGTTGGCTTTAAGTTTAGACAAAATCCTGATAGGATAAAAATATCCCTCAGAAACAGTTACAGTTGTGAAGGACTTCCTTGGAATTATGCAATAATAATGAATAACCCTGCAGAATGTTTGCAGCCACCTTTATACACATTTGAAAATGGACCTCAGGACTGCAGATATACGAAAGGTTGGACTGAGCTTTTTGCAGCTCCAGAGAAAATCAAAAGAAGAGAGTGCAGAGTTTAGCAGCATGTTCATTGGTTTTCATGTTGTCTCCCTAATTACCAAACTGCAGTGCTTCATCTTTGTCCTGCAAAAATGAGAGCAGCTTGTGAAGTTTGTACAATATGTAGAAGACCATAGCCACATATTAAAGTCCATCATAACTGGGATTATTTAGAATCCAGGATGAAGCAAGCAGAGAGTGCCATCAGGGAAGCAAAACCTATCAGTAGGTTAAAATAATCAAATTTTTGTTGCTCTGGAACCAATTTCAGCTCAGTCTACAGCAGTCAGAGGCTGCTGCACCTGTTAAACCTTTGGACTTCAGTAAAAGCAGCATATTCAGGAGATGATATAGTTGTGGGTGATGTGTCTCTGATTTGGACATGTTTTACTTCAGATTTTCTATTTGTGATTTGAGTTATGTTATTTTCACATTCATGTCATCATCTTGTGTGTTTTTGTAAATAAAAGGACTGCAAAGAAAAACTAACCCAAAACTGTTAATACAAGAGTAGGCAGAATTTGTATTCAGTGAATATACTATCCTTTCCATTTATCCCAAGTTAAACTTTTCATATATTCAAATGCTGGACAGTTCGAAGATGGAGTCACAGATGCTTTTGAGAAACCAGTGCTTTAAAAACTGATTTTTTAATCATAGAAAAAGGTTCTTTGAAACTTAAAATTACAGGAAGGGTCCATAATTTCAAACTTCCAAACAGACAGATACAGTTCTCTTGTTTTGGCTTATTTAAGACTCTTAGCAGTTTGATCAGATCAAGCATTTGGTAGCAATAAGGAAAAAAAAACTTTTCAATATAAAGTTGAAAAACAACCACTCCATTTGGGATGAGGGTAAAGAGGGAGAGAACATGAACTCTTTGCAGGTCAGTGTGGCCAGTAAAAGCAGATCTAAACATGTAGTTCCAGATCCAGAGATACCTGCAGAGAAGACCAGACACAAAGTTAGTGACATACAGTGATGGCATCTAACTGTATGGAGAGAGAAGAGGAGAGGTGCTCAGTGCATCATGGGAAGTCACTCAGCCTGTGTTGGTATATTTACATTTGGAGATAAACAACAGAGTTTAACAATGAACTAAATGTAGTGTTGAGCCTCTCATTCACAGCATCTACGTCTATAGTAAAGACACCCACTGTCCTGAGACCAAATCAGAGAAGAAGTCTGAATATTGACATAGAAACTCTTATTAAGAGGCAGGTGTGCGATAAAACAGAACACAAAGGTAAACTGGACAAAGACTCAGATGGTGCAGTCTAGGGTTAGGTCATCCTTTCATTTAGAGTATTGAGATAAGAAGACATCAGAAAGTTTGCCTGAAATTAGAAATATGCTGAATGATGCACATCATAGAGCTTTCACAACATTGCAGAAGGTCCATTTCTTCTTCTGTTTGATGCTGTTCATCTTATTCCTGTCCTGACAGGTTTCTTCTGTTGATTATCCTGAGGCTCCTCGAACGGTTTGTCTTAGCCTTTGAAGTCAGTGTTGGAAGAAGAATCACAGACACGTGTCATGGTACACGTGAGAACCCAAGGACAAAGTGCACAGAATAGACATACTAGTCAGGATTCAGAAGGATTTATTTAACAAAATGGAAAACAAAAACTGGACTGAACAATGAAGAGGGGAAGGCGTACCAACTAAGGACCTCACTAAGCACACTATTAAAACAAACCAGGACTAAAGGAAAAACAAGAAGGGAATTAAACTAAACTCACTAGCAGGGAAGGGATGGGGGTCTGAAGGTCCGGCGAGTGGCTGGGCAGAACCGAGCAGGCAAGACGGTCCAGAGCCTCATCCAGAGGCAAGGACAGGAACGCAGAGGAGTTATTACAGTTGCAGGATTGGGACAGAACCAGGCAGTGCAGCCAGCAGAACTGCAAGCACAAGAAACACAGGTTAGTGACATACCAGATACACAGGAGCAAAAAGTGAAATGGCCGCAAACTGACAGCACGGCGTTGACATGACAATCTGGAAGGGAGTGGAGTGAGGAGCTGGCTTTTATGGAGGAGGAGATGTGAAAGGTGTGGTGCACCACTGCTGCCCGGAGTTCTGCTAATGAGCTGATGAGACTGAAGATTGATTAGTTGCAGCCGCTGCAGAGAGCGGCACAGTGGAGCAAGACAGAGACAGGACGGGAGAGCAGAGTGCAGAGAGGAGGGAGAGGGAAGAACAGGGAAAGGCAAAAATAAAGAGGGAGAGCAACAAAGTAGGGAGAAAGGAAGGAAAGAGGAGGTCACAGGAGGTCAGGTGGGGGCAGATGCACTGTGGAGGGGGCCGTGACACAGGTGTGTGAGATTCACATTCAGCAGTAGTATGTAACAATACACTGTCAATTCAATTCAATTCAATTTTATTTATATAGCGCCAATTACAGTCAAATTGTCTCAAGACGCTTTACAGAACCCATATGCCTGACCCCCAGAGCAAGCCAAAAGGCGACAGTGGCAAGGAAAACACCCTTTTAACAGGGAAAAAAAACTTCGAGCAGAACCCGGCTCTTTATGTGGGGGGACCCATCTGCCTGCTGGCCGGGCGGGTTGAGAGGGACAGAATTTCAATTCAATTCAATTCAATTTTATTTATATAGCGCCAATTACAGTCAAATTGTCTCAAGACGCTTTACAGAACCCATATGCCTGACCCCGAGAGCAAGCCAAAAGGTGTCAGTGGCAAGGAAAACACCCTTTTAACAGGGAAAAAAACCTCAAGCAGAACCCGGCTCTAATGTGGGGGGACTCATCTGCTGCTGGCCGGGCGGGTTGAGAGGGACAGAAGAAGTAGAGAGGTAGAGATAGAGGGATGGAGGTAGAGGGGAAGAGGTAAAGGGGTAGAGATGGGGGGGGGGGGGGACACAAGGACCATAGAACACACAGTATAATACATGCATGATAAGACAGATGATACATGTAAAGTACAACTAACATGGAAACTAATTATAGTTTACTGCTATGGTGTACGGCTCTGGCATTAAATTTACTACATATATAGCTGGTGGTAAATTCAAAAATATGTAGATGAGCAAATCAAGTATAGTAAGGGCAGTGCAGAGTAGATCGGTGGAAATGGGCAGCTGGAGGTGGGAGAACCACCATAGATCTGAAGCATCCAGCTCTAGGACCAGGGACACTCGGAGAAAGGACACAGAAAGAAACAGAGTGAATGTAATGCAATAATGGTATATATAGTAAATACATAGGTAGTTAGAGAAGGGCTCAGTGCATCAAGAGAGGTCCCCCAGCAGCCTAGGCCTATAGCAGCATAACTAGGGGCAAACTAAAGGATGTCGAGAGGGGAAGTCAGTTGTGCAAATGAAAACACCAGCTCACCCCGTCAGGTCACTAGGTACATTGTATTTATATTGGTACCAACCTGCTGTTCATCTGGTTCCTTCTGTTTATGTTCTCTCTGTGACTTTGCAGGGTTTTCTCTTTGTGCTCCGACTTCCTCCTGCAATCCAAACACATACATGGAAAGTTAGCTGGTGATTCTAAACTAAAATTAAGTGTTAGTGTGAATGGTTGTCTGTCTCTTTGTGATTGCTCTGAGGTGGACTGGTGACCTGCAGCTCCAACACCTCTATAGGATAAAAGGTGTAGCTAATGGATAGAGGACGCCCTTTGTTACAGGGCACAACATACACAAAATAAACAAACACAATAGGATTAGATTTCTTTGTTGTCTCACCTTTTGTGTCACTGTAATAAGCATCCCCTCTTCCATAATCTGAGCTCAGATGCTGAGGCTGCTCCTTATCTAGTATCTTGTCCTGATTTGATCTTTCATTGTACTGGGTGTCTTGGAGAGAGAGCTCTAAAGAGAGCAAAACACAGCAAGCAGGTTCATTAAAGCACAGATAATTATATTAGAACTGCACATGCTCATATTAACATGTAGTATCTAATGAACCAGTTCACTCCATGGACTCATCTTGTTTTAGATGAGTGGTCTCACGTCTCAGGCACTGGTCCTGGATCTGTTTCCCATCATCCTTTTCTTCTTAACAACTTATTGCTCTTCGGTGTTCCATCATTTTTGAAATCGCTTGGTGTCCAGCAAGCAGCTATTAAGAAAAAACACATATAGACTGATTTTATTTCTGATTCTTACCTAAATAATTACATTTTCTCAGTCAGCAATATGCAGTATACTAAATCCTTCTGTAAACATGCAGCATGTGTACGGTGATTCTTTCTAAAGTACATTTAAATTACCAGAGCGTTCTGCTCCTTAGAAAGTTTTGATGTCGTCTCCTTGCAGGCTGCTTGTCGTCTCTGGTGGGCTCGGTTCCTCGTCTTCATGCGTCCACTGCAGCTGTGTCTCATCCTTGAGTCCACTTCTCATCCTTCTTTGAGTTTTGAGTCAAGGAGTCATCAGAATTTGGAGCTGAAAAAACAACAGGAAAACAAGGTAGCAAAATCAATTTCTCACCTCTTATTGGAGATTTAAAAACATCTTGTATTATAAATATAAAATCTAAGCCTAAAACTTACCTTGTCACTGCTGTGCAGCAGTCCCAGTGTGATTCCCCTGAATTCTGGTCTTTGTCACTGTGGACTCCACTGCGAGTCCAGGGCATTGTATCTGTTTAGCAAATACATCTTTCTGATTAACTATTATAAGCAATTTAGCAGTAAGCATCCAACATTATCAAACATTAATGAGTGTATATTCCCACACTACCAAATTAAAACATCAGTTTTGGGGGGTTGTCATTCAAATGTCCAGACCGGTTACTGCCTCTGTTCGCCTAACAATAAACGGAGATCTGCCGTCTCTCTCCAAAGAATATCCAGTCTCTGCATCTTTCACAACTCACCACGCTACATTTTTGATGATCAGAAATCACGGCACCATAGAATGTAGCCATTTAATCTAAATGTACCCACAAGCAAAATGACCTTGCGCTGAACACAGGCGTGTGTTATACATGTGTACGTTATGTACAGATACCGAATCGTGTGACCTAAATATGTAGCGGGCGGCAGGAATTGATGGGACTCGGAAAAAAACTCACAATTTAATCAATTGTTCTTTGTATCCTTTGTATCAGTTCCTTGGTGGAGTAATTAATATTTAGTAGTCCTGCCATTAGCATGCAGTAGAGCTCTAATCCTGGCTGGCATGTTCCCCAGGAGCCTTTCACACCGTTGACAGGTAATCTTGTCCTATTCTTCTTTAATTACTGCTTTCAATTCTTCTAAATTCTTTGGTTTACGCTTTGAAACAGACCTAGAAAGTAACCAATGCAGACATGTTTGGCGACACATCTACAAAGGGTAGGAAGACAAGACAGAGTAAAATCATGGAGCAAGACGCAGACAAAGAAATCGTAGCGGACCCTGATACTAGCCAAAATGGTGCACATGAAGCGGAGGACGATACCGCCAACTCAACGTTAAGGTCGAAACGTAAAGTAATGAATGAAATCATGAGTGAATGGGTGCTTAAACTCCTGTCAAAGGTGAAGAATCTATGCGAGGACATGAAGAAACAAATAGTGGGCCTAGCATCAGACATCAACCTGAAGCTACAAGAAATGACCAGTGATACACTATATTGCCAAAAGTATTCGCTCACCTGCCTTGACTCGCATATGAGCATAAGTGACATCCCATTCCTAATCCATAGGGTTCAATATGACGTCAGTCCACCCTTTGCAGCTATAACAGCTTTAACTCTACTGTCCGCAAGGTTTAGGAGTGTGTTTAAGGGAATTTTTGACCATTCTTCCAGAAGCAAATTTGTGAGGTCACACACTGATGTTGGACCAGAAGGCCTGGCTCTCAGTCTCCGCTCTAATTCATCCCAAAGGTGTTCTATCGGGTTGAGGTCAGGACTCTGTGCAGGCCAGTCAAGTTCATCCACACCAGACTCTGTCATCCATGTCTTCATGGACCTTGCTTTGTGCACTGGTGCACAGTCATGTTGGAAGAGGAAGGGGCCAGCTCCAAACTGTTCCCACAAAGTTGGGAGCATGGAATTGTCCAAAATGTCTTGGTATGCTGAAGCATTCAGAGTTCCTTTCACTGGAACTAAGGGGCCAAGCCCAGCTCCTGAAAAACAACCCCACACCATAATCCCCCCTCCACCAAACTTTACACTTGGTACAATGCAGTCCGACAAGTATGGTTCCCCTGGCAACCGCCAAACCCAGACTTGTCCATCAGATTGCCAGATGGAGAAGCACAATTGGTCACTCCAGAGAACGCGTCTCCACCGCTCTAGAGTCCAGTGGCGGCGTGCTTTACACCACTGCATCCAACACTTTGCATTGCACTTGGTGATGTATGGCTTGGATGCAGCTGCTCGGCCATGGAAACCCATTCCATGAAGCTCTCTGCTGAAGCACTGTTCTTGAGCTAATCTGAAGGCCACATGACGTTTGAAGGTCTGTAGCGATTGACTGCAGAAAGTTGGCGACCTCTTGGCACTATGCGCCTCAGCATCCGCTGACCCCGCTCCTTCAGTTTACGTGGCCTACCACTTGGTGGCTGAGTTGCTGTTGTTCCCACACACTTCCACTTTCTTATAATACAGCTGACAGTTGACTGTGGAACATTTAGCAGCGAGGAAATGTCACGATTGGATTTGTTGCACAGGTGGCATCCTATCACAGTTCCACACTGGAATTCACTGAGCTCCTAAGCGCGACCCATTCTTTCACAAATGTTTGTAATAGAAGTCTGCATGCCTAGGTGCTTGATTTCATACACCTGTGGCCGTGGAAGTGATTGGAACACCTGATTCTGATTATTTGGATGGGTGAGCGAATACTTTTGCAATATAGTGTATATAGGAAGTGGCCCGCCACCTGGATGAGGTGGAGAACTGTGTGGCAGACGGTGAAAGGTGGGACATAAAAGTTAAAGACACCCTCACCAAGCTGCTGAAAAACCAACATGCTATGCAAAATAAAATTACAGATTTGGAGGGCCACTCCAGGTGTGACAACCCCCCCTACCCCTACCCCAAAAGATTTCACATGACTCCACAATATCAATTAGAATTACATCAGCAAACAAATATATGATGACATCAATAGGTGGAGCCTGCTCCCACTTGACTTTGGTAGCAGAATCAGGGCTTTCAAGATGAACGTTTTACAGAGAGTGTTGTATATATTTCAATCTCTCCCAGTAGAGATTCCCTCCAAACAATTTAGAGAGTGGGACAAACATGTATCACATTTGATTTTGAACAACAATAAGCCCAGAGTGAAACACTGAACTCTCCAGCTAGACAAGGAGAAAGGGGGCTTAGCTCTTCCATATGGAGGAGTAAAAGTGCCAAAATTAAATAAATAAATATATCATTAAATAATTAATTAAATATGTCATTAATTAACTAAAATTGGAATTAAATATGTCATTAATTAAAATTGGAATTAAATACATAAATGTGTTATTAAATAGGCCATTAATTCATTAAAATACTACGGTGGCCGAGGGGTGCAATCGCAGCACAAAAACGGAACGCCCTGCAAGAGACAAAAACACCCACAAAAAATAAATGCTACAAGATAGAAAACACCTACAAAAGAGAAGTGCTGCAGGAGACATAACACCTACCAAAATGAAACCCACTTCACAAGAGAAACGGACTGCAAACAGAAACGTACTTCAAAACAGAAACGGACTGCAAACAGAAACGCACTACAAAACAGAAACACACAAAAGATAAATGCTTCAAGAGACAAAACACCTGCAAAAAAAAAGAAAAAAAATAGAAATATTTATTCGTTGTTTTTTGGGTTGTGAATTGAAAAAAACATTACGGGGCCTCTCCATTTCTCTTGACATTTTTTGCTAGCACCTAAAAACAAAAGTAGTAGAACAACAAAGAGCTGCCAATGTCAAAATGTCTGTCATTGTCTAAGGGGCTGTCATTGTCTAAGTTAAATGATTGCTCTCAATTATTTCTAGATTCAAGGATGGGCTTTCAACTTTGGGTGTTATTCATGCTTTGGAACAACATGCAGCGGTCTTCAAAGCCTTCATGTGTTCAAGTGAGGAAGAGCTGACCTCTGCAAAACTAGAGGACATCTTTGAGTTCCAACTCAGCATAAAGGGTAGCACAAGACAACAAGACAAGAAAAAACCAGAGTACTGGGATTCTGGCATGATTATCTGCTTGAAACAGAAGGTTTATTTCTTTCTCTGTACAAATGTCATTTTGATTGTCTTAGATTGCAGTTGTATAGAAATACATCTCACTGGATTTTTCCCCACAGAAAAACAGACAGGTCTCTCCCTCAACGACATCCTGATGTTCGCAACAGGGTTGAACACATTGCCTCCAGCAGGAATTCATCCACGGCCCAGACTGGTTTTCCAGGAGACTTCAAGGTTCCCTGTCAGCAGCACCTGCGCCAACACAATTCAGATACCAATGTCCCCAGATTACAAACAGTTTTGGAATTCAAAACTTGCCTGGATTTGGGTTGTACTAGGTTTTAGGAGGTATTTTACACTGTTCTGTAAATAGTTCACTCACATGTGTTTAAATGTCAGCCATGTTCTTCAGTGTTATAGTTTTCAACACAGGACCTCCAGGTCGATGGCTGCAATAGACCACTACGTCTCTGTAGGTCCTCAAAGTGTGCCTGGAGATGGACATCTCCTCATGGAGTACCTTATGACACAGTACTAAACTGTCCCAATTCCTCCTGAGAAACTGGGAGACCACAGTTTGTCCCACCAAACCTGGAGGCGAAAAATCCAAAGCATATTTTTGTAGTCACTGTATATCTAGTTGTTTTTATTGGTTTCATTGGTTCCTGAAAATTTGTTTTTCAATGTTTTTTTGTGTAAATAAATAATTTTCTGTCAGACTTAACAGTTGTAAAGATTATTAGTGATGGTTGACGTGGGATTAAAGATTATTAAACAATCTTTGAAAGCTATTCCACAGGTAAAATAAAATTGCAGTAATTCTTTTGAGAAACTCATAGAAACAACCCTGTGAGGCAGATTGTACATGACATTTGGTTTGCCGGATGGACAGTGAGATTGCTTAACAGGTCTGATGGTATGTGTATTCCATTTTCCCCTGTAATCATCGAGATCTCTCTGCAGCATGCCCAGGAATACAAACCGCACGAGACATGTCTGGTCATGACTGCCACTGAAGAGATGTCTCTCCCTCAGGTCACTCATCAGGTCCATCCAGAATTGAGACCTGTACAGGGAGTCATGTTAAGCCGTAGGGTAGGTAGTTTTATGTAATAACATCCAAAATAACATTTTGATGATCATCAAAGTAAGGTTCTTCTAACACATGTCAAAAAAGGTTCAGTATGCTGTAGACCACACCTGTGCTTTTGGAAGTATGACCACCAGCTTTCAATTCTCTGGTTTGCTGTTGAAGAGCCATACATATGACTGGCAGCCCCAGCAAAATCGTCAGCATGTGATGATCTTAACGCACAATGGATTGCGACCATTGTGCCATTTTCAGTGCCACAGTCCGTGCGCAGCCGCATTGGAATCATTCCTAATTCTGAGGCACCATGTATATAGTTTTGAGCAATGACCACAGGGTCATTATTGCTCGGTCCACACAACAACCACAAGACTTTCCGGGAGTAGCCATCAATACAACCACTTAAGGCCAAACCAAATGGTTTTAATTTGTCGTAGCCATCCACATGCCAGACATGGTTTGGGCCAAGGGAGCTGTAAACTCTTCTGACAAATTTCCGTCCCACACGAAGCTGAACTCCTGAGGGATCAAGCTCTCTCATCAGAGCCATGACATCATCCCTTCTCACTGTGAGGTGATATGTTTGCTGCAATGTCTGCCACATCCAACGATAACCATAATGTCTTCCCGGTCCCTTCAGCTCTTCTTGTATGGCAGCTCGAACAGTAGCAAGAGGAGAGTAGTTTTTTTGTCTCGACAATGACAAATGCTTCAGTTTTTCCTTCAGAGAACAGAGGGAGATTTTGATACAGTGTTTAGTTTGCAGGACATCTAAAATTTCATCATAGCTATAGCCATCATGACAGTATTTCTGAATGAGGCCCTCTTCTGGGCTGTCTGACGCTGAACCTGATGAACAATGAGAGAAAAAGACAAAAAGACACAATTTTTCAGCAAAGACAGGCTACAGTACATCAGTCTGTAGAGAGGACCTTCAGCGGCAACCTGCCATCTCTCCTGGACCCGCACACATTCGACCTCGTTCACAAACCATGTGTATGATGAACAGTTTTGTGCTTAAACTGTGCATGCAAATGCTGTGCGCACAAGTCCATCACTATTTTTTGTTTCAACATGAATTTCTTTGTACTTGCAATCAAATTTATAAGTTACTCAGACCACACATACAGATTATTTATGACAACCTGACTGTCTTAGAAAATGTTTAAACTCACTTTTTAACTGATGCATAACAAAACCACAAAATCTGATTTATATTTTGTTTAATTCTATGAAAAAATAACTTGTATCATAAATGCTTATAAGTAGTTGTGATATGAGCTGTTAAAAGTCTAATAAATAATTGTACAATATAATATGACTTTTGTTATATACAATAAAAAATGTGCAGACACTCAGGCCAAAACTGACTTTTTGAAATAGCCAGTAATATGTTTAAAACTGTGATGTTTTGAACCTTTTAAAATCTTTAAACCCATACAATCAAGTCTACTTACTGTTACTTGCAGCCTCTGATAAGAACTGCACATTTTTGCCACAGAACACCTGGACAATGCCAAGATCATGGCCACAGAAAGGGCAGAACATGGCAGCCTAGAAGAGAAGCATTGATAATTGTGGACTGCTTCAAAAACACATAAAGTGATTCAATTAAATGAATGTAAACTAAAATGAATGCAACACACACACCTGGTGTGTCCCATAATGTTAGTTCCAGTACCCACAAACTCAACCCCACTAAAATCAGCTATGTAAATCAACTATACCTACACAAGTATTTTCACAGCAACATCTGAGAGACACGTAAAAACGTAGGAAAGAGAGAAGTATATCTTTTCGAGTATTTTAAAATATACCCCTTCTCATTAGGTGCAAAGGCCCTTATAAAACACCAACAATGGCAAATATGTTTACTTTTACTAAACATCCCTCTGCCTGCTGTGATTTTAATAAATATATGGTGTATGTGACAACTGTGAAACGCAGCTGGTCTACATATATACAGTCTTACGGGTTGTTCCTAAGGTAGAAATAACATATTAATAAGATACAAATAATATTTGAAAACACCTTTTCTTGTTGATGGCGATTATTGTGACGTAATTGAGTTATAATTTCTTTCTGATTAATATTTAAGAACGAATCTGCGTTTACCACTGTTCTTTTTTCTTTTACTTTTATTGAATCTCTTTGTAATCTTTTGTTGTGTGCCTTAATGAAAAAATTAAAACAGTTAATTTATTGAGCTCATGGCTATAGCATGATCAGATTGGAATGTATGCTTTGTGACTTTGTACAATTGAAGCAAAACAGCAGATTTTTGTCATAAATTGAGAGAAAAAATCTTCTCCCTCCAACTTCAACTTTCTTATTCACTCGTCTGTTTCTGGTGTTGAAACTCAGCTCTGCCATCTAGTGACCTGGAGCACTTCCGTTGTGGAATCCCCTCCATTGTGTTATCCTATTTGTGGCGTGTTTCTGGTCCGCAGTGCATTTCTGTTTTGAAGTGCATTTCTCTTTTGTGGTCCGTTTCTCTTGTGAAGCGTGTTTCTGTTTGCAGTCCGTTTCTCTTGTGAAGAGCGTTTCTGTTTGCAGACAGAATGCGAAAAGGAAACAACTGGACGACTCACAAGAACACAAAAAGAAAAAGCCGAACAAGGAAACAAAAAATCAGCCATCACAGATCACTGCAAAAGAAATAATCATATCATGGACTGGGACAGGGGGAGGATTGTAACATCGGAGATCAACAAACAAAAACGATGGATCAAGGAGGCCATTGAGATCAGGAAGCGGGCGAGCTGCTCCATGAACCGGGACGAGGGGGCCTACACCCTCTAATACCTGGGACTCCATCCTCCAGAGACCACCGGAGGGCAGGGGGCGTGGCCGGTCTGACAGATTCTGACAGATCTGTCAGACCGGTCACCTAATAAAAAAAGGACACATCAGCACACGTCGGATGACGCTCTGAAGAAGACTGCAGATGCAGTTGAAACATGTCAGGTAAGGTAAAACCATCTTTTCTCTGATTTGTCGGTGTAAAAAATAACGTTATCCTATTACTTGCTATTTCATAACCCCTAAACAAAAATCAAAAATCTAGACAAATGAGGACCCCACTGCCATGCTGGAGGTATGGTAGAATAATGGTGGACCACACCCATATATTCTGGTCCTGTCCCCTTATCAGGCTTTTTTGGGAGGAAGTGTCCAAAACAATCTCTAAAGCACTATGCTTTGAGGATAATATGTCCTTCCCCACACTATACCTTGGACTTCC
Source organism: Amphiprion ocellaris (assembly GCF_022539595.1). Classification (NCBI taxonomy): domain Eukaryota; kingdom Metazoa; phylum Chordata; class Actinopteri; family Pomacentridae; genus Amphiprion; species Amphiprion ocellaris. The sequence goes on along the minus strand of NC_072776.1, from coordinate 25,991,033 downwards.
CCCAGCGGATCTAAACAAAAATGACACATATTTACTAATAATCTTCATGGCAGCCTGCAAGAAAGCGATCATAAGATGCTGGCTTCAAAAACACGGCCCCTCTGTGGACACCTTTATAAAAATGTGAATCAGTTACATTATTTGGAGCAGATCACTTACAATCTAAGGCTACAAGATGACATACGGTAAGGACATTTGGGAAAAAAAATGACCCTTAGCCCAGTAGCTCCAAAAATGCTATGAGCTTTTTACATTGTTAACATGTCCATATGGTGTTTTTATCAGTGTTGGGTAAGTTACTTTGAAAAAGTAATTGGTTACAAATTACTAGTTACTTTTCTAAAAAGTAATTGGGTACATTACTTAGTTACTGTCTCAAGAAAGTAACTAAGTTACACTACTTTTTGATTACTTCGCATCCCAAAAAATAAAGAGAAGCGAGTCAAAGATGTATGTTTGTTTTATTGAAGTCATTTAAATAAAAGTAATTAAAACTAGCTCAAACAATGTGTTATTAACATGAATCAGCCAGGACAACTAGTATAGTCTTCAAGACTACTTGCTGGTAGTGCAAAACTCCAAATAATATAATCAGCATATAATAACATCAGCAGTTTGTATTTTGTGCAAAATGTTTCTGAAAGACGGTGACTCTACTGTAGAAATAGGCAACATCTCTTCCACAACGTATGCCGCAACAAGTCTATTTATTTCTGTCTTTGGGGTTACCTGACAGCGTAATTCAAGACGAGGTTGCTTGTATCGTGTCGGTGTGTCGGAGGCGGCAGCCTCGCTGTGTTGCTTTTTAGCGACAAGCTTAACAGTTGAGTGTTGACGCTGCAAATGTTTCAAAAGGTTGGAGGATGAGTTGGCTGCCGTTGACAAACGTTTGCTGCCCACGCAAAGCTTGCACTCCACGACCACGTTTTTGTCTTTTTGGGTGACATAGTTAAAACAGTGTGCGTATCTCATCGGATAAATGAATTCATCTCCTCTGCCATTTTTGTTTGTTTGTCTGTCTGCTTCGCGGTCAAAGTGCTCAGCGTGATGTAAGCACGCAGGCGTGCATGCAGCGGAAGTGTACGTCCTCTTCCGCTTTCCGGAAGCAGAGCAGCAAGTAACTAGCTAAGTATTTAGTAACTGTAATTTAATTAACGTATTTTCACTATAACGCGGTACATTACTTCGTTACTCGAAATTGTAATCCGTTACAGAAACGCGTCACTGAGTAACGCGTTACTCCCAACACTGGTTTTTATGCTTGAAGACATGCCATGAGCACAATAAGCAATCAGTGCCAAAGCTGAGCATTTCCTTCATGAAGCTACAATGTCAATGAAACTATCAAAATTTGAACATTGATTGAGACTTTTAGCATTCTGTATCATTGTTCTTCCATGGAATTGTTTCCAGCTTGGATATGTATGGGTGAATTACTCCAATATTGCAACTTGGCATTGTGTAGCATGGAGTATTTTTAGTGGTTTAGCAGAACTGAAGGTGAGCTGTGTGCTCTAGCTGCAGCAATTGAAAAGAGGTGGGTGGAGAGGCAGGTTTTAGAGGAAGCAACAGCACAAAGTTATATCTACAGACGTTTTAAGGCGTGAGGGGAATATTTTCTTGGAAATTCAATTCAATCTCGATTTAATTCAATCTTTTATTGTCATTGTCAAAATAACAACAAAATTTAATTCAGAGCATTCATACACTGCATAGCAATGCATAACAAAAAAAACCCACAACAAAATATGTAGTTTTGGTACATGGAGATCAGTTTTTAGGGGGTTAATCCAGGACTGGAGAGGAACTACTAATCTGCTTCAGTTTGATTTGCTGACAGAAATAGATCATCCATCCATCATCTATACACTGCTTAATCCTCTGTAGGGTTGAGGGGGGTCTGGAGTCTATCTTAGCTGAGTCAGGGCAAAGGCAGAGTTCACCCTGGACAGGTCACCAGTCTATCACAGGGCTACAAAGAGAGACAGACAACCAAGCACACTCATGTTCACACCTACGGACAATTTAGAATCACCAGTTAACCTCAGCAATTTTTTTTGACTGCGGGAGCAAGCCAGAGAACCTGGTGAGAACCCACGCAGGAACAGGGAGAACATGCAAACTCCACACAGAAAGATCCCAAGCCCAGGCCGGGAGGCAACAGTGCTAACGACAGCAGAAATAGATCAGTATCTGAAATATTTCCTCATTTTACATGTAGGAAATTCTGTTTTAAATTGCTTCTAAATCCTTGAACTTTCTAATTATTTACAGGTTTACATGAAAGTATAGAACTCTACTGTGTGTATATACAGTTTCATGTCACAATAAAAGCAAATGGAACCAATAAGGATGCACCAACACATTGCACATGACTTTATTCAAGTTCAGGTCATTTTTTCAACAATGTGTAAACTGCCCTGCCCTGCAATAAACACTTTGCAGCTCTCACTTCATCACCGATTTGTTTTTTATTAAGAATAAACCATTGCCACAGTGCGGCAATTCAGTTTTGCCTGCTTCACAAAACGTACCCATTAAAGATCAGTTTATGGATTATTGTGATTTGGCAATACACAAAAACATCCACAATATATTCAATTGACATCTTGTAGCACCATAGCAGCATTCTTCAGAGTGAGCCATGCAATGCTCCTTCAGGTAAATACAATATATGGTAATAGTGTCAGCAACATTAGAACTCTACAGCACAAAAATAACATCACCTGAATGATGTATCAGTATTGCATCTGCACAGGTCTGTGGCTCCGCCAGACACCATTGCTGCAGAAATTGTTGCATTTAACCTCTCAAGTCCAGCTTGAATATGTCATGGTTTCTCAGAGTCTGAAACACTGACTGCAGTGTGCAGATCTACTCCTTTTACTACTTCTGTGCCTTTCAGCCGTTTCCATTTTCCCTTTACCTTTCCCCCACTATGACATCAGGCTGTTGGCTGAAGCTGCTCCCTGCTGCCTCCAAAGGATCCCCTTCCTCCACAGTCCTGTCACCTGCAATGATGCTAATTGGGTCGTAGATCTCCTCAGCTGGACTCTGCATGTGCAGGTACATGTTTGAGTTCGGATGTGCCAGCAGAGACTAGGAAGAAGGAAAGAAGCAAACTGATTTGGGTTTGTTTTAATTTAAAGACTTCAAATGAAGGGAAAACATCTGCATGCAAATCTACACAGACAGTCATAAAAATGTACACACCTCTTCAAAGTGTGGAGGCAGTGCATCTTTTGGACAGAGAAATTGGGAGATACTTTTCCAATACACCACCGCAACCACCAGCAGAGCCACTACCACTGCCATTATGACAAACGCCACCATGGCTGCCACCCATGGAGCTTCTTGTTCTGCAAAATGATTAAGATCGAGACAGAAAAAGTCATCGGTATGTGACTAGGTTTAATTTAAAAACTTGTAAAACCTGTATGTACTATCTAGTGAATTTTGGTTTGGCCCCTTATATTAAGAATATCAAAACTGCTGTCAGTTAAATGCATAGTGACTTTTAGGTTGCTATAAGCCACTCTCTATGAGACTCAACACTTCTTGCAAATATAGTTAAAGTTTAAAGAAGATCTGTGCTAACTAGCAGTAAGCAGCATATTGCACATGCACTACTTCATCACTGTGTAACAATCAAACATACACAGCTGTTGAGTGGTGCTCACTTCCTGAGGGCACAGCTAAGAAGAACCAATGAGTGAGGTCTGGTGTTGCTGTACAGTATACAAGAGAAGCGAGCCCACTCTGGGAAATTATCACTTAAATGGCAAATTATTCAAAATTGAGGCACCTTTAAAAATTGCATCACTTCTAAGTTAAATAGAACAGTATTTCCTCTTATAAACAGTTAAAACTAATATTTTTGAAAGAATGTATTGAAAACAGAGGCCCCAGAGTAGAAACTCGGTGCAACAAAAGTGAAAACATAAAACACCTGTGATTGCTGACACACAAATTAGAAAACCTGTGATCACTGAATCAAAACTGAGTACACCTGTGCTTTGCATTCCAATATTCAGGATTAATTTGTCATACATACAGTGAGAGCACTTTAGGTTAGACTTATGACAAGCCATTGTAGAACAAAGCTGAGGTTCCAAAATCACTTTTTAATGAATGTTTTACTTTTCCCTGTGTAAAATGGAAGTATATCCCAATTCTATATACTGCACTACAAAAATGTGACTGTATGTATTGCAAGGTTGTGAAATATGTATGGTGTAGTCTTTGTCTGTCTGTAGACTACTTATTATTTTTCATAATGTCAGTCGCTGTCCATAGTCAATGATACATGTTTTTCCTTTCCTACATTGTACAAGTGCTGTACAGTATGCCATTACTAGAAAGGTTTTGCAATACTCTGTCATTAAACAGAGCTAACACAATTACTAAAGCAGCTGGTAACTGACATTTTCTGTAATTGAAAGCGAGAGTTTTAGAAAGCTTTTGTTTGTCGTGCTGCAGCCAAAATAACAAGTCCCATCACTTTACACAGAGAAAAAAACTTTCTAATGTAGTCATACCACATCTATACAGAGAAACAAAGTAAGATATCTTAAAATGTTTGAACTTTATTTCACTAATTTGTACTTTGCCTAATGATTCAGAACAGTGCCAGGAAATGGAAAAAGAGAAATACAGCACATATAAACTGATAAACATTGATAAACTGGTAATTGTATTGTGATTGTATCGATTTGGCCTACTGTGTATCACATTAGGCATAAATCATTTTACTGTCCCATCCCTACAGACATACTGTTGTTTATACCACATTGAGGAATAAATTGAGATTTCAGACACTCCAGCATTATATTCACAGGAGTAGAATAACCCGGGTACCTCATATTATTCAGCTCCCCCCACACCTACCTGTGGCGCATTTGACATTTTGCTCTTTTGTGTGGATTTGCAGTTTCTGTGAATGGGTCTCTGTGCTGTGTACTGACATGAGCCTCCTAAATTTACGCCAAACATGCTTTCAACTTCAATTTATAAAATCTCGTTACACTCATTTCTTGATTATAAGAAAACAGGAATGATTTTCAGGCTTGAATGCCTTCTATGTTCTACCAAGATTTACAGATTAACAATTTCCAGATTTAGTGGTTGCTAGCAGAACATGTTTACCATTGGCAGTGCTCTCACAGGTAATGCTGCTGGGCTGACTGGGGTTAGAGTTCCTGTCGGTGTTGATTTGAACTTGGACACAGTACTTGGTCCTGAGGTCCAGATCACTTAGAACCAGCTGGTGCTGTTGTATGCCGGGGATGCTTCTGGCCTGCAGGAAACAGAGAATGTATGATCTAATCTACCCATGATGGCCGGCAACAGCTAAAGGACATCACAGAGACAGTGATGTGAGAAGACAGAGAGATACAAGCAGGTCAAACAATAATGCCTACAATCTTATCCTTCACCACCAAGTAAATGACAAATATCTGCTGTGCTTTTTGAAGGAGCTTGTTCAGTCTAAGGTTGCTCGTCAACAGGAAGTATATATAGTAGAATAGTGTTGCATTATGCATTCATCTCAGTAAAAATTTCATCAGGATATTGGATCAGATATTAAAAGCAGTTGCTGTAAAGTCCAGATGTGAATGTTCTTGACTCAATGTATCCTAACAGCTTAGAGCATCCACTAGGGCTGGTGGGTAAAACGATAGTATTATGTGCCATTGATAAATAGTAATGAGAAAATTTTGACTAAAATGGATTTAAGACAAACCACCATAAAAAAATTAAGGAAAATGCAAAATTTGGTTGCATCAGCAAACCCCAAACATGCCTCAGAAACAGCTCATGGTACCCCTTGACAATGGAGCCCCTTTCCCTTTTATTACTCTACCTGTAGCGCCCTTGTAGGTCTCCCTAGACCAGGGGCCAGCAACCTTTACTACTTTTACTATGAGACATTTTGCCCTATTTTCCACCAAATAAAATTTGTCTGGAGCTGCGAAAGATATTTGATATCACAGCTTATAAAGTTTTATGTGTAGTTCTACTATATATGCAAAAACCAACATTTGTTGTATTTATGAAATTATAGAACTAGAATAAAGATTATTCTTAACACTGTATTGCTATTTTACCTGTTACAACAATATCCAACTCTTATGAAGATGAGAAAAAACACACTGGCATATGTAGGCCTGCAATAAGGTCAATTAATTACAGAGCAGGCCTTAAGTCCTCCCCATATTTGAGGAAAATAAATAAAATAACTTTGAAATAAATATAACATATAGGTTCAGAACTGAATTAAACATAGAACTATGCAGGTCTATTTCAGTCCTCCTCATATTTGTTAAAAAATTATAAAATAAAAATGTGCCTACTTTGAAAAAATATAACATATAGCTGCAGAGGCGAATTAAATACAGAACAATGTGGGATAATTCTGTGGATGTTCTCAGTCATCCAGGTCATGATAAGTCTCAAGCAAACATAAGTTATGGCAACTGGACTAACCTCGTGTGAGTCGAAAACGTTTCACCTCTCATCCAAGAGGCTTCTTCAGTTCTGAAAGCCTGGTGGGGAGTACCAGATATATTTTTGTTTTCAGTGACTCAGTATCACCTCAAACTTCAAGATAAGAGGTGTTCCCTTTGAAAGATGTCAACTGTGCAAAAAATAAAATTAAATCAATATTTATTTCCCTGTTTGTTTTGGGTGAAAGCCTCAGAGAGCCACAGCAAAGGGGCTGAAGAGCAGCATGTGCCTCTGGAGCTGCAGGTTGCTGAACGGTGCCCTAGACACACTAGTGTGTGGCTACTTGGGCCTCTCGTCACTCCTGTCTGCGCTCGTAAACCTCCCACCGTGGAGGCTGCAGCTGGCAGGGACCAGTGACCTGCTCCAAGGTCAGACAAATTTGATATTGGGAGTGTATGGAGGCCCATGCAGGTTCCCCTTTCGCATACAATGACACCTGGTCCAGGCTAGTCACTCTGAACCGTGAAAACCTCAGTGTGGAGGGTAGCTTCGCCCCCTGGCTGCCCACCATGCATCTCTGGGTTTTATGTGCTTTCTTTGTTTAATGTGTTTGAAGATGAGATTATTCATTTAGTCTTTTTTAATTTATTTATTTATTTTCCACTGCAAAAAAAGGGGGCAAAGTGCATCAAAGATGTACAGGGACAGCCCTCTAATCATAATTTTTGGTACTTACTCCCCAAAAAGTGGCTCTAAGAGAGGCGCTACAGGGGCGGTTCTTGTGTTCAGACCATGCTTAAAGACTTGGGTTGCCCTAAAACAATCTGCAACTTCCTGCAGTGGAAACAGCCTGTAGTGATCAGAAACCCTCATTATCAATGGGATTGCAAATCTGACAACAGTTCAGCAGTTTGAAGAATGTGCTACTGTGAAGATAAGAACTAACGTGGCTCCAGATTATGATCGAAACACTAACAACCAGACAACAACCTATCTTTAGAATTTTAACTGAAATTATTAAATATGTAATAAAAAATACTGTATTATACAATTAAAATGTCAATAAGATTAAAATTATACAATTTTATTATTTATTATTTTATTATTACAATTTAAATTTTTGTGACCTGATTGTTTTTATCCCGTGATTCAACCAAGGGGTCCAGAATGTATTCAAGCATTAAGTTTACTTAGGTTTGGTATACTGGCACCGTCCATCAAATCAACAGCAACTCAAAACAAGACTTATTGTACGGAAATATGAACAAGTTCCTCTTTTTAATGTGACAGAATATTCCCAATGCCATTCACAGAACCTCAAAGCTCAGTCAGTACAGATATTTTAGTCCTTTGTAGTTAATGACTGATAGTGTTTTGCTCTTCCCAGTATGCTGCACAATAGTCACAACTGGATTAATTAAACAGCAGTTAAACCATCATATCCCACCTTTTCATTCTGGCCCTTCTTCCAGTAGGTAATGTTGTAGGTGACTCCATTATATACATTCCTTAGTGTCGAGAAACTGAACACTGGATCTTGAATGCTGACTTCCAGAGTTGCACCATTGGAGGAGAGAGACACAGTGGGAGAACCAATGAACGCTGAGGAAGAAGAAAGCAGAGAGGTAAATGTTGGCAGAAAATATGTTCTATAGAGCTAAAATAAAAAAAAAAGTTATAGCTCTTAAAAATGGCATGCAGGTAGATTGTGTAAACTTTTCACTAAATTATAGCTGGGAGGTCATTTATGCAGCAGAAGAAAGTTGTGTTTATGCATGCACATTTCACTGTTCAGAGAGTCCTTCAGTAAATTTAGAGTTACTTTAATGTAGCATGTAGGCAAGAACCAAGGGCTGCTTCGTCTTTGAGCAAGATTCTGAACATGACAATGAGACATGCACACAGACACACACACAAAAGAAAATTATTTAAAAAATCAACAATCTGACAATGCCAATGTAATGACTCAGACCTCAGAGCCAACAGACCCGAACCTTCAGCAGAAAAGTACTTCTATATGAAACTAAACCACACTGCATGTTCAAGAGCATTCCAGATGTTTACACCAGGGTCTCCTATCAGTTAGATATGGATTGTTATCAGATGTTGAACCACCTTGTCTGGTTCCTATATAGATATGAAGGAACAACGGCTACTCCAAGCTCCTCATCCTCAGAGATCGAAGGCTGAGCCCAGCCACCCTATGGAAGAAACTTCAGCTGCTCGTATCTGCAATGTGATTCTTTCAGTCACTAACACAGAGCTCATAGGTGAGGGTTAGAAAGTAGATTGACTGGTTAATCAAGCACTTTGCCTCCTGGCTCAGCTCTATTTTCACCAAGCCAGTCTGAAACAACGCTCACAATACTGTTGATACTGCACCAATGCACCTTTCATGTTCTAATTTTCACATCAAGGTGCTGAGCGACATTCATAGACAGGATATGGAGGTGCAGCCAAGGGAAGGAATCTCCAAATTGCATACCCTTTTATGCAGATGTTGTGGTTCTGTTGATGTAATCGAACTATGACCTTCGACGTGCACTTGAGCAGTGTGCAGCCAGATATGAAGTGGACAAGATGGCTGTCAGCACCTCAACGTGAAAAATGGAGCAGAAAATGGACAGGTGTACTCTCACTTTGTTAGTACAAGGACCAGATGGCTTGTAGCAAAGGCCCTGGCACCATGTACTCCTGTAGTACCCCTCAGAGTTCCCTGGTGAACAGTATTACTGACTTTCTCCTAGGCCACAAAATGCATGTAGACTGAATGGTCAAACTCCCATGACCCTCTCAGCAACTCAGCAAGGATACAGACTTCAAACTCTGCAGTCCATCTGGCAGAAAACCAAAACATTTACCACAAGATCCAAGATGGCGGCGCGTGCAGATGCAGCGGCTTCTCTCTCTCCCGACAAAAATAGTGTTTATTTTCTAAGTCTTTATTTAATGTCTACTGTTGCACGAAGAGAGAGTAACGAAATTTCAATTCTTGGTATGTCATGCACATATTGAAGAATTGACAATAAAGCTGACTTTGACTTTTGACTTGACAACAGACCTTTAAAAACTAAGGAGAAATGCAGAGATCATTTTTTTGAATGAGTGCCACTGTTCAGTTTTGTGATAAAATACTTTATACCGAATAGCAAAATTTCAACTCACTGTCTGTATCCAAGGTGACATAGTTGCTTTCCGCCCAGTTGGAACTCTCCTCCCCGAGCTGTGCCCGCACTCTTCCTGTATAATTTCCATAGGGACTGATCTTCAAGGTGCTGAAGTCACATTCGAGGGATGAGGTGTTCTCACAGCCAATTCTGTAGTCTGTGACTGAGCTTCTGTGACAAAAACACAGTACTGATGTTACAGATCTGGTAACAGCATTTCAGTTTCACACGTTTGTGATGACAAAATACAAAAAGAATAACAGTGGAAAAACCCTTGATGTTCAACTGCAGGCTTTACACCAAGAGAGTGTAGGTTTGTATTTGCAAGTGTATTTCTGTATGTAAATACTTTGGAGAAAAAAGGTAATGGTAGTGTGACATAGTAACTTTTAATTAATTGTTGCTGTCAAACAAAGACTCAAGCGCTTCACTTGAGAAATTGTGTCTATTTCTAAAACTACATTAACTGGGATAAAAACACATTACTTTCACAAATAGACATATTATTACCTCATACAGTTGTACTATTGGACACATCTTAGCAAACAATGTCCTATGCTGCATGTGTTAAGTGTCTACTTAATCTTGACAAAAATATCTGGCTCTCTGTCAGCTAAATGATCCACTCTGTTCACAAGAAATCTAGAACTCTTTGCATCTTTTGCACTAAGCAGGTAGTCCACAAATGTTCTTTAGAGCTTGTTCACTGAAAAAAAGCCTGCTGTTGCTGGGAATTAGCTTGATGAAGGAAATTGCAGAGTCATCTTATAATTTCATGTGGATTTGTAATTTCAAATTACACATGAACATAGAGGTGAGTTAAAATGATTTGTGGGTTTCTACTTATAAGTAAACTTTTCAAAACACACATAATCAATGAATACACTACTCATGTAAAAAAAAATAAATACCATTTTAATTGTATTTTATTGGCCAATTATTATAGTTTACTTTTTGTTATTAGCATGTTTTGAGCAGAAAACGAGTGCCTGCTCCTGTCACATTAACAAAGGTGATGATGGATGAAGGTAGAGGCCAGAAAAACAGACAATTATACAAAATAGACTAAAAAGCCTTGTACAGCACAGAGGAGCAGCAAACGTAGAGGACTATTCTCTATAGATATAATTGTTGTATGGTTTTGTTTTCTTTTACTCAGACATATGTCTAGGTTTATAATATCATGGTTGCCAGACATGACAGGCAACACCTTCCACTTGATCCACTGTGGATTTAACAATGTTGTCTCGCTCAGCTATAACTTTCTAATCCTTTATTATATCAAGTAGGTCAACCTCTGTAAATTTTGACAAAGCTAGAGCACATTGTTAACAGTGTAATCTGTCTAAAGTGTGTGTCAGAGCACACGTGTGTTTCCTCATTTACATGAAACAGTCACAGTATTCTCATACCATTTCTTTCCCAGAAGAGAAGGGTATTTTTGAACAACACCACTTATAGTGTTGTCAGTAAGGGGAAAATCTCATTTGACATAAATTAGTCAATAAATTAGATTAATTCAAGTACGGTACTTTTTTTAGTCATAAAGATAAACTTACTGAGATTAAGTACATGTAACAATAAATCAGTGGGGCAGGTGCAAATGTTTTTTTTTTTGTTTGTCTTTGCTTGTAAGTGATCTGACTGCAACATTTCAGAGAAGCAGAACAACACGGACGAAGTGGCAGGTATAGCCTATATATATAGTAAAGTAGCACTTAATGAGCTTGGAGTCACTGCATTTCTTTCAAAATGGTGTAATGTTGAGGTAACTCAAATATGATTTTTATTTTTAAAAAATAAAATGCTGGTCCTCTTTGGGATTTCTCCAACACTGGAAGTCAGTAAGGCTGAAAGAATTAGTTGATGCTAAAAATACATGAAATTGTCAAAGTGCAACTTTTCAGATGTGAATATCGGTTGGTTTGCTTTGCCTGATTTAAATCTAACCTTAAAGTATTTGTGTTTTGGACTATTTGGGCTGACCACTACAGGCAATTTGAAAAACAGTGGGCATCATTTGCTTACAATAGTCTAAATAATTATTCTATTAATCGAATATGAAGACAATCCACAACTAAAAATCAGCTACAGCTTTAACTGAAACGGACTTTACTAGCTGGGTTGGAGTAGTGTTGACTCACTTGTACATAGCTGTGTAGACCAGGCCGCTGGCTGTGCCTTCAGGTGGGTCCCACCTCAGCACCAGGTTCAGGTTGTGGGAGGTCAAGCGGACGTTGGTGGGTCTGCTGAGCAGTTCTGATACTACTGTACAGTTCAAATCCAAACACAAGCTCACTGTGGTTCTATATACATGCTGTTGTCTTTTTCTCACCTATACTGTGGTGTCAAAGTTACTCCCTCTTAATTAAGTACAGGCATACAGAACAGTCTACTCTGTGATTTTGAGGATTTTTGTTGTGTTTATATATATATATATATATATATATATATATATATATATATATATATATATATATATATATATATATAAATAAAATAAACACACACATAAACACACACACACACACACACACACACACACTGATTATTTGGAACTGGCACAATTTACCAGTTGATCCCCCTTCAAGCCACAAAACACTCGATTCCAAATCAACTTGCAGACATTTCACTGAAATAAGCAGCTCAAGCGACAAACATCCTTGAAGCAAACTCATTGTCAAGACTTTTGAGCTAACAGCAACCTGAAATATTCGGCTGGGTGGTCCTTCGAAAAGGTAGGACATTTCCTCCTAAACTCCACTTCCAGTAATAATCCGCACACGCGGTAAGCCCAGGTGAATAACTGTCAAATAAACATACCTGTGGCGCCGCCGAGAGCTGAAACTGTTAGGACAACGACGCAAATATAAGCTGACATGTTTTCCGAAACGCTCTTGGTTCAGTGTCTGATGTATTCTTGTATGCTTAATAGTGTGTTCCTGGCACACAGTGTGTTCCACTGCTGTGTTTCCTGGTAGCATTCACCACAAAGAGGCGGGGAGTCCGCGGAAACGAAACTGTTGTCTGCGCAGAAACGTTTCAGGCTTCAAAAAGACAGCCTATTAGTATTACTCATTTGACTCGGTGTTGCATTACCAGTGCAAATCACATCCACGACGACAACAACAACAATAATAATAGTTATTATTATTGTTGTTGTTATTATTAACAACAACAATAATAATAATAATAATAATAATAATAACAATAATAATAATAATAATAATAATAATTAGGTACAAAAGGTATTCGAGCTGTTCAGCTGGTAACATTTTTTTAAAAATCTCACAGTCATTGATATCGCTGTACTCCTGGGAACACTCAAAGCTGTACAAATGGTTTTATATCTGTGCCATGCTGGAATTCTATTACAGAATTCTGCACACTCACTTTGCCACTGCCCTGACATGCAGTGTGATATGTGGGACCTTAAATACACAGCTGTGGGGCTTTCTAAACTCTGTCCAGTTCACTCAGGTTGCTACAGCTGACTCTGGTCAAACTCCAGACTAAGCTCAATTGAAAATTAAAGCAAACAGGATGCAAATGACCACAGTTAGAAGCCACTGCAAAGAGTTTGAATATTTTTCTGAATGAGAGGTTTCAGTTGTAGATTTTAAATAAATATATGAAGATTCTGAAATGCATATTTTCACTTATCTTTATAGTTCACTGGATGTAGATTGACAATTGAAAATGTCACTTCAGCTTCAAGTTAAAGTAAAATCTCCAGCACATTACATAGAGATAACAATATATTATCAAAATTATAAGCCATTATATGTGCATATAAAAAGTACAAATGTGTGTACAATAAATACACTTCCTTGGACAAGCTGTGGTAAAATGACATTTTATGTTCTTTGTGTCTTAGTCTTATCAGTCATGTATTTTTCACCTAAAAATTGGTACACTTGGCAATTATGTTGTGGCCCTACCTTAGTAAACCTCATATTAGCTGTAATACCTCAAAATTTTATTCAGAGTGAGGAACGGTCTCCTTTTTTATCGGTGCCTCTTCTTATTTACAGTTTGTACTACCAGTTTCCTTTGACAGTTTCACTTTGAAACTATGAAAGTTTGTGTGATTTTATATATTCTACCATCAAATTTCACATTGTGAGCTTAATTATATATTGATCCACCATTGTATATTCATTGTATTTATATATTTATACCATTAGTGCCCTGAAAGCTTTAGATATACATCGTTCAGCCACAACAATTAAAACCAGCTGCCCAATATTGTATAAGTCCCCCTCTTGCTTCCAAAACAGCTCTGATACATCAATCCACTCCACACACTTCTGAAGTAGTCCCATGGTACTATGCACCAAGATGTTAATAGCAGATCCTTTAAGTCTTGGAAGTCTCAATGGATCAGACTTCTTTTTCCAGCTCATTCTACATATGCTCAATCAGTTTGAGATCTGGAGAATTTTCACCTTGAGCTCTTTGCCATGTCCCTAAAACCATTCCTCAACAAGTTTGCACAGTGTGGCAGCATGCGTTATCCTGCCGAAAGATGCCACTGCCATCAGGGAACTCTGTTCCCATGAAGAGATACACAGGAGGTACTATATGTCAACATAACATTGATGTGAATGCAGAAACCAAGATTTCCCAGCAAAACATTGCTTGATACTGCACCCACTAGCTTCCCTTTTTCCCATAATCCATCCTGCTGGCATCTCTTTCAAGGCAAATGATACACACTCACCCGGATAGCCACGTGATAAAAAAAGAAAATGTTATTCATCAGACCAGAGCACTTTCCTCCATTGCTCCATGGTCCAATTCTGATGTCACATGTCAATTGTTGGGTCTTTCAGTGGTGAACTGGAATGTATTGCTCTTAAAGTAACCCTATCTGACCAAATGTCATTTAATATCATAGGAATGTATAGGCCACCAAAATCAAAGTGTGTTTTTTATGATGAACTAAATAATATCTTAAACAATTTTAACAATAAGAATGAAATTATTTTATTTGGTGATCTAAATGCAGACTGGTTCGATAAAAAAAGTAAGGCGCTTAAATCCGTTGTAGGTAAGTATGATTTGAAACAAATGATAGAAGGACCAACTCGAATAACTGAAAAGACAGCCACACAAATTGATCTGATATTTACAAACTACCCTGACCGTGTATTAAAAACGTTTAACTTTGTAACAGGGATGTCTGATCACAATATGATTTTGTTCATTCGAAAACTGTCTAAGAATAGACATTGGACAAAATATAACAATAATTCTTACCATTTAAAAATTCCAAGAAGTGAAAAAATTAAGCTTGAAAATGCAATCAGAAATAAAAATTGGAATAATTGCTTGAGTAACATAACAAATCTAGATGAAGCATGTTCGAATTTTATGGAGGAACTAAAATGAACTATTAATAGTTTTGTCAGAAAAGTGAAAGTTAAACCAAAAAAAACAGATTTGCCATGGAGAAGTGAAACAGTATGGTCACTTATCAAAAAGAGAGATGCTGCCCTTAAACAAGCACATAAGTCTAAAACTGCAAATGATAGGCGTATTTTTACATCACTCAGAAACAAAGTTACCAATCAAATTCGAAAAGCTAAGGCTACCTGTTTTATTAATGTCATAGTTGAGGCTAGGGGAAATACTAAACAGATTTGGCACAATATTAACAGGCTAGCAGGGAGATCTAACCTGAACAAGAGTATTGAGCTTAGGATAAATGGAAACGTGACAGATGATGCATATGTTGTGGCGAATGAATTTAACAGGTTTTTTATAGATTCTGTAAATAATACAACTAATAACTTTTGCCAAGGCTTAGATCCTACAAGTGGACCAACAATCAGGAAACAATGTTATTTTTCAACGAAGTGACCATTTCAAAAATACAATCAATAATTACCTCATTAAAAACTTCACGCACTAAAGATGTTTATGGAATGGATACAGAATTTTTAAAAACACATAAAGATGTACTGACTCCACTGATTTGTAAAATTATTAACTGGTCACTTAATTCAGGCGTATTCCCCAATGCATGGAAAGCCGCTGTAACAACACCTATTTTTAAAGCGGGTGATCGACTGAATGTATCTAATTATAGGCCTATAAGCATAATTCCATCTGTGTCAAAAATTATTGAAAAATATGTTTCTGAGCAAATTGTTAAACATCTAGATACTTTTGAACAGTTGCATCCCTTTCAGTTTGGCTTTCGAAAGAATCATTCAACTGAAAGCGCAAACAACATGTTGCTGGAGAATATTAGATTCAGATTGGACAGAGGAAATATGGTCGGAGCAGTTTTTCTTGATTTCAAGAAAGCTTTCGATACAGTACAGCATGATATTCTTATTCAAAAACTGTATAAATTCAATTTCTCAGCAGTGGTTATTCAATGGATTAAGTCGTACTTGGAAAACCAGAAACAGTGTGTGTGAGTTGGCAGCTCTTTGTCCTGCACACTTAATAACAACATGGGTGTGCCACAGGGTTCCACACTGGGTCCCCTCTTATTCATGCTGTATATTAACGATCTTCCAGATATTTGTCAATCTGCAACGTGTCAGATGTATGCAGATGACACGGTAATATATCTCCATGCAGAAACGAAAAGCCAAGCTGCAAGGGAACTATCAGCTATAATGACATCTGTTGAGAGATGGCTGACCAATTCATGTCTAAGCCTGAATTTTGATAAAACAGTGTGTATGTATTTTTCCAGACCACGTAGCGAAGAACTCAATCTACCAGTCCAAGTTGGACAATACACTCTAAAAGTAGTACAAGAATATAAGTATCTGGGGATCATTATAGATTGTAAACTTACATTTAAATCCCAAGTTAAAAAAGTTACAAGTAAACTAAAATTCATTATGGCAACCTTTAGGCAAATTTGAAGTAATCTAACGGCAGAGGCTGCCAAGACATATTTTTATTCGATGATTCTTTCACATGTAAGATACTGCTTGACAAGCTGGAGTCGAACAAATAAAACAATTTTACAGTCGGTAGAAAAAATCTATAAACAGTCTCTCAAGGTGTTGGATAAAAAGCATAACTCCTATCATCACTGTCATATTCTCTCTAAGTATAAATTCTTTAGTTGGGAGAATATTATAAAATTCTATGATATAGTATTTGTCTATAAAATAATTAATAATCTAGCCCCGCCTCCTCTGCGGCAATTTATCCATCTAAAAACAGGTAGAGCAACACGTTCTCAAAGCAGAGTAGACTGTAATATTCCCTATAGAGACTCCAGTATTGGTAAGTTGAGCCTCTCTGTGAGGGCAGCTGAAACATGAAACACTGTTCCATCAAACATTAGGAACTTATCAACTCTCAAATCCTTCAGTACAGCTCTCAAACTCTGGCTCCTGGACAATCAAACCTGCAGCCATAGCGAAGACATGTAGTGTATTAATCTAATGTTACTAATACCTATGTGTTCTTTTTTTGTTTTTCTTTAATTATTAGTATTACTTTTTATTAAGGTCTGTGTATTGTTTGATTATGTCTTATCTTTGCTATCTGCATGTAAGTTTTTTCTTTTCAATCTATTGTCTACACTGTCTTTGCTTTTTAACCTTTTAACTTTTCTGTTGTGTGGCCTTGTCCTGTGTCATTTTAACATCTACCTGCCCTGGGACTACAGATGAAAATTAGCCCTCGAGGCTAAATCTGGCATATTTACATGTGGACATTTCTTGACTCATGTTGATTAATATGCACTGTCCCATCTTAAATAAATAAATAAATAAATAAACAGGTTGTTTGGAAGATGCTCTGACCCTGTCGTCTACCATCACAATTTGTTCCTTGTCAAAGTGCCTCAGATTTTTAACTGATAGTTTTTCCTGCTCCTGCCAAGTGCCAGCACATCAACTTCAAGAACTGACTGTACACTTAATGCCTAAAATATGCCACCCACTGCCCGGTGCCAGACAACCAGCATTATTCACTTCACAGGTCATTAACCTGTCACTAGTTCTGATGTTGTGGCTGATTGATATAACCCTTAGGCATCAATTTAAAAACGTTACACTGAGGTCCTTAAGGACAAAAATATCCACATCAAAAACGATGCCAGAAAAACATTGTATATTAATATTATTTTTGTTATGATCCCCACCCCAGCCCCTACCTTTCTCCCTGCTTCTGCTTATTTATCTCTGCACCTTGCTCCCACTGCCTCTGTCTATCATCTGTCTCTCTTTCTTGTCTCTCTCTCTTTTGTCTCTCTCTCTCTCTCTCCTGTCTCTCTCTTGTCTTTCTCTCTTATCTCTCTCTCCTCTGCATCTCTCCATTCTGCTGATTGCAGCAGCTGGAGACAGCTGCAGTAATCAGCTCACCTGCTCACAGTCCCACCTCCTGCAATATAAGCTCAGCTCATTCATTCACTTCCCACCAGACTGCCATAGCCACACATGGACTCTATTCACCCCATGTATTCTCGCCAGTCCCTACTCTGTCTCCAGCCTGCTGTTCCCCGAGCCATTGCTTCCTGCTTGCCGATTTCAGCGGCGCACTTGCCATCGCAAACCCACCTTTTCTACCGCCAGCTCAGCTCTGGCTCCTCTCACCCGGACCCTGTATTCCCTGAGCCTGCCCCAAATTTTATGTCAAACGCATAAACATAGTCAAAATTACCTAAAAATCAAAAATGGAAAGGACAAAAATGTCCTCATGGGTGCATGATGTTTAATGGTTTGCTTCAGTCTTTAAACTCAGAAGATGTTACTGTAGCAAATAGCTGTCAGGCCTCCTGTCTCTCTGCAAGGAGCCTGTTTGCTTTCTTACATTTATTATGTCTTGCTTTCACTACAGTTTTGAGCTTGTGGGCTACACAGCTGATTAACTGTATAATGCTGCATTCTGCAAGAAATGAGGATGACAAACTGCTTTGCGACAGAGCCTGTAGAAAGTGAAAAATGCATATATTACTGAAATTACAGTTTTTCTCAATTGATAAGACACTGTTCCTGAAAAATAGCATACATTTTCCAACACACTGTACACTATTTTCTTTATTTGAACACAATTCACAAAGCACTGTACACTTGTGTCAAAAGCACATTTTATTGTCAAAATTTGAACTTTGTTTTCAAAATTAAGACACACGAAGCAAAAGTAGGACACTGCACTGCTAAATACAACACACTCTTCTCTCACTGTGTTTTCACGTGAAGTGTAAAAAAATGATACAGGCCTTAAAAAATGACAACTTAAACACAAATGCATCCTATAAATAAATCAGACGGGACCATTGCAGTGCCTGACTGTACATTACAAAATAAAAATAATGTTAGACAAAAAATACAGCACTGTACTGTACACAGTATGCAAATATATACACCACATCTGCATCAATTCTTTAAGCCTGGTCAGGCCACAGGACCTCATCAACATCACAAGCTATGTTTTCTCTGGCCAGGCACCGTGGAAAGAAGGACCTAGTGTGTCTGATCCAGCCCTGACATGCATCAACAGAAACATCACCATATGCCCAGACCACTGATTGCAAGAGAGTATGGCTGCCGCTCATATACCTTCCACCTCCATGTAGAGAAGAATTCTTCTATAGGATTCAGAAAGGGAGAATATGGTGGCAGAAAAACCACAATAACTTGAGGGTTCATATTGAACCATTCCCGAATCAATCTCACATTGTCCCAGACAACAACAAAAACCTTGTATTCATGCCAAACGCCCTGCTGCACCTGTGTCAGTAGGACCTCACCAAGTCCATCTAGGAAAGTCAACAATTGCTGGGTGTTCTACGGGCCCAGAACTGCATGACGGTCAATTACTCCAAGATCGCTTATCAGCACAGAGGGTTACGTTGCCCCACGCTGACCTGGGACGTTGACTATAGCCTGTTGTCCAATGATGTTTCTTCCTCTTCTCCTCCTCTTGGCCAGGTTGAAACCAGCCTCATCCACATGGATGTATTCATGTGTATCATCAGAATCCAGCTAAAAAACTCTCTGGAACAAACACACACCAAACAGAGAAAAAGTCAGTCATGTACACTTTCTGTAATTTTACCAGCACTTGTGAACCAGAATTATGCATTAGATTTTTTACAGTACTCTCAGAACATTTCTGACTGCTTGTATTGTTCCAGTATAGACGTCACTGAAGTGACAAACAACATTTACATTCCATGTAAAGTGGTCCAGGACCAGGTGCATGGGCAGGTCCAGGTTCTGGTTCTGGTTCTGGCCGTGGTCTGGGTCGTCCACGTCCTCTTCTTCCAACATGACCTCTTGCTCCTCTGACATCCATTCTGAACAGCTAATTCTGCTTCCCAGCAGGTTTTATAGTGTGCACTTCATTGGCAAAAGTGTTTTCAGTTTTGACCTGTTGTGTCTTAATTATGACAGCAGTGTTGGAACAGTGTCCCACTTCTGCTTCCTAGTGTTCACTTTTTGAAAAATGTATGCTATGAGTGAAAAGTGTGTTCAAATGAGCAAAAAAATGTGTTCAGTCTTTTGCAAAAAGAGTGCAAGAGTTTTGGAAACTGTGTGCAAACCATGAGTAGTGTTCAAAATTTTGACAACAGAGTCCTGTTTTTGAGAAATGTGTGCAGTCAGTTGGTGGCTGTGTGCAGTGAATGGAATTTAGTGTCTTATCAATTGAGAAAAACTGAAACAAGATGAACAACCTCTTCAACATTAGCAAGTGTAAGAAATTCTTTAAAATGACTTAAACAAGTTAAAAGTAAACTCATGGACTCTAAATAAAAGATGGGCATAAGTTCCATGTCTAACAAGTGAATCCATTGCAGTAGAGCCTCAAACCTGCATTCTTTCCCACAGCCAGCAAGAAGCATCTCTTCTGTTGGCATAGAAGACTAATTGTATGGAAGTCTATACGTTACGCGGTACACTTTTGTACATAAGGGAAATGGTCACAACAAAGTTTTTGATCCTTTTCTTGGTGATCAGAATTGGCCAGTTGAGATCTGATGCAGGGCAACAGAGGGGGACAACAATGCCCGAAGGAGGAGAAAGCACTGAGGATAATGAAGTGGGATTCGGAACAGGCTAAGATCCCAAACCCATTGTCCACCCCTGCCCAACATCCTACTCTCCAATGTCCAGTCTCTGGACAAGTTGGATGAGCTCAGGGGTTGGATTAGATTCCAAGAGGACATGAGGAATTGTAATGACTGAAACATGGCTCACTCCTCTGGTGCCGGATCACGCCACCTTGGTGTCATTTTCTGTGTTCCGCAAGGACAGGATAGAAGAATCTGCCAAGTCCAAAGGTGGAGGAGTTTGTGACCAATAACAGATGGTGTAACCCCGGGAACATTCAAACACTCTCTGACTCCTGCTCGCCAGACCTGGAGCACCTTTCCATCCTGTGCAGCCCCTTTTACCTACCCAGTGAGTTCAAATCGGTCATTGTGACTGCTGTGTACATCCCACCGCAAGTCCACAACGACTTTTATCAACATATCACATGCTCCACCAGGGACAATATACTAGACCCCTGCTACACTCCATTCATAGATGGCTGCAAGGCAATCCCCCTGCCTCCACTCAGCAAGTCAGACCACACCTGCATTTTCCTGGTGCCAAACTACAATGCACAGATAGAACAGGAAGAGGTTATAATGAGGCAGATCAGGCGCTGGAATGACCAATCAGAGTCTACGCTGCAGGACGTGCTGCATGACGTCAACTGGGATATGTTCCAATCCAGCTAGAAGGACGTGAACGAGTTTATGAAGGTGACGACGGACTTCATATTAATGCTGGTAGATGATGCCGTTCCCATGGTGACCGTTCAGGTCAACCAGAAGTTGTGGGTGGATAAGACTATTCGTACCGCTGTGAACAAGCGCAACGCTGCCTACAACTCGACGCTTCTCACGGGCAGGTTTGAGGAATATAAAGCGCCCTCATAGGGACGGGCAGTGAAGGACACTAAACGGAGGTACAGGGACAAAGTGGAATCACAGTTCCAACAGCATGATCTCAGGAGCTTGTGGCAAGGACTGCAGACCTTCACCAACTTCAGGGGAAGATCCCACATCCCAGTGAGTGGGGCGCCATTCTGGATGATGACCTGAACACCTTTTACGCGCAGTTCAATGCTGGCGTCAGTACAGCTGCTGCCGTCATGCTAGCCGAGGCAGCAGACAAGCCCACAGCCACTGTTTCGGAGCACAATGTGAGGAGGGTGAACACCAGGAAGGCAGCAGGACCAGACGGAATCTCTGGAAGAGTGCTAAGGCCCTGCACTGATCAGCTTGCCCCAGTGCTCACATCCATTTTCAACCTCTCCCTGAGTAAGTCTGTGGTCCCAACATGCCTCAAGAAAGCCACCATTGTCCCTGTACCAAAGAATGCCTCTCCAGCCTGCCTTAATGACTATTGCCCAGTGGCCCTCATCTCAGAAGTGATGAAGTGCTTCAAGAGATTCATCAGGACTCACATCTGCGCATCGCTGCCTGAGTCTCTGGACCCACTTCAGTTCACTTACCAGCCAAACCGATCCATAGACCATCTCCCAGGTTCTGCATACGACCCTCACCCACCTGGACCGGCGAGACTGGGACTATATGAGACTGCTGTTCATTGATTTTAGTTCAGCCTTCAACACCATAGTCCCGACCAAACTCCACATCAAGATGACCAGCCTGGGGCTCAACACCTCTGCTGTGTGCCTGGATCTTGGACTTTCTGTCAGATAGAACTCAGGTGGTCCATGTGGGCAGACAAACCTACAGCTTCCGCACCCTCAACATTGAAACCAACAGCCTCTTGTTCTTCATCCTGTACACCCATGACTGTGTGGCCACAAGGACCTCCAACACCATCGCGAAATTTGCAGATGACATGGTGGTGGCCGGTTGCATCAGCAACAGTGATGTGCGGGCATACACAGGGGAGGTTAAAAGCCTGTCAAAGTGGTGCCAAGACAACAACCTGCTTCTGAACCTCAGCAAAACCAAGGAGCTGACTGTGGGCTTTGGGAGGAGACAGCAGAGGAACTACACCTCACTGAGGATTGGGACACTTGTTGAGAGGGTGTGCAGTTTTAAGTACCTGAGAGTGCATATCTCTGAGGATCTATCATGGACACCACACATTAACAGTTTGGTGAAGAAGGTAAAGCAGCGCCTCTATCACCTCAGACAGCTGAAGAAGCTCTGAGTCTCTTTGAACATCAATGAGGGCTTTTTACTCTGGAGTGGTGGAGAGTGTACTTACTGAAAACATCTCCCAGTGGTATGGGAACAGCACTGGTCATGACCCACGAGCCCTGCAGAAGGTGCTGAGGTCAGCAGAGCGTACCATGGGTATAACACTCTCCACCCTCCAGGATATCCACACCAGGAGGAGCATGGTCAGGGCAAACAGGATCATGAAGGATCCTCACCACCTTCACAACACACTGTTCGAGTGGCTGCGCCCTGGCTGACACCTTATCAAGGCGAAAACAGAGAGACTCAGGAGGAGCTTTTTCCCTCAAGCTGTCAGGACTGTCAACTCTGACCTCCAGTCAGCATCTCACAGACAAGAACTATAAACACAGAATTGTAAATATTGCAACATTGCACATGCACATCACACAGACTGCACATTCTCTGTGAATGCACATTCTTTCTTTTGCTCATCTGCTACCTTTTGCACTGTGTACATATCATATAATACTACAATTTTACCTGTCTGTATTTCTTGTATATTATAATATTACCTATTTGTATTATTTGTATTTTTCTTTTGTATTTTATATTTTTTACCTATTTTAACATTTTGTATTGATAAAGCCTGGTGGACAGTCACTGCATTTCACTGCCATACTGTATGCGCATGTGGCAAAAAAAAAAAAAAAAAATTAATCTAATAAAAAATCTAATCTAATTTAGAGGAAAATAGACAAGAAAGAACTGTATGTTGTAGGCCAGAACTTCTTTGTGGTTGAAAGGTTCCTGCTGTATTTAGTGTGCACAGTGTCTTTGAGTTCTCAGTCAGATCCATCCCTTGCTTGTTACATCCAGATTCAAAAGAGCAAGATAGTGACGGCCAATTTCCAAATTTGAGGCTTCATAATCATTCTCCACAAACACAGACTAAGGTGACATCACAGGTGCTATGTCTGTCTTTTCTATACCTTCTATGAGTAAACTTCGACAATTAAAAAAAAAGATATTTGAGTACTGTTAGTAAATCTCCACGCTGTCCGTTTACTGACTTCAGTTTTCTTTATTGAGAAAATGATTATGAAAGAACTGGAACTAAATGAGAATGCACACACAGTGAGGTTCTTTGATATCCTATATTCAAAGAACATTGGATTGAAATTAAATGTCACATATGTACACCAAATGTCTTTACATTCGTGAGGGAGGTGTTCCAGTTTAATGAAGCCATCATCCTGATCAGAATTGGAATTAAAAGTCACACTTTCGTCTTGCAAGACCGTAGCCTTATCAGTATAAGTAACAAGGTTATAAAGAATAGCATCCTTTGCTAATTGAGAATGGTTAATGGGAAAGAAAGATAATACTTTACAGTAACTTCAAACAGAAATGACACTTAGGCACTAAGACATTATTTATAAGACGTGATTTTCAGTTCCTGCCCCTAGTCATGTGATATAGACTTTCTCTTGGTTATAAAAGCTATGTAACAGCTTTAATAACAGACAGTAATCCACCTCAATAAATGTAGAGTGTGAGTAAATACAAACCATTGACTGGATTGTAACAATTTCTAAAAACATCTCCCTCTAATACTAATACATCAACTTTACCCTCAACTTTAACCTCCAAGTCTCACAACTAGTCAGCCATACTAGTTCCACTGAAACAACCTCTTCTGGATTCTAGCCTCAGTTGGGTCCCTCTGATTTCCACCTCAGGCAGTCGGAGGAGCCTCTATCATGTAGGCTGAGATCTGATTTAAGAATTCAGGTCGCGGGCTTCTTCGGGTCTGGAAGATGTGTTACTGGAGATAAGAGAGTCAGACAGTCATGCTTAGATGCTGCTGATAATATTCTAATTAAAGTCTCATTTTGGGCTCTTTATTCCCCTTTCAAACCTGCAGAAATATTGGCCAGAATATTTATTACCACAGGAAGAGTAATCTGTTTATGAATACATCTTGGCTGGACACTAGTGGCTTGTTCATTTGTCCCCACATTCAAAAATGAATAAATATTATCAGTAATCTCAGATAATTAAATATTATATATCTAATATCAAATATTGAGGGGAAAAAATGTCTGTTACAGTTTTTCAACATAACCCTGGTGTCTCTGTATAATTTCCTTATTGTCAACAATTTCATGAAAAGACCAATACTAAGGTGCTAGTCTGTTTCCCAAAGGAAGCTTCTTCCAGTGTCAAGCCTCCTGCCCGTTTTCTGAATCTTGCCCCACCTGACCTCCTTTTACCTCCCTCTTTCTGTCCTCCCTCTCTTTCCCCTCAACACTCTGCTCACTCTCCTTGTCTGAGCTGCTCTCCTGCGACTGTGACTCATCAGCTAATGAAATCACCAGGAACTCCGGACAACTGCGGATCAGCACACCTGCCTCATCACCTGTTCCATAAAAGCCGGCTCAGCGAAAAGTATTTCTGAAAGCATTTGGGGCAAGAAACAACCTGTGCAGTTGCTGAATATGTCCTCATTTTAGTTCAACAACGTCTAGCTGACAAAAGTTTCATGACACGTCGGACCTCCGTTCCCCGCACTGAATTTGCATAAAGTAGAAGTCAAGTCTACTTTATAGTACGTGTCCACAGGATCAGTTTTTCTCGCATGTAAATGCACCACATCTGAAAATCGCCCACTTGGTGGCCGTGCACTCGTGGGCCACTACGTGGTCATATGACAGCGCTTGAGCTTCAGTCAGGCAGATGCGTCGGACCAACATGGCAACTCGGTTGCAAATTTTCTCTTTTATTTCAAAAACAATCAAGCAAAAAGTATTTCCGAAAGCATCTGAGGCAAGAAATAAGCTGTGCAGTTGCTGAATCTGTCCTCTTTTTATTTCAGTCTCGCCTAGTTTAAATGTTTGAGGAAAGTTTCACGTTGAGTTGGACCTCCGTTTGCCACACCAAATTTGCATAAAGTAGAAGTCAAGTCAACTTTAAGCAAATGAGCTGCAGGGAGATGCACTGGATCACAGTTTGAAATGCACTTGAATGGAACCAGCATGTGTTTCACATAGACAATGAATGGGATGCAGGAAATTGACGGATCCTGTGGACAAGTACCTTAAGGGTTTTCTTAGTCACTGTTCGGTTCTCCTCTCCTGTTTAGTTCTCCCTTTTCACATTGGTTTGTATTTACTTTGTTAATAAATCCTTTCTGCACATTAACCACCTGTCTCTGCCTGCTCCTGTGTCTGCACCTGGGTCCAGCACCCCATGGCAGTCCATGGCAATAAAGGAATATGTAAGTCAGCATTGTGATTCACTGATGTGCTTATAGTAAAATCTAACAATGGACCTCTATGGCACAGGAATATACATAACTTACTTGTTAGTACAATGTGAATTGACTCGTTAAAATTCAATTTATATAACGCCAATTCACATATATCATCTCACAACATTTAGCATTGTAAGGTACAGACCTTAGGAATTATAAACAGAATGGAACCCAACAATGCAAAGTTGCCTTTGGATTATCTATGAGCAAGCAGTCAGAAGTGAAAGGGAACCAAAAAAAACCTCTATAATAGGGAACAATCTATTTGGGCTTAATATTACGCAGTGGCAGGTGGATGCTGTCATAAGACAGTCTATAGCCCATAGGTGTTAATTGTCTGCCTCAATTCCACTTATGCTCCACCTCTTTGCTTCTTTGTGGACTAGCTCAGATTCAGGAAGTCAGGCACTGCCAACATGGTAATGGTTGAAGCAGCCACACTGACCTTTGAAATCTTTATATGAAGTCAATAGACATGAGCCAAATTTTTTAAATTCTACTAAACCTTTCCCAAGTGCAGTTTTTCAAATTAAGTTCTTAATATTTTGACCAGCTGGCTTCAGTGCAGTCAGTGGTCCCACTCTTTACCAGATGTGATGCAGTTTTGTTGTTGGTCAAATGAAAACAGGACAAAAGCAGAAATTCAGGTCTTTTGATATTTTCATAGGGGGCCGAAGTCTCTAAAAGATAATCTCATAAGACTAATGTGGATGCAAATTATTTTGAAACAAAAGCTATGGTTTAACATTTAGATGCCTTGACACATGATCATTAACTTAAACTGATAAATATTTTCCATATATATTCAGCTGACTGACTGATTGATCTCTTAATCAGTACTTAATGCTTTATATGGCTAATAATAAAATGTTTAATAATTCCTTCAGTTAGTTTAGAATTCAACTACTCACATAAGTGGGTCAGATATGTTGACACAAATGTACTCTATGCATACTTAAGTATTTTTAGAGCAAATTTTGATGTGATAATGAACATTTGATTTTACAGGTCCCAGCAGACACCGTTGGATGTGTTACCAGAGTTCTGGGTATGCGCTGGCTTAGTAATTTGAAGCTCAGCTGACTGCCGTAGACAACTAGTCCCATGAGGAGGAACGCCAGCACAGAGAACACACCCACCAGGCTGAAGACCACAGGAACTGTGAACAAGAAACACAGCAACATATATCAGGTTCCCAAACTTGTGCTGCTTGGAATGTCCATATATACAGAGAGCCCATTACAATTGGAAAGTCTAAAAATTCAGTTAGCCACTGCTAATGCAGCGCACTGAGTTGAGGATTCTAAATCTGGCAGTTTCAGCACATTTATATCTGAAAGGAACTGTTACAATTCAAATGAAGTTCTCATTCAGCCCTTAGTAATCTACAATATAGTAGTAATATAGTATTTAAATTTATGTATATGATGCAGTATGTAAATATTTATAAGGAGAAAGAGGATGGTTGATGAACACATTAGTCTGACCCATTGGATGCAGGTTGCAGGTATTAGCCTTCGAACTGCCATGCATTTCATGTCTCTTTCTCCTACCCCTTCACTATCAACATGTAACTGTTTTCAAAATCTATTTTACTATGAGAAACAACAAGAACAGACTACAGATAGTAATCTACACACTGAAAATACAAAGCATTGCCAAGGATTGGGATCATGCTGATTTCATTTGTAGGGGAACCTAAAGCTCATCTATAGTTTTTTTTTCATTCCTTGTGTTTCTTGCATGTGTTAGATTCATTTATGTCATTCCAAGATGAAAGAATTTTGTTAAAATGGCTAAAATGTTCTCACTAAAACAAGGGGAAGTAATATGCTGCCACACATGTAGAAATGCCATCCCATTTATGTAAGAAGATGCACATAATATCTAAAAGAGCTTTGTTAACCAACAAATTAAAGTTTACTGCACAAAAGAATAAAAACATAGCTTGTGTATTTCATCTAGGCAAAACTGAGTGTTACGTACGTGAGCTTCTTTGTGAAGGAGGGCTGGTGAACGCACACTGAGGCTTACTGGGGACAGTAATGGAGTTAAAGAGTGATGTGACAGAGACAGTCACACAGTACTCCACACCTGGCTGCAGGTACGTAATCACAGTCTCCTCTTCATAAGGTAGATTCAGTCTGAACTGAAACACAGCAAACACACCAGGTTGATTAAAGCAGCAAAATTGGAAGAGTCCCTACTTTCTGTGGAATTTTTACAAGGGAAAACACTTAATCCATGTGACCCACAGAATGTGACAAGATTAAGCCGATTTTTTTTTTTTTTTTTTTGAGTGCTCATGAAGCAGAATGTAGTGGTGCGGTAGCAGTGATGAAGTCTAATTTTCTGAATGTTGAGATCCACATTATGACCCCAGTTAGAACTAGATTGCTGATTTGATGCATTCATAAAAGCATAGCTTGAACCTTAGAATACAATAGATGACACAAGAAGCATGTGCAAACAGCAAATATCTCTTTCAAAAGATCTTCGTACGTGAATGTAGTGAGTGTGTGAAGACCTTTTGGAGGAGATATTTGGCTTCAGTTTATGCGGTTTTCATTGCTGGGCATGCTCACATTCAAATTTTTCCAAAATCAGAAAACGCATTTTAAGTGTATAGAGGTAAAAATGGGAGCAGTCCTCACTGAATTACTGCATGTGTGAACTTGTGATTTCATGCATTGTGTTGACTGACAATTGTTTTGGTTCATTTAGAAAGTATCTGTGAAACCTGTCTCAAATCTTGTTGTTTACCCCCTTGTTGTTGACTATCCAGCTGCTGTAACAACAGAATTTCCCTCTGGGGATTGATAAAGTCTGTCTAAATCTAAGTCTGTGGCACAAATCACCATATAGGCTACATGAATTAAAGACAGCTGTACCTGGACAACATATAATGATCACTCAGGGAGGAAGTTAGAAACAACAAAGTGTCTTTAGCTTTTTTTTTCTCACACAGCACATATCCTTCTACTGGACAACATTCAGGACATTGAGGTGTCACTCAAAAACTCATTAATCAATGGGATGCACCCTTAAAAAACACCCATGCATTGTTTGAACATGCAGGGAGCCAGATTTAGTGAGGAACGTGGGTGGGGAGTGATGATTGTGTTTGGTTTGTGCAACCAAAGAATGTGATTTTTTAAATTAAACCTACTATTGGGCAAGTGTTAGAAAATTGGCATGCGCGACCAGTTTAGATCATTCAAGTCAGATCTTTCCCATTGGACACCTCAGGATGTTACTGTACAACTTGCTGTTGCCAGTCTGTTCCTAGGAGGACAAATTCACAACCTCCTAAATGTCAAACAAAACAACGAAACAATGAGTATGCATGAGGTTGTGGAATATCTCTCTCTTTCTCTGTGTGTGTGTGTGCGTGCGTGCGTGTGTGTGTGCGTGCGTGCGTGTGTGTGTGTGCGTGTGTGTGTGCGTGCGTGCGTGCGTTGCCCTTTATTAATCTTACTTTATTTTCTGTTGGTCCTGTCACCTCCTCTTTTTAGATTTACAAACCTGTAACTGGCAAATTATCATGATTACTGTAACTTTCAGTTTTTTTCTACAGGTGGCGCTCTTTTTTGTTTTTGTCCAGCTGTCACTACTTGCCTTAACTACTCATTTATTTAAATTTACAAGAAATTGTTGCAGTTACAGAAATAACAAGTGATGGGTTTCATTTCCTGTTTCTTGAATTTTCACTCCAAGAAAGATCTGCTACAACAGGAGAACACAAAAGGAAATACATAACATGACACATGCTGTAAAAATGACAGTAAGCCTGTTATGCTAACCCTATTGCTTCAAATGTGTTTTGGATGTCACATTTAAAAATGCTTTTCTACTTGACTTATTCATGTTTTAAAACTTAATGTGAAATCATGTTTTTAAGAGTTTAGCTTCTACTGTTTGGTCTGATAACTTCCTATGTTTGTACACTGTCAATGACAAGTTACCCTCTTTGACTTCTCATCAAGCCGAGCATTTCCTTGAACACAGGCAAATAATGGTGAGAGGAAGACGTAGGCAAAAACCACATTAACTAAAAAACATGAACTATGTGAGGGAATTTGACGCCTCTCCACAAGTATGGTCTGCCTAATAGTCAGATAAGCATTTCAAAGACTCTATCCAAGACATACAGTAGAAGTGACTTGTGGGTTGACTGCTTTCATTCCCTGGTATTCTACATTGCTGAGTTTCATATCACCTAAACGCATGTAAGCTCAAGAAAAAAAATGCAGATGTGCAGAAACTCTTATGAGTTTAATAACTGAATAGAAGAAGAGCATGTGTCAAATCACAAATTTTTTAAAATCCTATTTTCATTATCTCAACATTTTAAAAATGTTCAAAGGCAAAACCTATCAGTGTCAAAACTCTAATCATGAAGGAAAATTGGTAAGTTCCCCTTGATTACACTTACCAAAGCACAGACAGAAACTGTAAAGGGACTGATGATTAGAGGTGTGGTTGAGTTAAATTTTTAATTGGGCAACTTCTGAAAAATCACAAAGCTACTGTATAAAAAATAATGAGAAAGCTAGTGACAAAAAATGGAAAAAAATTCTCATTTTATATAAACCTTGATGCTCTAGGTATCATTTTCTTGGAAAGTTCCAACTATACAAAGGTTTGAGGGACATTGTTGAATAGCTTTTTATTAAATGCATGACTCTGACAGTGTAATGACTTTACAATAAAATGTTCGCTTTTGAACAATATTTCTGAACACTAATTACAAACCCTTTCTGTTGAGGACCAAGAGAACCTATTGCAAAGCAGGACGGGAAGCAATGTGCTGTCTGTGACAGGAGTTTGTGGACTTGGGTGATAACTCTTGTCTGGAGCTGAATGTCAGTGAAACCAAGGAGATGGTGGTGACCTTTTTCTAACAAGCAGAGGAGGCTGGCTACATCTGTCACCACCACAATCCATGGACTGCCTGTTGAGCTTGTGGAGGAGTACAAATATCTGGGACCATCTTTGACAGTCAACTGAAATTCTCCTCTAACACTGACGAGATCGTCAGAAAATGTCACCAGAGGCAGTATCTCCGAAGGCAGCTCAACTCTTTTGGAGTAAGTAAGAACATCCTCCAGACATTCTACTACTCCTTCAAAGAGAGCACCACCACCTTTTCCATCATCTGCTGGTTCTACTCTATCAGCCACCAGAACAGAAACTGCCTACAGAGTCATTGTCTGCTCTAATATAATAGGACAACCTCTCAGAACTCTGTCTGCAGTATATGAACATCTAATATGTACATTGGCAAACCGGATCATCCATGAGCCGTCACATGCTCTACTGTCAGCGTTTAAGTTGCTCCCTATGGGTCGACGGCTTCACTGCCCTGTGGTAGGACAATGGTCATCCATATTTCTCTCTCTCTCTCTCTCTCTCTCTCTCTTGCTAACGTCTTACAGTGTGACACCTACCAAACCCAAAACAGTCAGTACTAATCACATGCTCATAGTCTAAAAAACATTGATGGGTTACTGAACAGGTCTGCTGAGCACTGGGCCCAAAGGATTGGGGGTTCACCTGCAAAAATTACCAAAATAACACCGAAAACTATCACAAAGAGACACAAAATGACAACAACCTAAAACAAAACCACAACTGTGTAGAGACATAACTCAACTTCAAAGACACTGAATGACTACAAAGAAATACAAAATACAGGACAAACAGAAAATTATTTGGTTGACTTGTTTTGCCATTTTAGGACACCAGAACAAGCTGCTAACACTTCAAAGTTTATGGCAGTA
Organism: Amphiprion ocellaris; assembly: GCF_022539595.1. Lineage (NCBI taxonomy): Eukaryota > Metazoa > Chordata > Actinopteri > Pomacentridae > Amphiprion > Amphiprion ocellaris. The sequence goes on along the minus strand of NC_072776.1, from coordinate 25,959,188 downwards.
TACTGTAATAGCTTTTAGTAAACTGTAACGTACAGAGTAACATTCCCATTCATTTGAAGTCTATCATGCCCATCCTAATAATCAAGTCCAATACTCACTATACTTTTACCTCAGTGTTTAATCTCCATCAGCTCCCTTTAGTTGTCAGTCGCTTCAGTGTGTTCACCAGCTTGTTGCTAATACTGTCTGCCATTAAGGCTGCACTAGTAAAGGCAGCTTTAAGAACAAATTTCCATTGCATTAACTTATTATTTGTAAAAGTTAATCTCAAAATTATTTATTACAAGGTGTGCTGAAGAAAACACAATGTTTGGGCTGGGAAAAAACAGAACAAAGGCTCCAAAACAGATTACAAAGCTTTGTAAAGATGAGGGTGAATCAGATGATAAGCACCTGTGAGTCACAGGGATTGGCCCTTTTCACTTTGCACAGTTATTTAATCCATTATAAATCTAAAAACATTGAATAGCGCAGTTTTCAGTGACACATACCTGTGTTGCATCCCTGGTTCTTTGCACATGGAAGACAAATTCTCTGTAGAGGTCCTTCAGCTGCAGGTTCTGTCTGAGCACCGTAGCTGCAGGAAGTCTGAGCTGTAGGATCAAACAGTTCCCACAGCCAGAGACAGACAAATCAGGAGGTCCCAACACGGCTATGGGTAGAAATGAACTCACTTTCAGTCAACTGGAAAGAGATTCATTGCAAAACACATTATTACAATGATGCAAAGATGGCTGACAGTGAGGAGACAATTAGCTACATTCCCCTTTTCAATTTCACTGAGAACAGTAATGGATAGTGATTCCCTATCATTTGGACTTGCACCTCAAGGGTACTCAAGGTGGAAAGTTTAACTCAATTAATATGGAAAAAAATATGATTTGATAAAAATTTGATTAAAAAAGCAAACGTTTGAAAATGGTCAGCTTGCACTGTGGTGATTAAGAGTGCATGAAAATGAAAGCCAAAAGAAAAAATAGATTGGAAAAAATAGCAAAAAATTTAAAAAGTGAATTATTTGGCCAACTTGGTCATTAAACAAATATTAAACTGCATTCTTTGTGCTATTAAAAAAGACCCCCAAACTCAATTTAACTAAATGTTTGCTTCTTTTTAACTTTCTATGTAACAAAGTAATGTTGGTGGTGTCTCACTGTCTGACACAGGCTGAAACCATCCTGATACAGTCCAGTTGGATGTCTTGTTGGGTGTAACAGCCTGGACACGGGCTCGGTAGTGATCGAACAGGTCCTTGAATGCTTTGGTTAGGTTACACATCTGTCCCACCTTCAGTTCCAAACAAGCAGCCACTGGTCTCCACGAGTTCTTCCTCCAATGTGAAAGAAAACACAAACACAGCTAAGATTCATGCATCAACCTGCAAAAATTAATTCTAAACAGCAGAAAAAAGGCAAATTAGTGTTAATGAAGAAAATAGTACACCTTTTGCTACAGATACTTTTTAATGTCTTGTGTCACTCCTTCACTCCATTTGCCATGGTTATCCACAATTCTTTTATCTTTTGTTACTCTCTGTCAGAACCCCTCTGTTGTTGTCACACCTTTGCTATTTGCAATTGTCTGCCAGATCCCTTGATTCAATTACCTTTTGTTCCTTGTTGTATTACCCTCTGTCACTGATTAGCAACCATATGCAAATTAACCACTGTTCACCCTTGTATTTACAGATGGCCTCCTCCCTACCCTCTGATTCACTCTCTGATCATCCCTATAAAATGTGGACTCTGAAAATGTTCTGGGTCAGTTCACCCTCACAGACTCATGTCAGTAAGCCCACCGCATGCCGGAATACCAATAAACACCCCACTACAGCAAACTTCGGAGGACTAAGAGTGACATTTCTTCAAAAGTGTGCTGTGTGCATCACTCTGATTAAAGAAACTCACATCTGTTATGAAATAGTTTTAAATATGCAGGTAGTCAAAAAGAAAAGTGCTTACTCAGAATTTGAATGTCATTAGAAACAAAAATGAAACTTATGACCGATGGAGCTGAACAAGGCAGAAGCTAAACTAATGGCAATTGGTGGACATTTAATTAGCACACAAATATGGCTGCTTACATCTTCAAAATTTGGTTTACTAAAATAAATGTTAGTTAGATTTTAGGCATGAATGTCTGGTATAAAATGACCAAACTGAGACATAAAATGACCACAAAGTAACCACCAAGAGACACATAGGAACAAAATGAGACCAAAAAAAACAGCCAAAGAGATGCAAACAACCTGAATAAAACACAAACAGAACTCAAAGACACAAAAAACCACAAGCAAAAAAAAAAAAAAAAAAAAATGGACTAAAAAGGGACAAAAAAAAAATGAAACACAAAATGACCACAGAGAGACACAAAACAATCAAAATTATACAAATTAGCTACAGTTCCTGCATGGCATCCCTGCTGGGTGTGACTGTGTAGATGAAAAATCCAATGTAATGCAACTGTTAAGGTAACAAAGCACAACGTAAGTGCATTTATTATCATTTTGTCACTGGTGATTTTCTGTTGTTGTTGGCTGAAACCTAATTGGAGGACACCAAAAGCACTTTTTTCAGTAAAACGTCTCATGCTGGTAAATAGGCTGAATAAAATTTGCCACACATGTTCATGTTCCAGTTTGGATGAACTGCTGTGTCTTTGGTGAATCTCAGACTTTTTGTCTTAAACAATAATTGCAATCTATTAAGATGCTAACAAAGATGGAGAACATAGTAAACAATACACAGCATACTACAAGTGAGTACATCCCTGTGCAGAACTGCTGAAATATCAAATAATTCAAAATTGTACATCTCAGAATTTTTGAATTACATTACATGTAAAGGCAGTTTACTTAAAGAATCACTTCACCTGAAGTGCTCTGAGATTACTTATGTTTAGAACTGACATCATATAAATTCATCTGAACTGAATTTAGTTTTGTGTTTAAAAATAAACAACACAATTTTAAATGATAGAAATACATTGCATTCACAAAAGAAAAACAAAATATATCTCCTAATCAGAAATTACTATCTTATATAGGAGAAGAGCTGAGATTCTCGTCTTGTAATCATGAGATAGTTAGTCATGATTACAAGCTAATGTACTCATGTGGCAGGAATAAGAATACTTCAGAACTTCCCTAAATATCAGGGTGTCAGGACTGGTTCAGATGTACAGTAATCCAGTGACACTTGTTTGTACATCCAATGCAGCAACAGCAAAAAGAAACAGTTGACAGTTAATTGAGCTGACTATATTTTCCAAACACATGAAGACCTAAAAAAACAGAGATTATACTGCAACTCATTATACAAAATACTTTATCTATGACAATAATATGTCTCCAGTTTCTAATCAAAGTTTGCATTTCTTCATACAAGTACTGTGACTCACTGGATGTAGGCTGTGAGTATAAACCTGCCACTGGCTGGGCATTTCATGCAGCTTCGTATTACTGTTTTCAAAATCCCTTTCACTACAAGAAACAACAACAACCTCCAAGCAGCAACCTACGATACTCACAATGGAAAGTTTTGCTGAAGATCTGGATTGTGCAGTATCACATACAGCCCTACTATTTTTTTTTGGTTTTTGGTGAATTAGGCTTGTTAATGACAGTGCGTCTTGCATTCTTGCTGCAAATGGTCTACCAAAACACTGAAACTACTACGATTATGATAGAAAAGAAATACAAACAAGCCAGTTTTTTCCCATTCTATAGCAAAATAATAGTGGGATGCTGTGGGATGCTGTCACACCATTCTACACAGCGAAGTACCAGCGAGAGAGAATGTGATTCTCTGTGAATGCAGTGCACTTACTCACATTAAAATACAACTAAATTGCCACAGGATATTTCAGATGCAGAAACAGTGATACAGAGAGCACTGTTGTGCTGATTTTTAATCAAGTCAAAGAATTCTCATCAAAATTTAATCTTGGGTTGAATGAGTTGGACTCTATCTGTCATCCCAACCTGACCTGAACAGAACAAATCAAGAGCAGCAAAGCCTTGGTAGTCAATATTCATCTGATCAAATTTACACTCATGGAAAAAAGTATTAGACCACCCTGGTTTTCTTCAATTTCTTGTTCATTTTAATGCTTGGTATCACTAAATGTATATTACTTGAAAAATAGAATGAACACGACAAAAAATGCAGTTGATTACATAATACTTTCTGTCCTATTTGACATGTTTTAGGTTAACTGTATTCCCAGGGTATATAAGAGGCCATTTCATGTAATAAGCAGTACTGCACATGCAAAGGCCTAGAGTGGTTTCCTGCTTACATTCAAGTTGTAGCACAACTCAGAAGTTGTCAGCTCTCACATAATGCAGAAAACAAAACAATTATGTTAAGCCACAAAGGCAGCCATCTTGGCAGTGCTAGAAATTGGCATGAGTGAGAGACAGGTAGCGAAAAACTGAAGATCTCCAAGACAGTCATTTATTACACCAAGAAAAAACAAGCCCAACACGGTACTACCAAATTGCTAGCTGGTCACGGCAGGAAATATCTTTCTACCCCACAAGATGACTGTGCACTCATCTGTTCCTGTGTCAGGAATCGTCGCCAAGCCCCCCGTTAAAATGAGTGGGCCCTGTCAAGAAATGTGACTTGTTTGGCAGGACAGTTGGAAACTGATTTCTTGAAGCTGGTCTGAAGTCACACAGGGCACAGAAGAAGCCCTTCATCAATGAAAGGCAGAGGAAAGCCTGGTTACTCTTTGCTGGGGATCACAAGGATTGGACTGTTGATGATTGGGCTAAGGTTCTCTTCAGTGATGAATCCAATTTTCAGTTGACAAGACAATGTCCCTTGCCACACAGCAAGGTCAGTTAAAGACTGGATGGAGAACCAGAACATTTAAACCATGCCTTGGCCTACTCAATCACCAGATCTAAATCCAATTGAAAACCTGTGGAAAATCCTCAAACGCAAAATGGAGAACCACAAGCCCAAAAACAAAACCAATTTGCTTGAATTTGTGCAACAGGAATGGGCTGCTGTAACAGCAGAACGATGTCAGAAGCTGGAGGAGAACATTATAAGACGCATGGCTGCAGTCATCAAAAACAATGATTATGCAATCAAGTACTAACTCCTGTGTGTATCATGTGACTAAAACAGGCAGAAAAGAAACATGGAATGCCTAAAAGCATTGTTTTTGGCAGTACAATGCCATAGCTATTGATGTAAGAACATAGGTGAGTTTGGTTATTATCAAGAAAACCATGGAAAATAGGTAGATATCAGCTCTTAAATTACATTCTTATGAGCTATTTTTTTATTGTTATGATATCTGTTCAAACAAATGTACCTTTAGTTGTACCAGGCATTAAAATGAACCAGAAATTGAAGAAAACAAAGGTGATCTAATAATTTTTTTTCCATGACTGTATATTATTACAGGGAACTGATAAGTGCCTTCAGTGACTGGAGTCACAAAAACTGCCTGCTACTCAATGCCTCAAAGACAAAGGAAATAATCATAGATTTCTGCAGATCCAAACCCCCTTTTCAGCCAGCGAACATTTGTGGTGTGGACATCGAGGTGGTGACATTGTATAAATATTTAGGTGTCCGCCTTGATAATAAGTTGGAATGGTCTAAAAACATAGACTTAATCTACAACAAGGGCCAGAGCCAACTTTTTGCCTTAGAAGACTTCGATCATTAGACATCTGCAGTAAGATGCTGCAGATGTTTTATCAGTCTGTGGTAGCAAGTGTTGTGTTTTATTCTGCAGTCTGCTGGGGAGGCAGTATAAAAAACAAGGATGCAAGGCATCTGAATAAACTGATTTAAAAAGCTGGCTCTGTGGATGGAATCAAATTGAACTCATTGGAGGATGAGGTGGAGAGACGTGCACTGAACAAGACGGAGGCCATTCTGACGAACATGGATCATCCACTTCATATCTGCCTCAATGAGCAACGAAACATCGGTGGTGGACGGCTCCTATCCCTGTGCTGCAGGACAGAAAGATTTACAAAATCTTTCTTACTATCAGCAATTAGACTATTTAATTCTAAAGTAACAGACTATTTAATTCTAAAGTAAACAGATGAGACCCCAGACAACTGAATTTCCCTTCGGGGATTAATAAAGTTATTGTATTGTATTGTATTGTATTACCATTTTAGCACCACTAAAAATATTAACAAATCAGAAATTTCACAGGCCATTTAGCATGTAATACATTTCACAGATCGGGTGCACTAGTCAATTGCAGTTACATGAACTGAGAGCCAGGTGAATACAGTGGGAATGATGCCAAACTACAATGATAACACTTTGTGAGACAAGGCAACAAGTTCCTTTAAGCAGAATGTGCCACGAGAACTAAGAGGATCCCACTTGATTATTCTGGCAAGTGCCCTGTCAATTTGTTTCTACAAAAATCAGTGCATGTGTTTGAGATGTACAAACTGGGATGTCATAAATATTTGTCCTAAGTCTTTCTCTCCTCTCTGTCCAAACTTCCCTGAATACCTGGAGCGCAGGACTTGAACAGTGAAGCTGGCATCTGAGGGCGTTTGGGCACCTGGCAGGAAGCTGAGTGTGTGCTCCAAGTTGAAAGATGAGATGGAAACGTTGAAAGGTGCAGGAAGGAAAACACACAACACTGAAGAGGGGGAGAGAATAACATTTCAAAATTTTACATTTTTCTCTTAAATTGTCAGTAACATTGCTTTGGCTTTTTTTTTTTTTTTTTTTGTAAATCTGCACTCCCCACAAAACCAGATTTCCAGTAGCTAAATGACTATCGGTGACCTAAGAACAGCAGAAAGTTTAACAGAACTGATCTGCACTTACTACTCCTGCCAACACCCACACATACACATAATGCCATAATATATGCACACATCTCAGTTCAGAGTAAATGTACCTTCACAAAATACAAAGCTCACTGATACATGAATTTCAGTGCTAACATGCACTCATGTCACAACATTCCAATTTTAAGCCCTCAAACCCCCCAACCTCATTCCAGGGAGCATTACCAAGGTGAAAATGCAGAAGAAGCAGCAGCAGCCACAGCCCCATCGTCTCTCCATGTACTGTGTTACGGCTCACACTTAAACGTCTTGCACAAGCTGATAGGTTCTGGTTTAAAGTTAGAGGAAGGCATGGGAGGGAGCTGGGGTATGGGTGTGGGGGTTGGGAAATAAACACTTTTACAACACAATGCTGAGTTTCTGTTTCCCCAGAAGTCCCTCCCTATGCAGGCTACCATTCTTATCCTGCAGCTTAACTAGTTGAGGTTTCACAGTCACTGGTACACAGATTAGTCGATCCGTAATGTCAGCTTGAAGAATTTGATGACATAAACTACTGTTGTAGTTTTTATTGAAATAATAAACATGACAGAACAAGATTTAGCAGTAAAAATGTGACTATTTGCTCAAAAATACATGTACATGTTTATGGCTGAATACTGAGTAAAATGACTGAGTAGCAAAAATGAGAATGCATGGCAAGATGTTACAATCAATATAAATACACCAAAATGACACAAATATGATTTCATATTGTACTGTTGAAATAAAGTTGCAAAGTGTAATAATATGTGCATTTCTGTGGTTCCCTGTTCTTCATATATGTAAAAAACATAGAAAAGCCAGTCAGTGTAACATTCAGTCACTACAGCTCCATTTCAGAAATTATGTATAACAATGGAAATATCCACTGATAAGTCACTAAACATAAAATGCCTTTTAATAAAAATACAGTATTTCTCATGTACTCTGTTTTTCTAAACTATTGTATGTTCACAAGTTCAGTTTTCAGTGCATGTTGAAGAACACTTGAAGTTTGCTGCTTTTTCCAAGAAAGTGTTACTCGCTCTTAAAATCTGAAACTTACTGCTAAAGTTGTCACATCCGGCCAATTTCCTGCAGAGGATTAGGGTTAGTAGCTAAAAATATACAAATAGCAATTTCTAAATATGAACTTCTCCTGTGAAATCCTCTTTAGGTTTTGATTTAGATCTTAAGACCTTTTAGAAAGCAGAGGAAGCACCAATGTGTAAACCTGCATCATTTACTGTAAACCATATGGTGAAGAATACAATGGGCCTCATGCAAGAATGTTTTCTTTTCCTAAATTTCCCTTACTTACAGTATACAACAAAAGTGAGTACACCTTTGTGCAATATTCACAATTGTATCGCCTCTCAACAATTACTACAGTTCCAATGATTGCTTGAAAGACTATTTTGAAAATACAGGCCTCGAAGCAGAAACTTAGTGCAACAAAAGTGAATACACCTGTGATTACTGACATACAAGCCAGAAAACGTGTAATCACTGAGACTAAACTGAGTACACCTTTGACTTCCAGTCAGCCTAATTGCATGAACATGATTAGAAAATGAGCTGCGAACACCAGATCCTTCTCAGTTTTGGACCTACGGGCAGTGTCTATCTACATTATGGCCCCACATGGAAAGGAACTGCCGGAGGAAGTGAAAAAATCTAAATGCCAGACTTCACAATCAGTGAAACAAACACAGCAAGATTGCTGATCAAAATAATGATAATGGATACTGATGGTTCATGAGGATTTTTTTTTGGTGACAAAATAATTAAACTGCTTTCTAAGAGGCAAGTACTGCTGTTAACGGGTGAATAAAATCAGAGCTTGACACCGTGGAGCTTCTAGCCTACATATTGAAGAAGTGGAATCTAAGTCACAAATCATGGGCCAGAGTCTAAGACTTGACCGTGTTCAAATGTTAAAGATCTTCAAAAAAAAAAAAATCAACAAGAGAAGTTGGCATTTGGAGGCAGCAGTACTTATTGTCGACAAAAATCCAGAAGTAGTTCTTAACGGTGATTAAAACCCCAAGAAAAAACTAAAGATACTGAGCTGTGCACCGTCTTTTGTGTGGAGAGTTGGTCATTCTTCCACGTCTATAGAGCGTATGATAGGAGTGACAGTTTTGACACCGTTAGACTTTTCTAAATCTATTGGTCAGATCGTGACTTCAGGTCATCATATTTCACTCAGAGATCACTCCCTACAGAAGACATGTCCATTAGGTTATCATTAGGTCATGTTTTACAGAGAACATGCCCAGACATGTTCAAACTTTGCCCTATTATTTTGAGATAGACTTCATGCATATTATACCTTTATGTATTGTTATGTTTCTGATACCCCTCTTTGAAAAGTAATATTGCTCTAAGTTTACACCATTATGTTCCAATTACTCCGTATATCATTTATTAAAAAGCATGTATCTTCACACCAAAATGACAGGTTATACTTTGTGACCTTCCAGCTGTGCGTGTGTGTGTGTGTGTCCTCCACAGACACACACCACACCAAAACATCAGCGATTATTAGAACCTACATTATTATGTAGTCCATACACGTCTTAACTCTATTCTTCAGTTTAACAGCATTTGCCATAATTATATCATCTTTCACTTGTAGCACATTTACCCAAAAAATATTACACTATAATGTCTACAGATGAAAACCGCATACATGTAAGCAGTGTCAGCAATCCTATTAGGCAGAGTCAGAAGATTCAACTATAGTAATGCAACTGAAGAATCATCAGACAGACATGAAAACAACGATGAAATTTACTGCATGTTACACAAAGGGTTTTGGTCTAATAAAATCAGTTTTATTACTGTGTAGTATCAGTTTGAGGCTGTCTGTTGAGGAGAAATAGGAAAAATAGAAATATGAGAACATCAAAAGCTTATGTTTGAGCGACAAGTAACATTGCTCTGCAAAGTTTTCTTTATGTGTCTTCTTTTTTCCTTCTGCTTTCAATATTTTAGTTTATGTACGTCTTCTTGTTTTTGCCATAAATTTGATGCTAATTGGTTGGTTTGTGGCTGTGGACCATTTGTGCATGACTTTTTCAACATCAACTCAAAAACAAGGCTGACAGATTCTTGCATGAGGGCCCTTGTTTTTATATATTTAGATAATTGCTCTAAATAATGGTGTTCATCCAAAAAATTAAGAAGCGATTTCAATTTGAAGGGATTGAGACTGCAACAGGAAAGTTTGACAAGTAGGCAAGTCCAGTTCACATCCGGTTTCAAGAAAGCTAAATATGTAGCGCTATCAACAAGTGGCTATGGCCAACAAATTACCAGGCAAATTGTTCACATTCTTGGTTTAGTTAGTCTGTTTTGCCTCTCTCCGACACTACAGGCATTATCAACAAAAACAAAAAAAAACAACACTTACTCCTTTTACAAACAAGCGATAACTCAGTTACGCTCCTGTAAACAAACATGGCTGATTTGCCTAGAGGTTCCAAACTTGACAAACCAGGAAAAATGAGAAACTGGCCTCAGCTTAACACCTGTCGAATTCTGTGAATGGCAGCACTGTGGCAATCTACAGACCATCTACACTAAACAATGTTTTGATGTTATTAACCCAATTTATATCAAAGTATAACAAAACTCTTATTGTATGTGATGGTAAAATCAATTTGACAAATAAATTTTTCAAACTCACTCAGGCAATAATCCATGCATTTGAAGGGTCAGAGCCTTGGCCTAGTTCTATACAGACGTCTGAATCCTAACAATTTCAAGACTAAGGATGTGTGTGCCTGATCACAATATACTTTCATTCAATGCAGTTTAAGCTTAACTTTACCCAGTTCACCTGCCTGAAAACATGTTTTTAACTCTGTGCCAGATAGCAATTTCTCCAAGCTTCGTCTTTTGCCTTGTTTTGATCTATTGTGTTTTTAATGTTCAGAAGAAACTAGACTTTTAAATTTTAAGTAATTTATTTTGTGACATTGTTTAATTTGTTGCTGCATGGAGTGAAATAAACATTTAAAGGATCATTTTAAACTGATTGTCATTCTCCACCAAACAAACTACATACTTAAAAAGATGTGATTAGAGATTCAAATGATTTGCTGTTGACAAGGCTAGGAAGCATATTTAGTTCTGATAAGATGCTGTTTAGCCTCAACCCTAGCCTCAAGTGCCATTTTAAATGGAAGAAGGACACTGTCATTTACTGTCACTTCAGACTGTTCTTAAAACCTTCAGGTCCTTCTCCAGCACTGACTCAGTGTAGGTACACCATGGCCAGTAATAAGTATAAATGATAATTACTTATCATAAAATCTGTTTTAAGCATTCTCATTGAGTTAATGGAACTAAATCTAGATCAGTGAAGTGTATGCACTGACAACCTCAGCCTTTCTTTCAAACACTGCTTTTCACACAATATGAAAACAGCACAAAATTACCACCTTCAAATCTCTACATAAAATCATATCATACATCTGTACATGTGCGCTCCATATATCCAGAGTACTTGACTGTGTCTTCCTCCTCCTCTTCATCAACACACAAGGAAATGGTTTTTGTGGCAATTTCCTTGGAGCCTGAAGTTTGTGAAACTTCAGTACTGCTGCACTCCTCGGAAGAAGAATGACACTCTTGCTCCACTTTTGTCATGTAGCGGTATGACTTCTCCTCCTCCTCTATGTTCTCCCCCTGCCGGCCAAATGTTAATGTAAGGAGGTTCACATCCTGGCTGTCCCTCTGTCCCACTGCCTTGTGCTCTGTCTCTTCTGCCTTGCTTTCTTCTCCAGTCAAACTGTCTGTGCCTGTGATCAGTAAGGGCTTCAGTCCAGCACTGGAATGAGTGTCTGTTGGAATAAGGCCTTTGGGCTGTGAGTTGAAGAAGTCTAATGGCTGTTTTGAGGACAGACCAGGTGATGGTTCAGGCTTAGGGGATAAAGAAGTTGACAAAGATGAGGAAGAGGAGGAAGAGAGGAGGCTAGTGCCCAGCCGTAGATTATAACATCCCCCTGTGCTCCCACTGGTGCTCTCTGTTGCACTTTCCTCATCACTCTCATCAGATAATGACAACCTGCTCCTCTTCTCACCTGGAGAGGGCACCGTTGGCCAAATTTTCAAGAACGAAGATAAGGGTGTGGTAAGAGTCGCAACAACCAGAACATTCTCCATGTGCTGGATGGATGCCTGAAACACAGATAGACAGAAAAAGGGATGTTAAAACCAGTAGTCAGCTGAGTTTACATATATATATGAAAATGACAAGTCAGTCAATGTTCATGAAACTATTTGTCCATAGAAAGAAAAAAAACTGACATTTATTGTATTTTAACACATAAGAACTAACATTTCCTGGTTTAAAAAGTGCTGTATTATTTTTGTTTCATTTAATATCTTACACTATTCTAAAGTGAATATCTAGCAACGTGAATTACATCTTATGATGTGGTGTTAGGCATGTCTTTACTTTTAAACAATATTATGGAATTTTATATAGGAGTTGCTTGGAGTGTTCTTTGTCTTCCTGGTGTAGTTATAGCCAGGGGTACTGATTCATCAAAGACTGGACCTTCCAGATACAGGTGTCTTTATACTACAATCACTGAGACACATTCACTGCACTAAGATGATCTCCAAGATAGTGGTATGTAGTATACGTACATGCAATGACAATAAAGGCATTTGATTTGATTTCATTAACTGTGTGACTTCCAGCACCAACTGGCAACACCCGTGTTGAATTAGGTGAACCATTTATATAACCACTTTTACATTTTATGTTTTTATATTAACTCACATTATTTTGTAGACATCTGTTTTCATTTTAATATGAAAGGGTCTTTTTTGTGAATAAAAATAAAACAGTCAATATTAGTTTGACCACGATTCAGTGTTTAAAATGTAATGACAGGGAAAAAAGTCCAAGGGAGTGAATATTTTTCTTAGTGTGTTCTGACACTTTACAAACACATTTCCTCCAAATACTTTCAAGCAGCATATTGCCCACCAGTGGAAATACTGCTGAATCATACTGAAGGAAGTGAGATTTAACAAAGTACTGGGTGTGCAACTGTTTTGGAAAAGAAACTGTTGGTGAGCAATCAATACCCTTAAGTTCCTTACAAATTTTACATGTAAATTACTGCTGCAGTGTTATGCTGGGAAACCTTGGGTTCTGACATTCATGTGAATGCCACTTTGACACGTACCACCTTCCTAAACATTCTTGCAGACCAACCTCTTCGGGTTGTTGATTGGATCAGTCATCAACACAGACTCTAAGTAAGTCATTAATGCACAGGAGAAAAAATAATGGACCGTGGATGCTGTCCTTGGATACCCCAGTCAGAGAATGGGTAGGACTTAGACTACGTGGTGTCTGTTCTATAATTAGGAAGAGAACCTCTTCAACAAAATGCTATGACTTACAAAAATCAATTGCTACTTATAGGTCAAGCAATACTGCTCTATCACCCTGGTTGATCGAGGTGTGTAGCAACCAGTAACGTAATAATGGCCAAAAACGCAAGAATTCTGGCCATTTTAAATGTACTAAAGCCAAAAACATAAAAACTTGCCAACAATGTAATAAAGTTCACGAGCCAATAAAACAGTAACATTTTGCCAATAATGTAATAAGTTACTACATTATTGGCTGGTTATTACATCAGTGGCCTAGCACTAAAAAAGTCCTTTGAAAACGTAATACCTGCATCCGATAATGTAATACTACATAAATAGGATTGAATTTTCTGTTATTACGCTATTGGCTTTATTACATTTACAATGGCGAACCCCCCATGGGTGGGGGGTTCGCCAGAAAGAGAGCTAGTTCAGGATTCTTCCTACTTTTCAACGCTATGACAAAAATATTAGGCAGTTTTTTTTAGAGATTGCCATTTAGCAGTCAGAGTTTAACCTTTGCCCTTAAGGCAGAAAAATGTTATTTCTCCTTAATTAAAATAGGGTTATGGTTAGGTTAGGTTTATTCCATTCTGTGCATCAGCATGCTAATCTTGATGACAGTGTTCAATGTTTTGATTTGAAAGACTAGTTGGTTCAAATTAAATTAAGAAAATCATTCTTCAGCCAAAACTGACCCGTGTGCATGTGTGTGTGTGTGTGTGTGTGTGTGTGTGTGTGTGTGTGTGTGTGTGTGTGAGTGTGTGCGTGCGTGCGTGCGTGTGTGTGTGTATGTGTTTTCCTAGCAGCATGCTCCTCCGAATTGGAGCAGCTGATGAAGAAAATAAATCACAGCATTTTCATGATTGGGGGCTCCTAGCCCTGATGACCACCGTATGTAAGGTTAGGATGGTGTATTACATTTAGCATTACAAGCAGCTGCCAAATTCAAAAGTGATCATATCCTAAATACATTTGACCTGTTCCTATCTAAAAAGCATTTGAATCAATCGCCCATCCAACCCACTGTCACAAATCAATATATGAACAATGTAACATGCATTCTAGGTACTCACATGTTTTATATTTCACTTCTCATCTTTTATTCTAACTCACATTTAGTAAACGTTAAAAATGTACTTTTTCTGATCCATAGATATATGCCACTTTTTGACCATTGAACCACTACACCACCATTGGCAGCTGAGTTCAACCTTAACTAAAGACAAGATAGACTAAGTACATCAGCCATGCAGGAAATGCCTCTAGAATGCCGATGGCTGCCTTTGTCTTTTTTTTTCTTAGACCACAGAACAACCACAGTCATGATGAATTTCACAAGAATTATGTACACAGCGTGTGCGGCATGTGTGTACGTATATTTTGCTTCAGTATGTTTCCGCTTGCTGTTCTTTCCTCTTATTTTTCTTAGAAAAAGTTAACTGTGCTGCTTGCTGTCAAACCACAAAGAACAACAGCACATTTTACTGTATGCCCAGTGCATTAATCAGTAATCATATCACATAGTAAACTTTTACAACAGGATTTGAATTTTGAAGTTTTGTTTAAATGTCACTCGTTTTCCACTTTTGGAACTCTTAACTTGCATGACATGATACTTAAAGAATAATATTTTACATTACAACTTTGATATGTGTAGCAAATGGAAAATTTACTGTTGGGTTACCAGCTACATTAAAGATGTCCCTACTTCACTAAAAACTACATTATCAGTGTTTCCACACTTTTGGACTGTGCTGTGCATGTTGAAGAGAAAGGACGTCTCAACACTGAAGTCTACAGGAAACTGACACACACAGACCAATATCTGTTGTTTGATTGTAGGAATCAAATACCCACTAGAAAATAAACTGGGAGTCATCAGAACCTTAAAGCACCAGACTGAGAATGTTCCTTCCAACGCAGAGGGAACGGAGACGAAACACGCTCAAAAACAGACTCAGCGAGTTAGCCAGAGATGGCGCCATGTCCATGCAGCAGCTCAGCACCTCTCACTTTCTCGTAGCTTACTTCTTCTAACAGTCTACTGCTTAGTGGGTGCCATGCGCACATGCATACATAAAATACAGCCGGCACAAACTGCTTGCCATTGGTTCAATGCCAAGTAGCTGTATTTTTGGAGAAATCCCATCGGAGCTCGTCAGGCCACAGGGGTCTCTGTGGATCACAAGTCCCGGCCGGCAGGCAAAGGAGGCAGCATGGAAATAAGAAGCAGAAGTGGGGCTGTGAAGCTGTTGCTATCTTCTAAGTTCTGTATCGGATCCAGATGTAAATATCTGGAAATAAAAGCTGAAATGTTGATCTCTTGCCTCAAATTCATCTTTTCATGTAAAATCCAAATGTTATCAGTCTACAGCAAAAAATACAGGAATTGGCCTCACTGTTCCAATACTTTTGGAAGGGAGTGTACACTTCCTCAGTGCTGTTTTACATCAAATGCTATATGGACAATGTTACCACAATGAAGTGGGTCCACTTGTTTTCTAACAAGCTGTGGATGAACAAGGATGTACAACTGCTGAAAGCCCGAAACACTGCTTTTAGGTCTGGTGACACAGAAATACAGCGTGGCCAGAGCTGACCCCACAAAGGGCATCAGGGATGCTAAGCACCATACAAACAGAGGATTGAGGACCTCTTCGACAACTCGGACTCGGCAGAGGGAAGTCGCCACAAAGCTGGCCAGAATAGTAACATATAATAGAGATCGACCGATATGGGTTTTTCAGGACCGATACCGATTATTAGTAGTTAGAGGAGGCCGATAACCGATATTTGGAGCCGATATTCATTTGCAGTAAAAGTTTAAAAATTAGCGTGAAAAAAATTGAATAATGCAAACACTGAACTTCGTTTAAATGCCTAAAGCATGTTTATTTAATCAAACAAACAGAAAATAATAGCTCCAGAAGTGCATGGATTTCCTACACTCAGAAGCATCTCTTATAAAGTTGAATAAAAGCTTAAATAAATACCTCCCTGAAATTTTTCCACAGTAAATAAAGTAAAATTTAAATATAACTATAATGACTTATCTTTGCTTTAACCCTTAGGAATCTGGGGGGACAATTTGACTGAGGTCCATTTTTGACCTGTACCTTTATATTTCACCTTAAAAATTGTTGATCTTGCTTTGCTTGGTGTCCTTTTTTCAGCACAACCTCACCTGTATGATTCTACAATTATTTATACATTTTTGATATAATGTATGAACACACGACCTAAAATTGCTGAAAAAATACAGTCTGAGTAGGAAAAAGTTAGATTTTTTTTTACTGTGGACACAAACGTGTAAAGAATCCTTTTCAGAACTTAGAATGCAAATATAAATTGTTTATGTCATAAAATAATGTGCAAATTCAGCAGTCAACACAGTTATACACCACTATTTGCACTAAAATGCAGGAAATTTTTAGGCACTTTGGCACAACTATTTACAAAATCATCAGGAGTCACAATAAAATTTTACATAAATGAATTTGTGCCACTCCAAAAAAACTTTTTCTGTCCACCACAGTCTCTACAATGGCAAAAACAATAGGAAAGGGGCTTTATGGCTCAGTGGGTAGAGTGGCCGTCTTGTAACTGGAGGGTTGCCAGTTTGATCCTGGCCTGGAGAGCTCATGTTGAGGTCTCCCTGAGCAAGACACTAAACCCCTAACTGCTCCTGATGGGTTGTGGTTAATGCCTTGCATGGCAGCTTCTACCATCAGTGTGTGAATGGGTGAATGTGATGTATAATGTAAAGCGCTTTGGGTATCGTTTCAGGTACAGTAAAGCGCTATATAAATACAGACCATTTACCATTTAGGACCATGTGGAGAATCTGGAGTCCTGGTGTTCTCCATTGCTAGAATAAGTTTATTATTATTATTTTACATTTGAAGCAAAGTCTTTATTTTCTGTGCATCTTGTGTCTTCTCTGTGTCTGGCAGAGAGAGTGATCTGTGGCCAAAGCCATTGAAGGACGTGCTGCTCTCCCAAGGAGTTATAACTATCCCCTGACTAAATAAAATGATAGAAAGTTCCAAATCCGCAATTTGGCCATCTCTCCACTGTGTATTTCTTAAATATTCCACTCTCTTACTAGTAACACAGAGACGCTCTGACTGGGATCATGCCTGTGCAGACGCTCTCATCCCCCAGGTGCTTCCAGCAGGGAGTCTCAGAGCTGCTTGTTTTTCACACGTCACTCCCTAAGAGTTGCAAAACTCTCCCTGATGTTTCTGATTGTTTTTGTGTCGGCTACAGAAGGCTTCAAAGAATCTCCCGTTTAGCCGTTCACCATACAATGACGCACGAAATGCGCTTGTCTAAAGTTCGCTCAAAAGTACAGCGTTTATTATTGATCATAACTCTGGTTTTACTTGGTCGATCAACACTATTCAAAAACTGGTAGAAAGTTCAAAATCCGCACTTTTGACACACGTTTAAAGGGAGACTCGTCGACGCTTCATCTTCCTGCTTTGTTTGATTACGCAGAGGATTAAGTAATTCACAGACATGTCGGGAGGTAATAGGAGTTAGCAGAGCTGCCGCTAATGTTTACTCCGCTCTTACGTTATTCTGCTGCTCACTGTAACGTTAGTAGTAGTTGTGAGATCTAGAGCACTGGGATGTTTATTACAATTTCGGAAGAGTTTTCTGCATTTACCTTCGACACGTGTTTTCTCTCTGGAGCTTCTCACACGAGAACACTTTCCCTCTCTGCTGTGTGTGTGTGAGGACAGCTACTGCTTCAGAGGCTCTGCCACTGAAGCTTAACCAATCAGAGCGCGGGGTGGATAGTGCTGGAGACAGAAAGCAGGAGAGAGAGACGCGGCTGCATCTGAGCCAAAATAACTCAGGTTTAAATTGATTTCTTCATATCGGCCCGTCGGATTAAAAAAAGGCCGATGCCGATATACGTCAAATGTCCAAATATCGGCACCGATAATCGGCCCAACCGATAATCGGTCGATCTCTAACATATAACATTAGCGGCTTGACCAGCAGCAGTGCTTCATTGGCAAAGCAGCTTAACCAGTTCTTTAGTCGTATGGAGGTGAAGACAGCGGAGATGACCATCAGTCAAGCCCCAGCCACTGACAGCCAGACACTTGTCATCCAGTCTGCTGATGTGATACGCACAATCCATAAGATCAACACATGAAAAGCAACCGAACCGGATGGCATTCCCTGGCGTGCGTTCCAGGAATGCACTTTAGAGTTAGATGAAGTATTTCCCAATATCTTTAACCTATCTCCGTTGCAGTGAACCTGCCTGAAGACATCCACTACAGTACCAGTCCCAAAGCAGGCTACCATAACATTACTCAACGACTACAGGCCTGTTGCACTAACATCTGTAATTATGAAGTACCTGGAGAGACTCGCCCTGCAACACCTCAAAGCCGCTCTGCCATTCAGCCTGCACCCCATCAGTATGCCTACAGATCCAAGAGGTCAACAGACGATGCCATCGCTACCACTCTCCATACTGTACTTCATCACCTGGACCAAGGGTTATATGCGCAGCTTTTGTTTGTCGAGTACAATTCTGCCTTCAACACCATCTTACCAAGCAGACTGCTCTCCAAGATGTCCAACCTAGGTGTACAACATAACATCTGCCTGTGAATTCAGGACTTTCTAATGAACAGGCCACAGTTAGTGAGGATGCATTCACACCACTAAAAAGTTAAACTAGTTGAACCTAGGGCTGGGCGATATGGCCTCAAAAAAAAATCTTCGATTTTTTCACAAAAAATCCCGATTCACGATTTATCCGACTTTTTTTTAACCCCCTACCTAATCTCTGCACACTTAAGTCCAGTCTACTTTATGCAAATGAGCTGCAGCCCTCTCCAGGTAAACACACCGGATCGCAGCGGAAAACGCACCGCAACTGGACCAGCATGCCACGTGCGGGGCATTTCCTGCTGCAATCCGGTGTGTTTACCTGGAGAGGGCTCCAATGTGCCTCAAATGATAATAATCATGAGATATAAATGTGTCAAGGTGACAGTAGGAGGCCAGTCCTGACTTTACAGCAGATTAACTCATCATGTTAGTGTCGCTGCTCTGGATTTGTATCGTTAGTGCAGAAATGTGGCTCTCTCCTGTATGCTGCCCGGCAGGTTAATGTCCGACCTGCTCCATCTTTGTGTCGCCCTCCCTGTTATTGGTTATTGACTATGACACCCTATCAGTGGTATTGACAAGTGTACTATGATCACATGTTGGTAATTCATACAGTGTAAAGTGAAAACTGACCAATTGCTTTGCGATGATTGTTTGAGTACTAATCAGTTTCCTAATGTTGACTTTACATTTGTCTATAGGACCAAATACTTACAAACTTTCTGTTCAGTCAGTGTTGTGGTGAGCTTACCTGCATTTTTTTTCTTTTTGCTGATTAAATTTTTAACCAGAGAACTAGAGATCTACTATCTATCACATATTGGATGCGGCGTGCGGAGATCCCACGCATCGTGAAACTGTCCTCAAACTTATAAACTAGGTGTCAGTGACCTAAAACGAGGACAGATTCAGCTGCTGCACAGATTATTTCTCGCCTCAAATGCTTTCAGAAATACTTTTCGCTGACGTGTTTTTGAAATAAAAGGGAAAATTTGTGGCCGAGCCGCTGTGTTTATCCGACTCATCTGCAGGACTGTCCAGCTGAAAGCTCGGTGACGTCACCACGTAGCGGCCCGCTGTTGCTCAGCGCTGTCATGTGACCATGTTGTGGTCCGCTAGTGACCACCCGCCGTCCATGCGATTTTGAGATGCGGTGCGTTGCCGTGCGGGAAAATAGCATCTAGTGGACACGCACCTTTAGATCTGCAACGCTCGCCGCCATGTTGTTTGTGTATCAAGTGGGGGGGGGGGGGGGGGGGCGCGCACTCTGAACTACGGGAGCCCAGCAGGCAGGCGCTGGTGGCGGATGTTGATGAGAAAATTGATTTTCATTAAAACAAATCGACATTAAGTACAAAGTCGAATTAATCAATAAAATCGATTTATCGCCCAGCCCTAGTTGAACCCAGTTTCTTCATTATTTTAAAAACAACACATGGTACCAGGAGCAGTCCGAAGTCCACAGTGGTGGAAGTCATGGAAAATGTAAAGCCGCCTGACGCCATAAGTTGGACTGGAAACGTGGACTGTGAGTGGCAAATGTTCAAACAGCATTTTTTGCTGTACCTGCAGGCTCTTGGACTGGACAGCAAGCCAGATGCACCGAAAATAGCACCTCTTCTCACCGTTGCTGGATCTCAAGCAATAGAGGTATATAAAATGGATGTGTATGTTGACGGAGATGATAAGGACAAGTTTGTCACAGTCACAGCCTGGCCCCCTGTCTCCCTTCTCCCCTCTCTCCCGCCTTTTCTCCTCCTCGTTTCTCTCTTCCTCTCTTTTCCTCCTCTCCCTCTTCTCTACCTGCCTGTCTTCTCCTCAGCCTCGGTACCTCCCCCCTCTGCACTACGCACCTGGTCTTGATTCCAACGCGATGGATACAGCTGTGCAGGAAGCACAGCTGCTCCAGATCAGCCATCAGCTCCATTTAAAAACCAGCTCATCCCACCAGTCTCTGCCGGGTCATAGCCAAAATTTCAACAACACATTCCTTCCGGCCCATCTACTCTCGGCTCAGGTTTGTCTGCCGGGCCGCCGCTCCCTGTCATCTATGGCTGGCGTCGATTCTGCCGTTGCCCAGGACTGCCATGATTTGCGGTAGCATCGGTTCCGCTCTAGTGAGCCATTCCTGCTGCTGGACGCCACTCACGCTCTACCACTCTCCGCGGCGCTCTCCTGTTCTTGACGACGCATCTCCTGGATCATTGGTCCTCCTTGCCAGTCAGCCCTCTCCCTCCCTGCTTTGTTGTCCTGTCTTGTAAGTTCGCCGGATTTGGTTGTTAGTTGTTATTTTAGATCTGGTCGCTATCCTTTAGTCATTTCCAGTTCTTAGTTTTGAGTTTGTTTAATCCTGTTTTATCCTTAGTAATTTACCTGGACTTTGGTTTATCAGTTGTCCCTAGTTGACTTTGGTTTATTTGTATTTACTTATTCTGTTTAAATAAATCTCCATTGTCCAACCTGGCCTGCCTGTGCCTGTACTGTGTGCCTGCACTCTGGGTTCTGACTCCCTTCACCGTAACAAAGTTTGACACAGTCATTCACAAGTTTGATAAACACTGTTCACCAAAAAGGAATGAAACATTTGAGAGGTATGTGTTTAGGTCACACGTGCAGCATCCAGTCGAAAATTATGATGCCTTCCTCACAGATTTAAAGTTTAAAGCTAGAACATGCAATTTTGGAGTCCTCCAAGATTCAATGATCCGTGAACAAATGGTGTTCGGGATTTAAGATACTAATCGGGGCGGCTGTGGCTCAGGTGGTAGAGCGGGTCATCCAATGATCGAAGGGTCGGCGGTTCGATTCCCGCTCTGTCCTATTTGTGTACTGTTGTGTCCTTGGGCAAGACACTTTACCCACCTATTGCCTCCAGTGCTGCTACTCACACTGGAGTATGAATGCGTGTGAATGTTGGTGGTGGTCAGAGGGGCTGTAGGCGCGGATTGGCAGCCACGCTTCCGTCAGTCTGCCCCAGGGCAGCTGTGGCTACAAATGCAGTTTACCACCACCAAGTGAGAATGTGTGAGTGAATGAATAATGGATTCATTGTGAAGCGCTCTGAGTGCCTTGAAAAGCACTATATAAATCTAATCCATTATTATTCCATTATTAATGTAAGGGAGTAACTACTATGTGAGACTGAATTAACGCTAACTGGGGCTGTGAATATATGTTATGTGAGTGAACTACCATTGCAGCATGCCAAAACATTCGGAGATGTTACTAAGGGTGGTGAAAAATATGTCGAAGTGGTCGCAGGATTGTCAAAATGGCCTAAAACAAAAAGGAC
Source organism: Amphiprion ocellaris (assembly GCF_022539595.1). Lineage (NCBI taxonomy): Eukaryota > Metazoa > Chordata > Actinopteri > Pomacentridae > Amphiprion > Amphiprion ocellaris. The sequence continues at coordinate 25,937,034 of NC_072776.1, read as the reverse complement.
AGCAGCCAAAGCAGAGAAAAGACTCATATTTTTAACTGTAAAAGATGTGGCAACAAGTATGCAACAAGTGCAGAAAACAGAGTCACTTTGGCAAACAATGTCTTTCCAAAATGAAGCAAAACCAAAGTGAACGTGTGCATACTGCAGAGGTAATAGACCTCATTAACTCTTTCTTTGTGGGCATGGTAACACAGTAGGATATTAAAGTAAAGAGACAGTGGACAAATGGACAGTAGTACTGGAGATTAATGGAGCTGTTATTACTGTTAAGCTGGGCATAGGAGCAAAGGCCAGTTTAGTAAATGAACACAACCTGAGACTCATGAGACTAAAACTTCACATTCACAGATAAGCAAAGCCATTCAAAGCCTATAATGGACAGCTCATTGATACTAAAGGCACGCGCACACTCAAAATGAAAGTTAAAGGAAAAGAATACCATCTCATGTTTGTTATTGTTCCAGGCGGATATGACTTACTGTTAGGAGACAAAGCATGTAAAAAATTGGGCCTTTATCAAGACAGTGTACAGTATCAAAATAAATGCACATAACAGCGTAGATGCAATAGTGGATCAGTACTCAAGTGTCTTTAAAGGGTTTGGTGTCTTACCATTTACCTACAAGATACAGCTAAAAGATGATGCAGAGCCATGTTTCCAGGCAAATTCTATGAGATGAGCTGAAAAAAGAGCTTGATTGAATTACATTACTGGGAGTTATAATGAAAATGGAGGAGCCCACAGAATGGGTGACCTCAATGGTTTGTGTTGGGAAAAAAGACTGGTGGTCTTTGTGTGTGTATGGATCCAAAAGATCTGAATGCTAACATTACCAGATTCTAACCAGGGATGAAATAACATGGGAAATAGCAAGACACGAGGGGACACGAGGCGAATATTAGGATCAGTTCATATCGTAACATCCGATGGGGGGACACGCCAAATATTCTGATCTCTAAATAAATATTCAGATAACATCGTCACGACTGAATATTCGTGTCTAGCCATAAGCTGAACAAAGAAAAATGTAGTTTGGAGTGAGAGAACTAACATTTCTGGGAGACAAGTTGTCTGATGCAGGCAATACTGGAGATGCCCAGATCAGAGGATAGAAAAGGTGTTCTAAGAATATGGGGCATGATAAATTTCATCGGTAAGTCCATACCAAACCTGTCCTCAAAGATTGGACATCTGAGACAGCTGTTGCACAACAAAACTGAGTTCAAATGGACTGTCAGCCATTAACAGGAATGGTCACAAATGAAAACCACTCTAACAACAGAGCCAGTTTTGACATTCTATGACCCATCTAAAAAGACAAAGATATCAAATGACTCATCAAAAAAATTAACTGTGGTTGTATGTACGGTATGTGTTTTCACTTATTCACTTTGAGCTGCTGATTAAAAGTTAAACTAGTTGAATCCATTTCTTCATTATATTAGGAACAAAACAGTGTAGTATAGCCATTGCTCTCAGGAAGGTGTTATCAATCAAAACACACACCACCAGATTTAAGAGCACTTTCTACCCCCAAGCCATCGCTATCATGGACTGCACACTGAAAATACAAACTTTATTTCTAAGTGATGGCTTAGAAAACAAATTATACCTTTCATAACACTTGGTGCTGCTAGAATGTTTCTACAATTCATGATGTTATCACTTGAAGCTTACCTGCCGAGAGGTGCATGTTCTGTTTGCCTCCCAGCAACATCAAGACCAACCGACCGGTGTCAATTTTCAATCACAGCAGTCTAAGAACTTTGGATGCCTGCCACTACACCAGCTGATACCAAAACAGCTTAACTCACTGGAGTCTTCCCATCCTGGTATGGTTTAGCGACACAGCCTGCTGTTTTCCACCATAGGCATCTTCTGCTTCTTCCCACTGAGGTGGCCGACAGGCGGGACACCCAACCTCCACCCGGTTCCAGACTGCTTGCCTCTACTTCCTCCACTCCATGGACTGCTGGCACCGTGCTTTTCTGCTCGTCATGCCCTGAATCATTCTCTGGATCTTCATGGGTTTCTCACCGCTGCCTCCTCGCCCACCTGGTTCCTAGTCCACTCTGGCTCCAGTTAGCCCTGCACTAGCTCTCCTCCACCGGACCATGCCACCGCTGTACTCCGCCTCCGACCTCTGCTCCCTCAACCACCACCTTCCCCCAGACTGCCAAGACATCCTCAAAGAAGCTGGAATACTCCACACCTGCCGCCCGGCACACAGAGGCTATGGCCAAAAGTTTGTTCACCACTCTTCCTCTCCACGCTCCATTCCATCCATCCGGTCCCACCGCACTTCCAGATTACATCATCACAACAAACTGACCGACAGGTGAATCTGACCAATCTACGCCCACTTCCCTGGTCCATACACACACCCTCAGCTACACGTCATCTATATTTGGCTCTGTTTAACACCCGCTCCCTCACCAACAAAAGCCTCATCTTCCATGAATTCATTCTGGACAATAATCTGGACTTCCTCTGCTTAACTGAAACATGGCACAAACCACTGGACTACTTTTCACTCAACAAAGCAACACCCACAGGATACACCTACACAGACAAACCCCATGCAGAATGACGGGGTGGCAGTATTAGCAATCCACAGGATGGTCATTAAAATCACCACACTCCATCCTGGCTGTTTCTTCATTTGAACATGTTGTGTATAAACTCCCTAGCAGTGTCCACCTGGTTACGGTTGTTATTTACCACCTACCCAAACCAAACCTGGACTCTCTCACTGACCTCTCCAATCTCCTCACCCATCTCTATACCATCTCTCCATCCATCCTCCTCCTTGGTGACTTTAACATCCACACTGACAATCGCAGCTGTATACATGCCAATGAATTTCTGGATCTTCTCCACTGCTTCAACTTCACCTAACACATTCACTTTCCCACACACCACCATGGCCACATCCTGGACTTGGTCTGCTCCACCGGATACAGCTATCACAGCCATCATGCCATAACCTCCACATCTCTGATCACCTGGTTATCAAAATGGACATCAGCATCCCCATCCCACCCCAAACTCAAACGTACGATAAGCTACGATAAAATCCATCATGCCCTCAGCCTGAACTGTGACAAATCTGACCTCATGATCATCAGCCCCAAATCCCTCACCTAGTCCTTCATCACTTCTGCCTCACTGTCAACAACTCATCCCTAACTCCCTCCCCTCACACCAGCAACCTTGGACTAATCCTCAACACCCAACTCACTTTTGAATAGTACATCAAACTAGCGCTGCAGCTATTGATCATTTTAGTAATTGAGTATTCTATCAATTATTCTGGTGATTAATTGAGTAATCGGATTCCGCACTAGGCATGCGCGTTACAGCATCAAAAGCGGAAGTGAGCGCGCTGTGCAACAGAAATAACCGTCCTGGACACATATATATAGTATAGTACAGGTGTATTGTAGATATATAGTATAGTACACAGGTATAGTACATATATAATATAGGACAGGTAATATTGTACATATGTAGTATAGTACAGGGGTATTGTACATATACAGTATATTACAGGGGTATTCAACTAAAACCAAAAGCCATGGGAACCCCACATGTATTTAGCATCACTGTAACCATGACAAGTGAACACTATGTCAGCTGCCTGCTGACAATTACATGATTGCAATCCTACTACAAAATCGACTGAGAAGCCCCGGCGGAATACTGCGCTCTCTGTGTGCCAATATGGACTCAAATGCAGCTGGATCTCAACGTTTTTCTAAGACCCACACCCACTCTATTTCCCATTGGCTAATGATATTGGTCTGGTTGAGAGCAAAAACTGCGTTCCCCTCATTCTACTGATAGATAAACACGATTGGCAATATAGTCCAATCTTTTTTCGTATTCGAGCCAAACGCCAGCGCCGCACACCAGAATTCCGGCATGGTGCCTGAATACTTACAGAAAACATACAGTGAAGGTACGTGTCAACTAGATGCGTTTTTCCCACATATAGACGCGCTGCATCTGAAAATCGCACGCATGGTGGGCGGTCACTAGCGGGCCACAACATTGTCACATGACAGCCCTTGAGCTTCAGTGGGCCACTAGGTAGTCACATGACCGAGCTTTCAGCTTGAAAGTCTGGCAGATGTGTCGGATAAACACAGCGGCTCGGCTGGTTAAAATAGAAGCGCCCTGTCAAATTTAAGGACCCGGTTTGTATCAAATGAAGTCTGGGTCCGGCCTCGGACCGCGGTCTGCCATTTCGTAACCTGGGGTCTAACATGTAGTTCATTAAACAAAGCCTCGATTCAGAGAATTTTGCCTCGAGGAATTTTAGTAATCAAATTACTCGAATAACTCAAGGGATCGTTTCAGCCCTACATCAAACACATCACAAAAGCAGCCTTTTTCATCTGAAAAACATTGCTCGTCTCCGGCCATTTCTTTCCCTCGCTGCTGCTGGAACCCCCATCCATGCCTTCATCACCTCCAGACTCAACTACTGCAATAGCCTCCTCTATGGTCTACCCTCCAAACTCCTTAATAAACTTCAGGTCATTCAGAACTCTGTCACTCGTCTCCTCACCCACACCCGCGAACACATCACTCCCGTCCTCCAAAATCTCCACTGGCTGCCCGTCAAACACCATATAAAATTCAAAATCCTTCTCCTTAACCACAAAGCCCTCCATCACCAGAACTACATCCGAGAACTCTGAATAGACACTTACGGTCCTCAGACAATCAATCCCAGTAACTAAGTGCCAATGTCATTCGGACAGCTAGGGTTGTCAGTATGTTAGATCTATCCAATATTTGAGCACTACAACACTAATATTTTTTTCTGCTACTACTGTCCTTAACTGTATTTCTTTTAGTCTGCTATTAGTGAGTTTACATGAAAAACATTTAAAATAGTTTCTCTAATAATATTAGCAGTGATCCACATGGACAGCTTTAAATCTATTGTATATTAAATGTCAGAGTATATTTGTAAATATAATAACAGAGATACATTTTCCAGCACAGACTACAGACACATTTTCCACAAAAATACAATAAAAATAATTGTTGAAAAACCCCTTCAACCTGCTTAACCCCAGCTAATTTCTACACTGCAATCATATGCAAGCAGTACTTACCAGGACTGTCGGTAGTGGTCTCCTTTTCAAACAGATGCAACCAGTACCAACCAGCAGGGCAACAACAACCACTACAACGATCACCAACAAGCACAATGAGGTTGAGATCAATGAGTCTGCAAAGAGGATATAATATTCACACATAAATCCAGAGAGATTTCCTTCATCATCACTACTGCCGACAAACATTAGTGAGAGTTATAGTTCACAGTTCAGAGAAAGAAAACATATTTGTTCTCTCCAAAATTAAGACATACATGAGAGACAAATAACGACTGATATCATTGCGGCTCATTTCAAAGTTGGAAACAATGTAGTAGTATACATGTGCACAATATATGTTGTGAAAATATCACAAAATTAAAACAGAAACAAGTTTAGACAATTTAAATCCAAGGAATCAGATTAAAATGATAAAAAGAACAGGTGAAACACTATTACAAGCATCAACAAACTCAGGCTGTCTAATCTAATTGTGAGATTTCACAAAGACCAGGAATTGCCCAGGAAGATCAACAACCAACTAAAATTTCGTGGAGAGACAGTTACAGCAGTAATTAGAAGGTACAGAATGAAAGTAGCAATTGTGCAAAGGATAAAATGAAATACAGTGTAGGGTAGGGACAGCCATTCAATTGACTTCTGAGGTCCTGACCTTTTCACCCAACTTCCACCTGACTGAAGGCTTCACTAGTCAGGATAACTGAAAACACTATTGTGGTTGTGCAAAGCCTTTAAAATTCAGAGGGTTATGAAACAGTGAGAAACACACACACACATGATACCTTCAGGGAAGATGCCAGGGGTGACTGCACACACTGGTTGGCTAAAGTTAGACTTCTTGGCCTCCAGCCCATCTGAGAAGCGAACTGAGACACAGTATTGTCTACCTGGTGCCAGCTCCGTCAGAATTACTGTTTTCAGGGACTTGGTTTCTTCAACAAACTGCCCACAGAACACAGAGAGATAGGAGATTAGCACAAGACACATTATTCCCATAATTTGAACCAGAAGAAGCTATGACTGAGACTGCAGTGATTCTACATGTAATTTGTGCAGTGTAATTTTACAGCTGTTGTAAACCAGCTACCCTTGAAGACCACCATGCAGTACATACATATGCAACAAATCCAAGGAACCAATCCTGTCAACTTGTAGGGTGGGGCTTTCTATATAATTCATTTCCTTCATAATATGTTTTTTTTTGTTTGAACATGTATGGCAAATTACTTCAATATTACAGCTTTCAATTGTGTGGCTTAGAGTAGTCTTTGCTTCAAAAGTGGAACTGAGTGCACTATGCAACAGAAATAACCGTCCAAGCAGAACAGGAACGGACATCTGCGCTGTATCGTGCATATAAATAACTGTCCGCACTCTGCCCGAACAGTTATTTCTGTTGCATAGCACGCTCACTTCCGCTTTTGATGCCGTAACGTGCTTAAACGATTAATTGATATACATTGATTCATCAATAGTTGCAGCCCTAGTCTGCCTAACACTAACCCCAAGAAAGCAGCCAGACTAGATGGAGTGCTGGGACAGGTGCTGAAAGATTGTGCAGCTGAGCTAATGAAGGTCTTCACCAACATCTGTAACGTGTCACTGTCCACACTGTGGGTCCCAGCAAGCTGTCCCTCTTTCCCAAGCAATCTCACTGTCAAATTAGCTGATGACACCACGGTGCTCGAGCTCATCAACAACAACGATGAGTCAGCTTACAGTGGTGAAGTACAATTTCTGGCATCATGGTGTGAAAACCACAACTTGGCCATCAACATTAAAAAGACCAAGGAAATTACTGTGGGCTTCCTTGAAACAGAATGATCTATCCCTACTCCACTCTCCATTGGGAGTGATTTGGTGGAGAGTCACAAAACTTAAGCTGTGATGGAGGACCTGGGGCATTAACACTGCCTCAGCCAGGGAAAAGGCCCAACACAGTCTCTACTATCTGAGGAAACTGAAGAGTGCTAAAATCCCTGAGCAGCTCATGGTGAACTTCTACCACTGTGCTATTGGTAGCATACTAACGTATGGCTTCTTAGTGTGGTTCTCCAGTTGTACTAAGGTTGAACAGCAGGCCCTCCAGAGTGTGGTGAAAACGGCAGGGAAAATCATCGGGATCAGTCTTCCAGAGATCAGTACCATCTACACCACCCGCTGTCTACGTCATGTTCAAAACATCCCATCACTCTGCACATCATCTGTTCCGTCTGCTGCCCTCTGACAGTTTTCTATGACAGTATTAAGATGCTCAGTCACAATCTTGTTATTATAGCTGTGTTATTATGACAATGACAATAAAGTATTGAATTGATAAATTATCAGTACAACTATTTTGAAGCATAACTGTTTTAGCAATGTATCCATTACATTTGGTAAATATTTAACTATATTTTCCCATCACCAGTAGATGCTTCTTTAAATTATCCATTGTTTTAGCACATTTATTTCAACTACTTTTTCATCTCCTAAATTTAACTATTAAAACCACTTCCACTACTTAGTCTTACAATTAATCAAGCCATTTTTACTGAGATTTCATCCATTATTTAGCTACATATTTTTTACCATTAACCTGGAACTTTCAGATAGCTATTCATTAGTTACAACTAATCATTAAATTCCTGACTTTCATGTACCTATTTGTAACTTTTAGCTATTTGTTTCAATCATTTATTGATTGCTTTTTGGTAACTGGTTAGATGTCTGCTTTTCTGCCCTCTTTTTGTTTTGTTTTTTTCAAATTGTTATTTCATCCATCCATCCTTCCATTATCATTACCCCTTGAGCCTCATTAGGGTCACGGGGGGGCTGGAGCCTATCCCAGCTGACTTAGGGTGAAGACAGGGGACACCCTGGACAGGTTGCCAGCCTATCGCAGGGCTACACATAGAGACAAACAAGCACACTCACATTCACACCTACGGACAATTCAGAATTACCAATTAACCTCGACATGTTTTTGGACTGTGGGAGGAAGCTGGAGTATCCAGAGAAAGCTGATGCATGCACAGGGAAACATGTAAACTCCATGTAGAAAGATCCCAGGCTCAGAACCGTGGATCTTCTAGCTGCAGTGCTCACTGCTGAACCACTGTGCAGCTATTGGTATTTCAGATTTTTTTCAAATTAGTTGGTCTAAATGCACCTTTTTGAAACTGTAGCTGTATCCCTTGGAATACAACTACCACTTGTTGGGAATCACTGGTATATGACCACTAGCAAACTGCAGACTATGAGCCAAATGGATGGCTGTGGAGCGAATTCTGTACCTGTTTCAGAGCACCAACTCAAAATTCAAACTGTTTTCACACACAAGATGTTTGGACAAGTCTTCACTTTACTATATGAAGTGCTATGAGATGACATAAATTGTGAATTGATGCCATATAAATAAAATTGAATTGAACTGAAGTACACGCATGCTACACGCTGACAAGTTGCTCAAACTCGACTTTCCTCAGGGTATTTTCTCACCTGTCTCTGTAGCAAGAAATCCACATCAAGCACCCTCATGATAGAACAGCCAGTTGCATTGTTTAAGCAGGGTTATTCTGAATGTTTTCCTAAACATGTCAGTCATGGTGGTACAAGCAGATAAATCAGTATTCTGTATGTAGGGTACCTGAGATTCTTTCCAATAGTTGCTCCTGATCTTTAATTGGTAACTAAGACTATCAAAGGCCTCCCGAAGGTGCTCCTTGGGAGGTTGAAGATCCACACACAGATCTCTGCCACAGGACCTGACCGTCAGCAGTGGAAGACCCAGGTGCACTGGGACAGACAAAAATAGTGACAAATTTAACATGTTAGTCACATAAAGTAAAATTGTCCTCCCGACAGAAACTGTCACGCAACTAACATCTAACAAAGGGGTGAAAATAAGAAATTAATGAAAATGTTTAGTACCAGCCCCAAATATGACAATAAGGCTGTAATAACAACGCTTATTTGTAGTAGCCACATGGAGGTTTCTTCTGTTACAAAGACATTCACTGACACGATACATGATTGCTACAATTACCTAATCTTAATCAATAAAACACACAATAAAATGCCTAAGCCTAACCTAGTTCTAAACCTACAGTAAAAACCAAGTTCTAACTCTCAAACCTATAACAGCCATTTGAAGTGGTGACAAAGTGCAGACTAACCAAAATGTCCTCACTTCACTGTTCTCACAAAGATGGTTGGGCAAATGTGCACATGCACACATACTGTTTTTGCTTTTTGGTTGTTGTGCTTTTTGCAATTTTGTGCATTGTAGAGCAGAATTAAAACATGAAAACTTGTGAAACGACAAATGGAATTATATAGAACATACATATGTATGTACACTATCCGTTAAAAGTTTTACAACACCCCAATTTTTCCATTTATTTATTGGAAATTATGCATATTAATGTCTCATTGTAGTCTGAAATGAAAGGATAGAACAAAGAAACAAATGAAGTTAAAAAAATACATTTAGAAACCAAAATTCTAATCTTTTGACTCATCAAAGTTGCCACCTTTGGAAGATATAACAGCTGAACACACTCGTGGAATTCTTTCCACAATGGAAATCAAATATTCTTCAGAAAGTTCTTCCCAACTCTGTTGCAGAAGTTCCCATGAATGTGTGGCACTTGTGGGTTGCTTTGCTTTCACTCTCTTCTGTCCAGTTCATCCCAAACCATGGGGTTTAAGTCTGGAGACTGTGCTGCCACTCCAAGTTTTCAAGCTTACCATCTTGTTCTTTTTTCCTAAGGTAGTTCTGGCATAGCTTGGACTTATATTTTGGGTCATTATCTTGCTCTAGGATGAACCTCTGACCAACTAGGGGCATACCAGAGGGCATCGCATGGTGTTGCAAAATGCTGTGGTAGCCATTTTGGTTCAGGGTACCTCTCACTCTGTACAAGTCACAGACCCTGGATCCAGCAAAACAGCCCCAGACCATCACGCTTCCTCCTCCATGTGTGACAGTAGATGTCACACACTGAAGAACCATCCTCTTGCCTACTCGACAGTGTATAAAAATCCTATGTGATGAACCAAAGATTTAAAATTTTGATTTATCAGTCCATAATACAGGGGGTCTTCGGTTTACAACATCCTCAACCTACAGCGTTTCGTCGTTACGTCAGAACTGGCACAATTTTTGAACACTGAATATGTTATCAAAAATTGTGCCTAGGTATTTGTATTCATTCACTATTTCTACCTTGATGCCATGGCTAGTGCTAACAGCTGTTGTAGTCTGCTCACTCTGCTTGCTGGAGAAGGTCATCACCATACTAAACCAGATAACAGTCTGGGTGGATGTACATTCAGTCATCGGTATAGCGGATGAAGAGCAGAGGTGAGAGGATACAGCCCTGAGGGGAGCCAGTAGAGGTGAAAGAGAGGTTCAAGAAGGTGATATTGACCAGCACTCTATGATCTATGATACGCAGGATTAGCTGGTCCTTCAGGTATAGCAGATGGAGAGTTTCTCCACCATGATGTGTGGTTGTAGAGTGTTGAATGCAGAAGTCTGTAAACAGGAGTCGGGCTGTGGCATTGGGTTTTTCCAGATGCTTGTGGACAGTGTCCATGTCCATATTTTTGCATCATAAACTCGCCTGCTCACACAGTATGCGAACTAGAAAGGGTCACTTAGTGGGTTAGTCACCTTGATCATGTGCATCCTGATGACCCTTTCCATCACTTTAATTATAAGACTGGTGAGTGTCACAGGCCTGAGGTTGTTTAAAGCCTTAACAGAGTTCTTTGGAATGGGGAACACTGTGGAGTGTTTCCATAGCTGGGGAGCTATGTCGCTGTCCATAGATCTTTGAAACAGGAGCTGAAACATGCCTTCCAGCTGCTCTGCACACCACCACAGGACACAACCCCTGATGTTGTCTGGACTGGATGCTGTGTTCTTCGTGGTTCTCTTGAGGTAGAAGGTGTTGAAGGTGAGTTCTTCTCCGATGAGCATGAGGGAGGAGATGATTCCATCTATTCAGATGGTGCTGTCTGTCTCAAATCAGGAAAAGAAAGAATTGAGGTTGTTGGGGGGGTATTGAGCTGTTACTTGCCGCCAGGATGGTTCTGTGGGTGTGAAGCTCATTTTTTCACATTCAGTGCCATTGTAAAATATCCCTTCCTTCTTGTTGGGAATTTCCTTGGGCTATTTGGTTATCCATTCTTTGTTGTTATTGTAGAATGTTACCATTTCAGTGGGCAAGAAATTGTCTACACAGAAGGAGATATGTAGAACACTGTGTCTATTTGCTCGCTGATGTTGCTGCAGCGGGTCAGGAGGTTGTCTCTGTTTGTGGATTCGAAGTATGCCTTCAGAGTTGCAATGGTGTCATTTGTCCACTGCTTGATGTTTTTGACAACTATCTCTGTCCTCCTTATTACCAGGGTGTAGGCTGGTGCAAGCAGGATGGTCGGTGGTCAGCAGAGCCCAGCAGGGGAAGAGCAATAGGCCTATATGCATCTGGAACAGACTCACAACATTTATCCAGAGACGTCCCTAGGTGGGTGGTGCAGGTGTTATATTTTTGAAATCCTTTCAGTGGCTTGTCAGCAGAGCAATGGCTTAAGTCTCCCAGAATGAATTTGGGAGAGTCTGGGGATATCAGCTCGAGTCTGTTTACAGTATTCTTTATATGCTGTGTGGCTGCTGTAGCATTTGCTTTGGGATGAATGTAAACCCGGATAAAAAAAGAGCTAAAGGAATTCTCTGGGAAGATAGAAGGTGAAGAGGGAGACAGCCAGAAGTTCGATGACAGTGTTGCAGAGCTCCTCTCTGATGATGATGTTGAGCACCTTCATGTGTTTACTTAGAGACACACGCCGTCATCGTGTTGTTTTCCAGGATTCTCAGGGTCTCTGTCAAGTCATAAGGAAGGGCGAAGCCATCACTGTGCAGCATGCCATCACTGCCCTTCCAATTTAACCACTTTCTGTAAATGCAAGAATTGAGGCAGACCCTAATTCACGCATGTGGTTAAAGTTGGCTTGCAACTCATCTGTTTTGTTGCGCAAGAGCACACATTGACCAAGACAACTGAAGGAAGCGCGCTGTGTTTAGATTTTTCAACTACTAAAACACCAAATACACAAATATATAAACAATGCAAGCTGCTCTACGAGTTGACCGGTCAACCATAACAGCAGTAACGTGAACGTTTTCATCAATGCAATGGTACTCCCCAGTAGCAGTGGTGTCCCACAGCAGGCCAATGCAGACTCACAAACTGCAAAAGGTGCTTAGAAACAACTCAAAGAACATGACTAGGAGTGGTAGGTTCAATCAGCCATAGCTGATTTTAAAACAAACAAAGAGGAGGATTATGTCCCCCTTTTGTAGCACTGGAATTTAACATATTTACAACATTGGACCGGAGACAGGGTTCACTGTTATCAATAGAACAAAGACACCAATCCATACAATGTTTTGACCTGTCTAACCAGGACACAATTGTAAATGAGGCTTTACAATATTAGATTATTTCACATTTATATGAACTACTAAAAATTTCTTAAAAGTGTAACTCTGCAAGGGACACGAGCCATCCTCAAAGGAGATTGCCCAGCCTCTCTTCTTGAGTAATTTATATGGGGCAGTCTATTTAAAAGCCCCATTTTCAGTCCTTCTTGAGTTGTTTTTGAGTTCTCCTATGAACCAAAGAAAGAAGGAGACTATTTACTGAAGTTCAGACTAGCTGTAACACGCTGATCTTAACATCAACAGATGTATTATTCATCAGATTATCACTGCATCATCGCAACATGCATGCAAGTAATTTTCAGTCACTAAGAACTTAGTGCATCTTTCTAAATTGTCTTTTCTTGTCAAATTAAATTTCCCCAAAATTCCAAATTAGCCTACCACCAAATTAGCAGCTACTTTCAGGTGTGAGCACTTCATTCCTCAATCTATTCTACTTTCCATTTATCTCACTCACCATCACAGCTTTGTTTGTCTTATGTTTTCTTCTCTTACTGTGCATTATCATTGTGTAGTAGTTAGTAGTTGACTGTCTGCTTGTCACAACAAAGTTACATAAATGTAATTCCAATGCCTCAACTGTCCATTGCTCACATTTCGACACCTAAATTGTAAAGATGCCAGCTACCTATCCATCCACCCATTATCTATACACCGTTCTTTCCTCTGTAGGGTCGCAGGAGGGCTACAGTCCATCCCAGCTGACTTATGGTGAAAGCAAGGTACACCCGGGACAGGTCACCAGTGTATGCCAATTACCTACCATTACATAATTAATTCTCCCCTTAAATCATTTGCCCTGTCATTCCTGAAACACTTATTGATTGCACATTAAAAACAAGCTTCATAGACTGTATTTTTACGGTAATTTTACTTAATCATCTTGCTGGCCAAATGTGAAATCGGATTGTGTGATAATTTTGAATAAACAATTATCAATCCACCTGAGCATACATTTTGTCCTCTAAGTCTGAGGTGTAGACCCCTCTTCGAAGCTTCCCATTTTAGAATCCAATCAAGTGTCTACAGGATATACTATAACAAGTCTGATCCACGGAGGCTCTGCCCTGCCCTGCAACCCACAGTACCCAAAGGATCCAGTGCCAGTGTCATGTAGTTAGTCGTGAACTTATTTCAGATATGTGTAAATCACAGTTTTGGTGTATTGGTGTATTCAGTATTGCACCACAATCCAAAAAATTGCAGAAGTAACAAACTATTTAAAGAGTGTGTGTACTCTAGCTTTTGACTGGGTCATATTCTTTATATAAAGAAAAACAAAAAATTAAAAATAAATATATATATATATATATATATATATATATATATATATACAGACCTGATCAAAATCTTAAGACCAGTTGAAAAATAGCTAGAATTTACCATTTGCACATTTGGATCTTAATGAGGTTTTAAGTAGAGCTACAATATGCAAAAGCAAGAAGGGGGAGTGAGACAAAAAGCACTTTGAAAAAGTAATTTATTGAAAACAAGAAGTAAACTGAAATGGGCTGTTTATCAGCTGATCAAAAGTTTAAGACCACAGGCTATAAAAGCCCAAATCTGCTCAAAATTCTCATCTGTCAGGCATTCACACGGGCATGCCCTCCTGATGGCTAAAGCTAAGAAGCTTTCTCTTCTTGAACGTGGTCGGATCGTCGAGCTGCATAAGCAAGGCCTCTCGCAACGTGCCATTGCTGCTGAGGTTGGACGCAGTAAGACAGTCATTCTAAATTTTTTGAAAGATCCTGAGCATTATGGAACAAAAAAGTCAAGTGGTAGACCCAAAAAAATTACACCTGCGCTGAGCCGGAGGATCCGATTGGCTGTCCGTCAAGACACAAGGCGGTCCTCGACCCAAATTAAGGCCCTTACTGGTGCCGACTGCAGCGCAATAACCATCAGACGGCATCTGCGGGAAAAGGGTTTCAAAAACAAAAAACGAATTCAAAGACCTCGTCTCCTACAACGACACAAAACTGCCCATTTAGACTTTGCCAGGGAGCATAAAACGTGGGACATTGAAAGGTGGAAAAAGTTTTATTCTCTGATGAGAAAAAATTTAACCTTGACGGTCCAGATGGCTTCCAACGTTACTGGCATGACCAGGAGATCCCACCTGAGAAGTTTTCTGCCCGGCACAGTGGAGGGGGGTCCATCATGATCTGGGTGCTTTTTCATTCAGTGGAACACTGGAGCTTCAGGTGGTGCAGGTCGTCAAACGGTGGCTGGTTACGTGCAGATGTTGCAGCGGGCATCCCTCATGACTGAGGGCCCTCGTCTGTGTGGTAACAGCTGGGTTTTTCAACAGGACAACGCTGCAGTTTACAATGCTCGCTTGACGAAGGACTTCTTCAGGGAGAATAACATCACTCTTTTGGACCATCCCGCATGTTCCCCTGATTTAAATCCCATAGAGAACATTTGGGGATGGATGGCAAGGGAAGTTTATAAAAATGGCCATCAGTTCCAGACAGTTGATGCCCTTCGTGAAGCCATCTTCACCACTTGGAGCAATGTTCCCACCAGCCTCCTGGAAACACTCGCATCAAGCATGCCCAAACGAATTTTTGAAGTGATTAACAAGAACGGTGGAGCTACTCATTACTGAGTCCTACTGAGAAAATTTTTTGTTCTGGTTTGGAGAGTTTTTTGTAATTTTTTGAGCGATGGTCTTAAACTTCTGATCAGCTGATAAACAGCCTATTTCAGTTTACTTGTTGTTTTCAATAAATTACTTTTTCAAAGTGCTTTTTCTATCACTCCCCCTTCTTGCTTTTGCATATTGTAGCTCTACTTAAAACCTCATTAAGATCCAAATGTGCAAAAGGTAAATTCAAGCTATTTTTCAACTGGTCTTAAGATTTTGATCAGGTCTGTATATACACACACACGCTATATTGCCAGAAGTATTCGCTCGTCCATCCAAACGATCAGAAACAGGTGTTCCAATCATTCCCATGGTCACAGGTGTATAAAATCAAGCACCTAGGCATGCAAACTGCTTTTACAAACATTTGTGAAAGAATGGGTCACTCTCAGGAGCTCAGTGAATTCCATCGTGGAACTGTGATAGGATAGCACCTGTGCAACAAATCCAGTCGTGACATTTCCTCGCTCCTAAATATTCCACAGTCAACTGTCAGCTGTATTATAAGAAAGTGGAAGTGTGTGGGAATGACAGCAACTCAGCCACCAAGTGGTAGACCACGTAAACTGAAGGAGCGGGGTCAGTGGATGCTGAGGCGCATAGTGCCAAGAGGTCGCCAACTTTCTGCAGAGTCAATCGCTACAGACCTTCAAACTTCATGTGGCCTTCAGATTAGCTCAAGAACAGTGCTTCAGCAGAGAGCTTCATGGAATGGGTTTCCATGGCCGAGCAGCTGCATCCAAGCCATACATCACCAAGTGCAATGCAAAGCGTCGGATGCAGTGGCGTAAAGCACGCCACCACTGGACTCTAGAGCAGTGGAGACGCCTTCTCTGGAGTGACAAATTGCATTTCTCCATCTGGCAATCTGATGGATGAGTCTGGGTTTGGCGGTTGCCAGGAGAACCATACTTGTCGGACTGCATTGTGCCAAGTGTAAAGTTTGGTAGAGGGGGGATTATGGTGTGGGGTTGTTTTTCAGGAGCTGGGCTTGGCCCCTTAGTTCCAGTGAAAGGAACTCTGAATGCTTCAGCATACCAAGACATTTTGGACAATTCCATGCTCCCAACTTTGTGGGAACAGTTTGGATCTGGCCCCTTCCTCTTCCAACATGACTGTGCACCAATGCAAAAAGCAAGGTCCATAAAGACATGGATGACAGCGTCTGGTGTGGATAAACTTGACTGGCCTGCACAGAGTCCTGACCTCAACCTGATAGAACACCTTTGGGATGAATTAGAGCAGAGACTGAGAGCCAGGCCTTCTCATCCAACATCAGTGTGTGACCTCACAAATGTGCTTCTGGAAGAATGGTCAAAAATTCCCATAAACACACTCCTAAACCTTGTGGACAGCCTTCCCAGAAGAGTTGAAGCTGTTATAGCTGCAAAGGGTGGACCGACGTCATATTGAACCCTATGCATTAGGAATGGGATATCACTTACGTTCATATGCGAGTCAAGGCAGGTGAGCGAATATTTTTGGCAACACCCATAAAAAATGCAGTTATTAAAGCACATTGAGCATCACATTTTCCACAGTATAACCTACAATAAAGTATCTATTCAGAACTGTTTGGCATCATCCTGATAAGAAATGTTTACATTGAATTAGCGTACTTGCTTCTACAGTTTAAGATTCACTAACAGCAAAGACATATTTTGATTTGTTTTTCATCATCTTGGTAAAAACTGTTGGTTTGATGCTTTTATTTTTCTATCCTTTAGATTAAATGTCTTGTATTTTCAGTACAGTGCCACTTACTAATGGGTGTATATCCTGAAATGATGGCTGACAGTGAGCTGTTGTGAGCTTTAACCATGGTTATGTAGGTCTCCAGTGGGTCTGAGAACGCCTCAGTCAGGTTGCAAACCAGAGGCTGCTGGACATGCTCACAGCCTGCCACAGGCATCCAGGTTCCCCTTCAAGAGCAGAGAGAAGGGAAACAAGTAGACATTAAGGGGTCAGAACAGCCACCAATTCTTGCTTTAATCTCATCTACCAAAATTTGCAAGTATGTTTATAGTAACGCTGACTGTGAAATTCATTATTAGTACTTCTAGTTTCATTCTAAATGCCTACCATGACCTTCACATTTAAGTGCATTTATTATGAAGCACATGCAGAAATTGCATGCTCAATCCCTGTGCCATCTCTCCCACCTTCTGCTCCACTCCTATAAACCCTATGGTATAGCTAAAATAGTGTAATTGTACCTCAGATTACTTAGATAATGAAAACCTTATATTCCTCCCTGTTTAACACTTTGTATTTTACCTTTTGTTTAAGGTCAAGTTTAAGGTTAATTCAATTCAATTTTCAATTCAATTTTATTTATATAGCGCCAATTACAGTCAAATTGTCTCGAGACACTTTACAGAACCCATATGCCTGACCCCCAGAGCAAGCCAAAAGGCGACAGTGGCAAGGAAAACACCCTTTTAACAGGGAAAAAAAAGCAGAATCCGGCTCTTTGTGTGGGGGGAC